>NC_044031.1:278619169-278930888 GCF_901765095.1 Microcaecilia unicolor
GCTGTTGCTTAAAGTATGCCGTCGGCTCTACATCCAACCACACTAGCACGTGATCCGAGATGTCTTCTGGGCCAATCTGAGCTGCGATGACCCTAGGGAAGAGGTCCTGTGTGGTAAGAATATAGTCAATTCTAGACTGCGTACGATGCGCCCTGGAGGTGTGCATGTAGTCCCTCTCTTCCCCATGTAAAATCCTCCATGGATCCACCAAGCCCAGCTCCCTGCAAAAGACCTGCAATAACGATGATGTGGGATTCTGCCTCGAATGCTGCTGGCTAGATCTACCCAGCTCTATGTCCATCGTTGGGTTCAGATCACCCGCCAGTATCAGCGGGAGTGTCGTATGCCCCTTGTATTTTGCTAAAAGTTGGGCATAGATGACATGTGCTGGAGTGTTAGGACCATACACGGAAGCTAAATGTAGTTCTGTCCCCTGTAAGTTGAGTTTGAGCCCCACTAACCTCCCCTCCCCATCCTTAAACATCATTTGTGCCTGACACATTAATGCTTTGTGAACCAAAATGGGCCCCCCCCCCCTCTTCTACTGGTTGCTGGGGAGCAGAACACTGCTCCCACCCAATGACGCCGCAGCTTCTCGTGTTCATCTTGATAAAGCCTGGTCTCTTGGAGGCAGGCTATCCCCGCCCCATGTCTCTTTAAAGCCACCAAAATTTTAGCTCGTTTAATGGGGGAGGTGATGCCGCCAACGTTCCAAGAGACAATGCGTACTCTACCTAAGGCCGCGCTTGACCACAGGGTGTGTGCTCCGCTGAAAGATGCTGCCATTATGCTCCCCAGGGTACCCAGCCTTACCCTGAGGATCTAAGTCCCCAACTGCGCACCACCACTGGAACTGCTCCCCCCAATTACCTAAGGTGTTGGTGTACCATCTGATCTGGTCATTCTGACAATTTGTTACCATGCTAAATTCAGCTTGTGTGCCTACATTCCCCCCTCTCCACCCCCTCACCCCTCCCAACTCCCCCCTTCCTCCCAACCCCTTGATCCCTCACAAAAACTGCCCATAAACAATGGGTCCCGGGGGCTTCTGCACCTCCCGGTCCCCGACCCTCATAAACACAGAACAAGCAATATAAACCCCTCTGCACTAGATGCTACTTGCATGGATACTTTCCTGCTCAAGCAAGCTCCACATCTTGAAGTGTTCAGTTCAGTCATTGCTATTTAAGTCCCTCTCCTGAGACTCTAAGCTTTGCATGTATTGTTGTGCTTCTTCGGGGGTTCCCAAAGCTCTTCATTGTCCGTTGTCTTTCACTTCTAACACTGCCGGGTAGGCCAGCATGAATTGAACTTTCCGCTCGTGTAGTTCCTTACAGAATGGGGTGTACTTTTTCCTCTTTTCCTGGAGCCCTGCCGAGTAGTCTTGAAATACTAATTTTGGATGACCGTCAAATTTGGTATCATTTCTTTTCTGTCGAAATCCCCGTAAGATTTCATCTTTATGAATATAGTTATGGACCTTCAGAATCACTGTTCTTGGGTTACGCCAGCCATCTTGTTGCTTACCCACGCGGTGAGCCATTTCCAAACACAAGGGCCCCGCGTGGTCTGACAACGCAAACTCTTTCGACAGCCATTTCTCCAGCACCGATGACAAGACTGAAGCTCCCACTGACTCCGGTAAGCCCACAATTCTGAGGTTCGCTCGACGGGAGCAATTCTCAAGCTCATCGAGTTTCTCTTGATAAGTTTCTGTTTTAGCTTCCATCTTTGCCAGCCGCTGCAGCGTGGGAGCCAATGTGTCCTCTACTGCCGCCACCCGCTTTTCCAGCTCTCCGGTCCTTCTTTTAGTTTCTGTGGTGAGCAGCTTTAGTGAGTTCAGCTGTGCGGCGACTTTCTCCCACTTCGGATCAATCGCGGCACTCACGACTTCTGCTAGCTGTTTTAGTTGCTCGGCCGTGAACGTCCCGGAGTCGGGTGGCGGTGTACTGATTTCCGGCCCTCCCGCCTTCGTTGGCTCCTTGTCTTTTTTTGTGCTTTTGGGCGGCATTTGCTTGGAGACGACGCTCATATATTTGTCCATGCAGTTCCTTTTTGTTGCCCGTTAAATTTCGAGCTCACTTCGCGTGTGCAGGGTTTTTAAAGTAAAAAAAAAAAATCAAGTCGGGGCCCGGGAGAGCACAAAACCACGTCTGCCTTGATCTAAAGCATCACGTGACCCCCTCTGGAATCTTTTTTAAATCTTCCGTTACCACGCTCGATTTTAAAGATAAATTACATATTACTAACAATAGTTCTGACTGTTCATTTTTCAATTTTATTAGTACTCTGGGATGAATACCATCCGGTTCAGGAGATTTGCTAAGTTTGTCAAATTGCCTCATTACATCCTCTACGTTTATAGAGATTCCATTCAGTTTCTCCAACTCGTCAGCTTTGAATGCCATTTCTGGCACCGGTATCTCTTCCAAATCTTCCTCGGTGAAGACAGAAGCAAAGAATTTATTTAATCTCTCCGCTATGGCTTTGTCTTCCTTGATCACCCCTTTTACCCCTCGGTCATCTAGCAGTCCAACCGATTCTTTTGCTGGCTTCTTGCTTTTTATGTGCCTATAACATTTTTTACTGTGTGTGCCTTCAAAGCAATGTTTTTTTCAAAGTTCCTCTTTGCCTTCCTTATCAGCGCTTCGCATTTGACTTGACATTCCTTAGGCTGTTTCTTATTAATTTCAGTCGGTTCCTTCTTCCATTTTCTGAAGGATTTTCTTTTAGCTCTAGAAGCTTCCTTCACCTCACTTTTTAACCATGCTGGCTGTCATTTGGTCTTCCTCCTTCCTTTTTTAATACACGGAATATATTTGGCCTGGACTTCCAGGATGGTATTTTTGAATAGCATCCATGCCTGATCCTTGCAGCTGCTCCTCTAAGTTGTTTTGTTTTTTTTCACGATTCTTCTCATTTTATCATAGTCTCCTTTTTGAAAGTTAAATGCTAATGTATTGGATTTCCTGATTATACTTACGCCAAAACTAATCTCAGATCTGATCATATTATGATCACTGTTATCAAGCGGCCCCATCACTATTACCTCCCGCACCAGATCATGCGCTCCACTAAGGACTGGGTCTAGAATTTTTCTTTCTCTTGTCGGCTCCTATACCAACTGCTCCTTAAAGCAATCCTTGATTTCGTCAAGGAATTTTACCTCCCTAGCATGCGCCGATGTTACATTTACCCAGTCAATATCGGAGTAATTGAAATCACCCATTATTATCATGATTTCCAATATCATTTCTACATCCGTCTGTTCATCCTGTCCAGGCGGACAGTAGTACATTCCTATCACTATCCTTTTTCCCTTTACTCATGGAATTTCAATCCACAGGGATTCTGAGATGTGTTTTATTTTCTGCAGAATTTTCAATCTATTTGATTCTTAGCCCTCCTTAACATACAATGCTACCCCTCCACCAATTCGATCCACCCTATCACTACTATATAATTTGTACCCCAGTATGACAGAGTCCCACTGATTATCCTCCTTCCACCAGGTCTCCAAAATGCCTATTATATCTAGTTTTTCATTTAGTGCAATATATTCTTACTTTGCCATCAAATTTCTTAGGCTTCTGGCATTCGCATATAAACATTTCAAACATCATGGTCAGTACTTGACAGTATTAATTTGCAATCTTTTGACTGATTTTTATTTTTATTTAAGAACACCTGATCTACTACAGTCTCTTTCACAACCTCACTATCGGGATACCCTATCTTCCCTGTTTTGGTGATATCTTTAAAAGATACCTTATTCTGAACCATGCGCTTTTGTGCGACAGTCGGCCTTCCTCCATTCTCTAGTTTAAAAGCTGCTCTATCTCCTTTTTAAATGTTGATGCCAGCAGCCTGGTCCCACCCTGGTTAAGGTGGAGCCCATCCTTTCAGAATAGGCTCCTCCCTGCACCATCATCTCATAGACGCATTGAGACTCTGGAGCTCTGCCTGTCTCTTGGGCCCTGCGCGTGGAACGTGCAGCACTTCAGAAAATGCTACCCTGGAGGTTCTGGATTTGAGCTTTCCACCCAAGAGCCTAAATTTGGCTTCCTGAGCCCCTCTCCCACATTTTCCCATGTCATTGGTACCCACATGTACCAAGACAGCCGACTCCTCCCCAGCACTATCTAAATTCCTATCTAGGTGACGCGTGAGGTCTGCCACCTTCGCACCAGGCAGGCAGATCACCAGGTGATCCTCACATCCGTCAGCCACCCAGCTATCTACATGCCTAATAATCGAATCACCCCTTACAACAGCTGTCCTAACCCTTCCCACCTAGGCAGTAGCTCCTGGAGAGACATCCTTGGTGCGAGAGGATATTGCATTCCCTGGTGTGTTGGTCCTGTCTACAGGATTACTTCCAGCCTCACTAGGGTGGTGATCTCCTTTTAGGAGGCCTCCCTCCTCCAAGGCTGCACAGGGACTGCCAGATTGGAAGTGGAACTTGTCTACAATGTCCCTGTAGGCCTCCTCTGTGTACCTCTCTGTCTCCCTCAGCTCCTGCAAGTCTGCTACTCTAGCCTCAAGAGAAGAACGGACTTATTCTCTGAGAGCTAAGAGCTCTTTGCATCGAGCACACACATATGACATCTCACCAAATGGGAGATAATCATACATGTGGCACTCAATTCAGAAGACTGGATAACACCCCTCTCACTGCTGGACTACTGTCTGAATCTTAATATTATAGAGTTGTTTAATTATACAAAAACATGGACTGATGAGACAAAGTCAGCACGGATTTAGTGAAGGGAAGTCTTGCCTCACCAATCTAATGCATTTTTTTGAGGGGGTAAGCAAACATGTGGACAATGGGGAGCCGGTTGATATTGTATATCTGGATTTTCAGAAGGCGTTTGACAAAGTGCCGCACGAAAGACTCCTGAAGAAATTGCAGAGTCATGGAATCGGAGGTAGGGTATTATTATGGATTAAGAACTGGTTGAAAGATAGGAAGCAGAGAGTAGGATTGCGTGGCCAGTATTCTCAGTGGAGGAGGGTAGTTAGTGGGGTCCCGCAGGGGTCTGTGCTGGGTCCGTTGCTTTTTAATGTATTTATAAATGACCTAGAGATGGGAATAACTAGTGAGGTAATTAAATTCGCCGATGACACAAAATTATTCAGGGTCGTCAAGTCGCAGGAGGAATGTGAACGATTACAGGAGGACCTTGCGAGACTGGGAGATTGGGCGTGCAAGTGGCAGATGAAGTTCAATGTTGACAAGTGCAAAGTGATGCATGTGGGTAAGAGGAACCCGAATTATAGCTACGTCTTGCAAGGTTCCGCGTTAGGAGTTACGGATCAAGAAAGGGATCTGGGTGTCGTCGTCGATGATACGCTGAAACCTTCTGCTCAGTGTGCTGCTGCGGCTAGGAAAGCGAATAGAATGTTGGGTGTTATTAGGAAGGGTATGGAGTCCAGGTGTGCGGATGTTATAATGCCGTTGTATCGCTCCATGGTGCGACCGCACCTGGAGTATTGTGTTCAGTACTGGTCTCCGTATCTCAAAAAAGATATAGTAGAATTGGAAAAGGTACAGCGAAGGGCGACGAAAATGATAGTGGGGATGGGACGACTTTCCTATGAAGAGAGGCTGAGAAGGCTAGGGCTTTTTAGCTTGGAGAAGAGACGGCTGAGGGGAGATATGATAGAAGTGTATAAAATAATGAGTGGAATGGATCGGGTGGATGTGAAGCGACTGTTCACGCTATCCAAAAATACTAGGACTAGAGGGCATGAGTTGAAGCTACAGTGTGGTAAATTTAAAACGAATCGGAGAAAATTTTTCTTCACCCAACGTGTAATTAGACTCTGGAATTCGTTGCCGGAGAACGTGGTACGGGCGGTTAGCTTGACGGAGTTTAAAAAGGAGTTAGATAGATTCCTAAAGGACAAGTCCATAGACCGCTATTAAATGGACTTGGAAAAATTCCGCATCTTTAGGTATAACTTGTCTGGAATGTTTTTACGTTTGGGGAGCGTGCCAGGTGCCCTTGACCTGGATTGGCCACTGTCGGTGACAGGATGCTGGGCTAGATGGACCTTTGGTCTTTCCCAGTATGGCACTACTTATGTACTTATGTACTTATGAATATAATGATCTTTTGACTGTTGTAATTTGTAATTTATTTAAGGTTTGCTTCTTTGAAACTAATTAAATGTAATTCAGACTCTAATGAAAATTGAAAATTCCCCTCTTGTTGTCTTAATTAGAATGATTGACTGTAAATGAAGAGTTGAGCTAGGGGAGGATGGGTGGGAATGAGGACTGAACTGGGCTCTTCTGTTCGTTCTTGGTGTGCCAGAAACTTTGAGTTTTAAACCTGTGGGAAAAGGGTATAGAGGCTAGCAAATAAATTATGCTTATTTTTTTTTTATTTTAAAATTCTTACTGTGTTTATCAATATCCTATAGTTCCTCTTAAACCCTATTCTTTAAGCTGTGGCAGAAACTTCGTTTTAAACCTAGACTAGCTAATAAAATTTGCTTGCTTGCTTTTTTTTTTTAATTTTTAAACATATATAAAATTCTAAACATGTAAGCTTTGATGTCCAACACCATCTTTTTTGCTGTCATTTCGGATCCTTTCACCGGACCAAGAAGCATTGGCACCGGTCCCCTTCTCGCCATGGTTCCGGGAGCTCCAGGGCGTCGAGGGAATCTGCACCCGAGAAGCGTTGACGGCGGGAGGACCGCTCCCCCTCTATACAGGAGGTGTCGATGCGTCGGTCGACAGACAGCCCGGTACCACCTCCTCATCCTTTACAGGTTCTGGCTCCGACTCCTGTACCGGCTTCCCTGCTTTTCCCGGTAGAGACTCTGGACGAGTGCCTCCGAGCCGTGCTTCCTGATCTCCTGGAAGGGCTGATGTGTCAATCTGTTTTGGTACCGACGGTGCTTGCGCCCTCGGTACTGTTGGCAGCAGCGCCAGCTGGCTCCTTGCCTGTGGTGGGGTCCCCGATACCAGTACCGCTTGCGGCTTTGGCGGCCACCTGGGTCAACTCCCCATCAACGTCATTGGAGGGAGCTTCATCGCCACCGCCAAGGGAGTCAACTTTTCGATGACACCATCGAGGACATCATTCCTCGGAGTCGAGACAGGCCCGGTTTCAGACTGCTGTGAACTTTTGTCAGACACTGAGGAGGAGGCCTCGTGGGGGGAAGAAGAGGATCCCAGATATTTCTGTTCTGAGGAGTCTTGTGGTCTTCCTTCTGATCCCACTCCCTCTCCTGAAAGAAAGCTTTCTCCACCGGAGAGTCTTTCTTTCTTCTCTTTCGTCTGGGAAATGTCTGTGGGTATTCCCTTCCCGGTGGTTACTGAGGATGAGTCCAGGACTGAGATGCTCGAGGTCCTCGACTATCCTTCAACACCTAAGGAGTCGTCCACGGCTCCTTTGCATAAGGTTCTCAAGGAAACTTTGCTTAGGAACTGGACGAAACCCTGATCTAATCCCACCATCCCTAAGAAAATTGAGTCCCAGTATAGGGTCCATGGAGAACCTGAGTTGATGAGGACCCAGTTACCTCATGACTCTATGGTTGTGGACTCTGCCCTGAAGAGAGCTAGCAGTTCTAGAGCTTTTGCCTCGGCGCCCCCGGGACGGGAATCTAGAACTCTCGACTCCTTTGGGAGGAAGGCCTACCAGTTCTCTATGCTCGTGTCCAAGATCCAATCATACCAGCTCTACACGAGCATCCATATGCGGAATAATGTGAAGCAACTGGTGGACCTGGTGCATAAGCTCCCTGCGGAGCAAGCCAGGCCTTTTCAGGAGGTGGTCAGGCAGCTGAAGGCGTATCGTAAATTCCTGTCCAGGGGTACTTATGACACTTTTGGTGTTGCATCCAGGTCCGCTGCTCAAGGTATAGTGATGCGCAGACCCGCATGGCTGCGTTCCTCTGACCTGGAGAGTAGAACTCAACAGCGGCTTGCGAATGTCCCTTGCCGGGGGGATAACATTTTCGGCTCAACCAGCGGGTCACCGCCCTCGACAATCTCTCCCACCGGGCACCTTCAGCATCTACCTCAACTGGTAGATGTTTTTTCCGGGGCAGGAGGAATGCTCCCTTTTCTTATAATAAGTGTAGGTACACCCCACCTGCTCGACAGCCTTCTCAGGCTCAGCCCCAGCACGCTTGTTCGTGTCAACAGCGTGCGCCTAAACGGGCCCCTGCAGCTCCCCAGCAAAAGCAAGGGACGGGCTTTTGACTGGCTCCAGATGAGCATAGCCGCAGTAAACGTGTCCGTGCCGGACGACTTACTAGTCGGAGGGAGCTTAAAATTTTTTCACCAAAGGTGGCCTCTCGTAACCTCCGATCGGTGGGTTCTCCAAATAGTACTGTTGGGGTACACCCTCAATTTGGCTTCTACACCTCCAAGTTGCTCACTGGGAGCTCGGTCTTTCAGCTCCCATCACAAGCAGGTACTTGCAGAGGAACTCTCCGCTCTTCTCAGCGCCAATGCGGTCGAGTCCGTTCCACCTGGGCAAGAAGGGCTGGGATTCTATTCCAGGTACTTCCTTGTGCAAAAGAAGACGGGAGGATGCAACCCATCCTAGACCTAAGGGCCCTGAACAAATTCCTTGTCCGAGAAAAGTTCAGGATGCTTTCCCTGGGCACCCATGATTCAGGAAAACAATTGGCTATGCTCTCTGGACTTAAAGGATGCTTACACCCACATTCCGATACTTCCAACCCACAGGAAGTATCTTCGATTTTGTCTTGGAACCTAGCACTTCCAGTATTGTGTGCTGCCTTTTGGTCTGGCCTCGGCACCCCGGGTCTTTACCAAATGCCTAGCGGTGGTTGCAGCGTCGTTATGTATTCCCCTATCTCGACGATTGGCTGGTAAAGAGCATCTCGGAGGCAGGAGCTCTACAGTCCATGCAGATGACTATTCAACTTCTGGAGCTACTCGGGTTTGTTTTAAATTAAGCAAAGTCCCAATTCCTTCCAGTTCAAAGACTAGAATTCATAGGAGCTCTGCTGGACTCAACGACAGCTCATGCCTATCTTCCCGAGACCAGAGCAGACAATCTTCTGTCTCTTGTTTCCATGGTCAGATCGTCGCTGCAGATCACAGCTTGGCAGATGTTGAGACTTCTTGGTCACATGGCCTCCACAGTCCTTGTGACTCCCATGGCACGTCTTCATATGAGATCAGCTCAGTGGACCCCAGCTTCCCAGTGGTACCAAGCTATCGGGAATCTAGAGGATGTGATCCAATTGTCCATCTGGTTTCGCAACTCTCTTCGGTGGTGGACGATTTGATCCAATTTGACCTTGGGACGCCCATTCCAAATTCCTCAGTCACAAAAAGTGCTGACGATGGATGCATCTCTCCTGGGGTGGGGAGCGCATGTGGATGGGCTTCACACTCAAGGACTTTGGTCCCTCCAGGAATCAGGTCTTCAGATCAATCTCCTGGAGTTGCGAGCGATCTGGAACGCTCTGAAGGCTTTCAGAGATCGGCTGTCCAACCAAATTATCCAAATTCAGACAGACAACCAGGTTGCCATGTACTATGTCAACAAGCAGGGGGGCACCGGATCTCGCCCCTTGTGTCAGGAAGCCATACAGATGTGGGCTCCAAACCACGTATCTGGCAGGTGTAAACAACAGTCTGGCCGACAGATTGAGCATGATAATGCATGATAATGCAACCTCACATGTGGTGCACAAGATCTTCCGAGCGTGGGGCACCCCCTTGGTGGATCTTTTTGCCATTCAGCTCAATCTCAAGGTCCTCAGTTCTGTTCCAGACTTCAGGCCCACAACAGACTAGCGTCAGATGCCTTTCTCCTAATTTGGGGGGAAGGTCTTCTGTATGCGTATCCTCCTATACCTCTGGTGGGGAAGACTCTGCTGAAACTCAATCAAGATCGAGGAACCATATTCTGATTGCTCCCTTCTGGCCGCGTCAGGTTTGGTTCCCTCTTTTTCTGGAGTTGTCCTCTGAAGAACCGTGGAGATTGGACTGTTTTCCGACCCTCATTACTCAGAACAAGGGGGCACTTCTGCATCCCAACCTCCGGTCTCTGGCTCTCACGGCCTGGATGTTGAGAGCGTAGAATTTGCCTCTTTGGGTCTCTCTGAGGGTGTCTCTCGAGTCTTGTTTGTTTCCAGGAAAGATTCCACGAAGCGGTCTTATTCTTTCAAATGGAGGAGGTTTGCCGTCTGGTGTGACAGCAAGGCCTTAGATCCTCGTTCTTGTCCTACACAGACCCTGCTTGAATACCTTCTGCACTTGTCTGAGTCTGGTCTCAAGACCAACTCTGTAAGGGTTCACCTTAGCGCAATCAGTGCATACCATTACCGTGTGGAAGGTAAGCCGATCTCAGGACAGCCTTTAGTTGTTCGCTTCATGAGAGGTTTGCTTTTGTCAAAGCCCCCTGTCAAACCTCCAACAGTATCATGGGATCTTAACGTCGTCCTCACCCAGCTGATGAAACCTCCTTTTGAGCCACTGCATTCCTGCCATCTGAAGTACTTGACCTGGAAGGTCATTTTCTTGGTGGCTGTTACTTCAGCTCGTAGAGTCAGTGAGCTTCAGGTCTTGGTAGCTTATGGTCCCTATACTAAATTTCATTACAATTGAGTAGTCCTCCGCACTCACCCTAAGTTCTTGCCGAAGGTGATGTCGGAGTTCCATCTTAACCAATCCATTGTCTTGCCAACATTCTTTCCCCGTCCTCATACCCGCCCTGCTGAACGTCAGTTGCTCACATTAGGCTGCAAAAGAGCATTGGCCTTCTACCTGGAGCGGACAAGCCCATTCAGACAGTCCGCCCAAATGTTTGTCTCATTTGATCCCAATAGGAGGGGAGTCTCTGTCGGGAAACGCACCATTTCCAATTGGCTAGCAGATTGTATTTCCTTCACTTATGCCCAAGCTGGGCTGACTCAGGAGGGTCATGTCACGGCTCATAGTGTTAGAGCCATGGCAGTGTCAGTGGCCCACTTGAAGTCAGCCACTATTGAAGAGATTTGCAAGGCTGCAACATGATCTTCAGTCCACACATTCACATCTCATTACTGCCTTCAGCAGGATAGCTGACGCGACAGTCAGTTTGGGCAGTCGGTGCTGCAGAATCTGTTTGGGTCTTAGGATCCAACTCCACCCCCCTAGGCCCATTTTTGTTCTGTTCCAGGCTGCACTCTCAGTTAGTTGTTTTCTTCATAGGTCAATCCTTGTTATGTCCTCACCGTTGCGAGGTCCAATTGACCTTTCTTTGTTGTTTTGAGTGAGCCTGGGGGCTAGGGATACCTCATCAGTGAGAACAAACAGCCTGCTTGTCCTCGGAGAAAGCGAATGATACATAACTGTAGCAGGTATTCACTGAGGACAGCAGGCTGATTGTTCTCACAAACCCGCCCGCCTCCCCTTTGGAGTTGTTCCTTCTTTTCATCTTTGCTTTTTGATCTAACTGATGTCCCCGCGCGTTGGGCGGGAAGATGGCCGCGGTGCGCGCGCACGACCGAAGGCTCTAACAAACTTTGTTGCTGGGAAGATTTCCGGACCTCAGGGCTGCCATGGGCGTCACCCATCAGTGAGAACAATCAGCCTGCTGTCCTCAGAGAATACCTGCTACAGGTATGTATCGTTCGCTCTACCTGATCTGGATTTAATCTTGCCTTTTTTGGGGCACAGACCATAGAAGTCTGCCTGGCACTGGCCTTGTTTTAAAATTTCTGAAGTTGTTGTCATAGCCTCTGAAAAGCTCCACTGCAGCCCATCCAAGTCTATTTAGCTTCAGTCAGGGCACAGACCATAGAAGTCTGCCCAGCACTGGTTTTCCTATCTAATCTTCCCTAAGCTACTTTGGATCCAATCCTTCTAAACCAGATTCCTTTGTGTTTGTCCATTGCATTTTTGAATTCCGTTACAGTTTTCATCTTTGCCACTTCTTTGAGAGGGCATTCCAGGTATCTACAACCCTTTCAGTGATAGAGTACTTTGACATGATTCCTGAGTCTGCCCCCCTTTCAATTTCAGTTCATGCCTTCTAGTTCTACTATCTTCCTGTCTCTGGAAAAGGTTTTTTTTTTTTTTTTTTTTGCGAATTAATACCTTTCAAATATTTGAATGTTTTTATCATATGGCCCCTGTTTCTCCTTTCCTCCAGGGTATACATGTTTAGGTCAGCAAGTCTTTCCGTCTGTGTCTTGCTACGTAAACCCCCTACCATTTTTGTCTCTTTTTCTCTGAACTGTTTCAAGTATTTTAACATCCTTAGCAAGATAAGGCTCCAAAACTGAACACAGTACTCTAAGTGGGGCCTCACCAATGACTTGTACAGGGGCATCAACACCTCTTTTTTTCTGCTCTGTAATCAACACCTCTGTAATCAGCCTAGCATCCTTCTGGTCGTGGCCACTGCCTTGTCGCACTGTTTCGTCACCTTGAGATCTTAAGCCACCATCACCCCAAGGACCCTCTCCTGAGTCAAGCTTATTAATTTCTCCCCTCCTATCTGGTATGTCTCTCTTTTTTTTTTTTTTCCTGCACCCCAAGTGCATCACTCTACACTGCATTAAATTTCAACTGCCAGATGCTTGACCATTCTTCTAGTGTTTGGAGATCCCTTCTTATGGTTTCTACACCTTCTAGGGTATGAACTCTATTGGCTATCATCATGTCATCCGCAGAAAGGCAAACTTTTCTTTTAACCCTTCAGCAATGTCTCGCACAGATATATTAAACAGCACCGACCCCTGAGGCACTGCACTACTCACTTTCCTTTCCTCCAGGCCGATTCCATTCACCACCACCCTCTGCTGCCTGTCAAGTCAACCAGTTTCCAATCCCATTCGCTACTTTGGTTCTAAATTCAGACCTTTCAGCTTATTCATGAGTCTTCTGTTAGCAACCGTATCAAAGGCTTTGCTGAAATCCAAGTAGATTACATCTAGCACATGTCCTTCATCCAGTTCTTTGGTCACCTAGTCAAAGAAGTCAATCAGATTCGTTTGGCAGGATTTTCCTTTGCCTCAGATCATGTAACACGTTTGCTTCTAGAAAGTCAACTATGCTTTCCTTCAGCAGCGATTCCATTATTTTTTTTCTACCATCGACATGCGGCTTACCGACCTGTAGTTTCCCACTTCTTCCCCATCTCCACTTATGTTAAGAGGGACCACATCAGTTCATCTCCAACCCCTCGGAACCTCTCCCATCCCTAAAGAACTATTAAATAAATCCATAAGAGGTCTCACCAGGACTTCTCTGAGCTCTCTCAGTATCCTGGGATGTATCCCATCTGGCCCCATAGCTTTGTCCACTTTCAGATTTTCAAGCTCTCTATAAACGCCTTCTTCCGTGAACGACGCAACATCCACTCCATTCCAAGGTATTGCCTCTGCAACTGACCGCGGTCCTTCTCCAGGATTTGTTTCCATAAACACTGAAGAGAAGTATTTATCACGTTCTATTTACTGAATTTATTGAATATTTTTTGATTCACATAAAAAAGAACCATACAATAAAATAAGCAAACTCATACAGCCATAAGAGAAATGACAGCTGAAAACACTCAAAAAAAAAAAAAAAAAAAAAAGGAAAATATAAGTGTTGCCATACTGGGACAGAGCAAAGGTCCATCAAACCCAGTATTCTGTTTCCAAAAGTAGCCAATCAGGTCACAAGTACCTGGCAAGATCCCAGAACAATGCTGCTTATCCTAAGAATATGCAGTGGATTTTCCCATGTCCATCCAAATAATGGCTTATAGACTTTTCTTTTAGGAAATTATCCACCCTGCTTAGCTAGCTGCTTTTACCACATTCTGCATGTTTCCGCAAGATGAGCTTTCAGAAATTATTTCATACAGTTTTTTGGGTTGTGATTGTCCCATTAGGGAACTCTCTCCCACAGTGCATTAGGACCGAGAGAGATTACCTTAAATTTCATAAGATGGTAAAGACTTACTTTTTTGAAAGCTGTAATTAAAGTATTTTTGTATGTTATCTTGATTGTCTTTCTAATTTAACACTACATCACATTGAACCCTCAGTGTAAGAAAATTGAGATTAATAATCATATATTGACATTGACCGACTCACTTTTATCCACATGTCTATTTACCCCTTCAAAGAAATGTAGTAGATTGATGAGGCAAGATTTCCCATAACTAAATCTGTGTTGGCTTTGTCTCATTACTCAATGCTTATGTATGTGCACTGTAATTTTGCTCTTTATAATAAATATAGTCTCTATCATTTTGCCTGGCGTCAACATCAGGCTCACTGGTCTATAATTTCCCGGATCACCTCTGGAACCCTTTTTAAAAATTGGTGTTACATTGGCCACCCTCCAATTTTCAGGTACCATGCTTGATTTTAAAGATAAATTACATATTACTAACAGTAGCTCTTCAAGTTCATTTTTCAGTACTCTAGGATTTATATCATCCGGTCCAGGCGATTTGCTACTCTTCAGTTAGTCAGATTGCCCCATTACATCTTCCTGGTTTACAGAGATTTGTTTGTTTCTCTGACTTGTCAGCATTGAATACCATTTCTGGCACTGTTATCTCTCCCACATCTTCCTCGGTGAAGACTAAAGCAAAGAATTTTTTTTAAATCTCTCTGCTATGGCCTTGTCTTCCCTGAATGCTCCTTTTACCCCTCAGTCTTCTAGCTGTCCAACTGACTCTTTTGCTGGCATCTTGCTTCTAATGTACCTAAAAATGTTTTTACTATTTGTTTTTGTCTCCAAATCAGTCTTCTTTTCAAAGTCTTTCTTTGCCTTCCTTATCAGCACTTTGCATTTGACTTTCCTTATGCTGTTTCCTATTATTTTCAGTCGGATCCTTCTTCCATTTTCTGGAGGATTTTCTTTTAACTCTAATAGCTTCCTTCACCTCACTTTTTTACTACATGGAATGTATCTGGTCTGGGCTTCCAGGATGGTATTATTGAATAGCATCCATGCCTGATACATTTTTTACCTTTGCAGCTGCACCTCTAAATTTTCCTTTGACTTTCTTCTCATTTTATCATAGTCTCCTTTTCGAAAGTTCAGTACATTTATTGGATTTCCTTTCGAGAGTGTATATCATTTCTGATCACTGTTATCAAGCGGCCCCAGCACCACTAACTCCTGTACCAGGTCATGTACTTTTCCAAGGACTAGGTCTAGAATTATTCCCCATCTTATCGGTTCTTGAACCAGATGCTTCATAAAGCAGTCCCTAGTGTTTCCTGCTGTTTCATTTACACAGTCAATATTGGGGTAATTGAAATCACTTATTATTGTGTTCCCCAGTTTGTTAACCTTCCTAATTTCTGATAACATTTCTACATCCATCTATACATACTGACCAGATGGGCAGTAGTACACTCCTATCACTAGTTTTTCCCCTTTATATATTGAATTTCTATCCATAGGGATTCTAAATAAAAACTGTTATAAATGAAACTAGAAGAAATATGGATGGAGAATATGTAGACATGAACAATAGCAGAGAGAGCATAAATCATGTATATTCAGACTGCAGATAGATGTAACACCTCTCTCAATCTCAACAATGGGAGTCTATGGCTCCCTCAGCCTGGACCCTGTTATGGTTCTGTTCAACTCTAGTAACAAGCTCTTGCAGGTCACATAATGAATAAAGAGATAATTATACCCATGAATTTAAAAAGCAGTTTCTAGGAAACTTCAAAAAAGAAGTTTATCCCTAGACCCAAAGCATGGGGGTAAAATTGAAGAAAGCCTTTCCTTGTTTTCTGAGTCCTGACAGGTAGATCTGGAAAGACATACACTATGGTCCTAAAATAAAGAGAACCAATATTAAAATGTTGATTTTGAGCTGAGTGGATTATAAATGCAATATTTAATTAAGTTAAATTAATATTTTTATCTCTTCAATTAGGATTTTAAGCATCTTTAAATGTTTTCTTTTTCCAGTGGACATCTAATGCTATAGCTTCTGACAGACCTTCAGACTATAGGTTCATTTTGCTCTTTTGCCATCTATCAAACTATAGCCTTCTCTGTGACAGAGCCAAGTATCTTTTGACTACTATACTGTATTATACATCTCTATATAATAAAAGGCACCTCCAACGTTCCAGGAAGCCTCAAGCCGGAAACTTGAGGCGCCAGAGATATCCGGTTTGGCCAGGAGTGTCTGGCCCGCCCTCACGTCAAAACGTCATGATGTCGAGGGTGGCGCAATGACACTCTGCCAAACGCCATCTCCCCTGACCCTCGGCGGCCATTTCCCACCTCCGGAGGACTAACATCGCCCGCACAACGTCGGAGGGAGGGAGGCAGGGGCGCAGGCATTGGCAACATGCGATCTCCCCTTGCCCCCCCCCCCCCCCCCCCCCCCGCGGCCAATTTCCAAATCCGCAGGACTCCCATTGCCCTGCACAAACTCGGAGACACGGAGGGAGCGACGCAGGCAGCCAGAACGTCGGACAGACGGAGGGAGCCTGCCTGCCTGCTTGAACGTGCCACGAAGGGAGCCAGCTTCAACATCACAGTCGGAGGGAGGGCCACGACCCTGAAAGGTGCAGGAAGGGGGGGGGGGGCACTCGAACCTGAAGGGGGGAGGGAAGGCAGGGGGAAAAACGTCGGGCAACGGAGGGAACACCCTGAAGCTGGGATTCCCTCTCACACACACACACTCTCATTCTCGCACACACACTCCACACACACACTCGCACATTCACTCTGTCTCTCTCTCTCACACACTCACTCTCAAACATACACACTTCAATGAAAACTTTGCTAGTGCCCGTTTCATTGCTCTCAGAAACGGGCCTTTTTTACTAGTGTTCTTATATTCCGCTAATATGAAATAGATTCTAAGTGGATAACAACTTAAAATTCCTTCAGTCAAGGAAACATACAAAGTTGATAAACAGAATTTCAGCACATATCTTATTAATTCTTATAGATGTGAATCTCACTTAAAAGAACAATGTCTTTAATTCTCTTCTTAAAGTATAGTAAGGTGTTAATCTAATAGTCAGTGGTAAGCTATTCCATAACTTAACTCCCTGGTACGAAAAATATGATTCCAGTATAGATTTTTTAAAGACACCCTTCAAGCTAGGATAATTTCTTACTAAGACAAAAGATGAAGGAAAGGCTAAATAATTAACTTATCAGAACTTTCTCCGTATAATGATTTATACACCATGCAGGCAATTTTAAACTGAATTATTAAATTGATTTAGGGGCCAATGTAATTTCCTCAACCTGTATGACTCCCTGTCATATTTTCTCAAACCATATATTAGTCTAGCGTCCGTATTTTGCAAAAACTGTAACTTGTGTGGCAGTTTTTTACTACAGCCCTCAAGTAATGAATTACAATATGGAAGCAGAATAGCTTGTGCTACTGTTCTAAAACTAGAGCGAATCACTCTAAGCTGCCTCATTCGGAAAAACAATTTCTTGGACAAAGCCTTTATGTGTAACTCAAAAGTTAAAGTTGAATCTAATATAACTCCTAAAACCTTAGAATAATTCTCAGTTGCTAATATCTCTACTGTTTTTAATTTATGAGTCTTCCCTAATAACAAATTGTACCCTTGAGCAGTCATAGGTTATGCTGAGCTATGATCTGACTAACCCTAAGAAGGAATCTTTGTACTCTTGTTGACATCTGACTTTGTTGTCCCAAGAGATGTATTGGTGCAGAAATGCAGCTAATCATCACACCCTCAGCAATCTTCTCCAGTTTACTTCTGAAATTTCATAGGAATCACCTCATGACTGAGAGTTCTCACTTGAACTCTCCTCTGATCCCTCTCTTCTAGCTGAAGACCTTTCTTCTTCCAAATTTGTACAGACTAACACCATCATTCAGTTGCAGGCAAAAAAAGAGTCCAGTGCAGTATAATTCAGCCTTCACAAGTTTCTAAATGCTGCAAAAGTGTTGATAGTAGTACCAATCCTTCTCCCTCTACTAGGGTATGTGTAGGAGAATGTGTGAAACCCATACACCTTCTAGTTGGTAGGAAGGCAGACACTTAAAGATTGTGCTCAAGTGACTGAGAGAATCAAACATTCCCAACTGACATAGCTGTGGTAGTCGTGGTTGAATCTGCACTGCAACAGTCAAAAAGCTAAGCACATCCTTACCCCTTTTTCTCATAGAATTCCAGCCTGAGACATTGGATCAAGGGAACAAGGATTTACTGAGTATCTTATTCAGGAGGATGTAAATAAATTAAGCTTGCTTTTGGCTGAAGACAAAGAATGCAAAAAAACATTTTTTTTCTGAGGGAAAGCAGGACAAGTCCCCATAACTGGGGCAGCAACATGTAGCGGAGTCTGGTATGGGAGATGTCCCTTAACACTACAGTACTGTAGAGCTTTTTATGATTCAGACTACTTACGTGCAGCACTTCCTATGCAGTACTGACTTAAGGGGCCACCTCAGTTCTCTCTTTCTATGGATCCTGTAAGTCGTGTCTCTCTAGTTCTTTTTAAAAAAAAAAATTTTTAATAATTTTTCATCAGTTTTGTGCATAGGTCTTCATATTTTCATTTAATTTTCTTAGTTCTTCTAGTCAGGATTTGCGTTAGTTTTTGTTGTTGTTGACACTCATCATTGTTACTGATAGCAGAATGATGTGACAGTTTGTTGAGAACATTTTCAGGCCTTCATTAAGTCACTTGATTTCTTCTCGATCATTTTTCCAGACATCATAAAAGATGAGTGCTAGTAGTTTTAAAAAGTTCAGGTGAAGCAGCAAGATCATTATAGAACCAGTACTCATAATTGGTGGTTTTTAATACCTAGGTCCAGATCATGAAATCTAATTGCCAACTTATGACATATAGGGGTTTTCATAGCCATGAAGAGCAGAAGGAAAGGCTTGGGTTCTAGTGAAGGCTGATCAAGGTTTATCGTCATTGAGCCCAACTGATCCAATAACTGCATTAAATACTGGGGATTCATCAACATCAAGGAAGCATTGATGTCCCTCGATGGTGAACATTGATAAACCCTGTCAGGATCAGGCATCCACCAAGTCCTGCCACAAGGAGGGTTCTGCCCCTTCAATATTAACACATTTGATGTGCATCAAGTGTAGGCAAGGACCATCAGCCCTCAGAGCTTGATTCCAGGATCCAAGAGAGATTAGCAGCTGTCATATCTGTCAGATGCCTCTTGAAGGGATCACTCAACCTCTCAACATCAGACAGCAATATAAGGATCAGGAGTCTGCGTCCAAGCCTCTGATACTCTTCAAGTTACCAGGAGGATGTATCCTCACCTACTTCATCCCATCCAGTACTGGCATCGTCAAGTCTTCAATGAACAACTGAACGGGAGAATAAAGGAGAGGCTTGCATGATAATCTGACTTGATTCCATGTACCAGCACCGTCAGCATTGAAACAGAAGGAAGAAATACCAATCCACAATTACCTGAAGGCATATTGCTGATCATAGGGCCCCATGTCAGCTGCTGCAGGTCGGTATCACATGCACTGCGAGAGGAAGTATCCCCAAGGCATGGATTGACATCTGGGTCAAAGGTCCGTCAAACAAAATCCTTAACTGAGGCCTCTACTACTAAGGCAGAGAAGTTTGTACTTGGACTTAAATTACAGAACAGTTTTCTGATTAAGAATCTGAGCAATCCTGGGAGTCATACTGCAGATGTAGAGGTCACCCTTTGAACTATTCTTAACAGGAAAAAAAGTAAATCCCTTCTCGAAAATCTCTCCTCAGATTTTGTCAAGGAAATAACACAGTTCCATTTCAATTTGAGGGCTGAAATGTTGACTGTCTTTCAATTCTTTGACCCTTCTAAAGAACATATGATTGACATTCATTAGGGATATGCACATGAGAATGTGGGAAACCTTCTCTATGCACTGTGCAAACAAGGTGGTGAACTTCATATATGGGAAAAAAGGCTTCCAGGTTTGAAAGAGAACAACAACCACATCATTCAGTGGTGGTTCAAGAGAGCCGAAAGTACAAGAACCCACTTCTTGACAGATCTGGAGAGAGATGCTCATTTCACTGGACCTTCTTAGGAGAAAGTCACTTGAGAGCACTATGCTGTCTTCTCACATTGCTTTTTACCAGCTTTTCAGAGGCCAGAATATGAGAGACATGCTGGGAAAGGTAGAACACTTTGTTTCTTTCTTCATGAGAGGTATGAGGAATTTGGATGTTTAGTTGGCAAAGAAAAGGAGTGTGGAAAGCATGTGGTCAAGTTGACCTATTATTTTCATTTTAGTTATTGTATTTGTATCCCATTTTTACCCAAAGCTAGTAACAAGAAAACATACATACAATTCATGAAACATAAAAACAAACACAGGATTCACTAAATAACAATTAACAATCAGTCCAGGTAAGACATAGGTTTACGGCAGTACACCTCGTTCTTCCAAAAAGGCCTCCACAAAATGAGTTTTAAAAAATCGTTCAAACTGCTGAGTATTGTCACACAATGTTAAATGTCCAGGCAACATTCCATAATGAAGGATTAGCAATCGACAAAGCTCACAGCTTCATATCAACATAGTAGTACCACGTTGGAGAAGGCACACAAAGTTGATTGAGTTTTCCGGATCATAATGATTGACCTAGTTGATACATAAGTAATCAGGAACAATCTCATATACACGCTGGTATAACAACATAAGAACCTTAAAAACAATTCTGAACTTAACAGGTAGCCAGTGTTATTTTTTTTTTGTTTGTTTTAATACTGGAGTAATATGTTCTGATCTAGACACTCCAGTAATCAAATGTGCTGCAGCATTTTGTACAACCAGCAGAGCCTGAATCCTAAATGATGATATACCCAAATATAAAGAATTATAATAATCAATTTTTGTTAGGACCAGGCTCTGCACAATCATCTGAAAATCATATGGCAACACCATCCCCTTCAGTTTACTCAAAACCCAAAGTTGAAAAAAAAAAACCAGAGAAATAACTTGATCCAGTTGCTTCTTTCTGCATGGTAAAATTACTATCCAAAAAAACTCCAAGGCTAGAAATACATGATTTAACAGCAGTCTTTTCCCCTTGGTAATCAAAAACCATTGGTAGAAATTAATCCAAAGTTCTACCTACATACATTATATCTGTTTTAGAAACATTCAATGAAAATTTATTCTGTCATATCCAGTTTATAATCTCATCAAAGAATTTTTTAAATTGCAATCTAGGATCACGTGTTCCAAAGGGAAGAAAAACTGTACATCATCTGCATACATTCCATAAGAAATACGCAAATCCCAAAAACGTTACCCAAAGAAGCCAGGGGAGATCCGGGAAATTATAGACCGGTGAGTCTGACGTCAGTGCCGGGGAAAATGGTAGAGGCTGCTATTAAAAACAAAATTACAGAGCACATCCAAGGACATGGATTACTGAGACCGAGTCAGCACAGTTTTTGTGTGGGGAAAATCTTGCCTGACCAATTTACTTCAATTCTTTGAAGGAGTAAACAAACATGTGGACAAAGGGGAGCCGGATGATATTGTGTATCTGGATTTTCAAAAGGCGTTTGACAAGGTGCCTCATGAAAGGCTACAGAGGAAATTGGAGGGTCATGGGATAGGAGGAAAAGTCCTATTGTGGATTAAAGACTGGTTGAAGGATAGGAAACAGAGAGTGGGGTTAAATGGGCAGTATTCACAATGGAGAAGGGTAGTTAGTGGGGTTCCTCGGGGGTCTGTGCTAGGACCGCTGCTTTTTAATATATACTGCCGATAAGGAAGATCTTTGCGGAACACCTCGTAATCAAGAAATTTTCAGAAATCTCTTTTACCTTAACACGACATGATTGACCCTGCAAGTGGGAATAAAGCCAAGAATAGCACACATCCACAAATACCAAAATCTTACAATGTGTTAAGAAAAAGCTGATGGTCAACGGTGTCAAAAGCAGATGCAATATTTAACGTAACACAAAAACAAATATTCTTGTCCATAACAATTTGAAGCTCATCAAGCATAGACAGCAACAAAAATTCTACACTATGATTACGCCGAAAGCCATACTGAAAATTATCCAACATCTTCCTTCCATAAAAACTATCAACTGCCGAGGTGGGAACATTATTGTATTGGGACGAGAGAAGGAGACATTGGGTTTTCTCTCTGTTGAGTTTTAACTTGAATGCCGATGCTCAGGATTCCATGATGGTCATGCTGTTTATTATTTCCTTGGTGATTTCTGTGGGGTTCTGTTTGAAGAGAATATAGATGATGTCATCTGCGTAGAGAAATGGATTGAGGCCTTGTTTGGATAGAGATTTAGCCAGTGGTGTCATCATTATGTTGAATAATGTAGGTGAGAGCGGTGATCCTTGTGGTACTCCACATTCCGCTCTCCAAGGTGGAGATATATCTGAGTTTGATTTGACTTGGTATGTTCTGGATGTCAGAAATCCCTTGATCCAGGAGAGTACTTTTCCTGTAATTCCTATCTTGTTGAGGATTCTCAGTGGTATGTGGTGGTTGACCATATCAATTGCGCTTGATAGGTCAAATTGGAGTAGGAGGATGTTTTTACCCCTTTCTATTTCCTGCTTGAATCTGGTCAGGAGTGTGGTTAGTATTGTTTCTGTACTGTGGTGAGGTCTGAAGCCAGATTGAGATTCGTGCAGTATGTTGAAATCAGGGAGGTAGTCTGTTGTTTGCGACTATGCCTTCTGTCAATTTGGTTGTTAGAGGTATGGATGCTATCGGTCTGTAATTCAAGGTGTCTTCTTTTTTTTTTTTTTTTTTTTCTTTTTTTTTTTTTGGGTGTCTCTTAGGATGGGAGTTAGTAGGATATGACTGGATAAATGTTACATCAGGGTGTGGCAGGGAGATAACATTTCTAGATGTAATAAACAACTGCTTTTTGGAGCAACTGGTCCAGGAACCAGTGAGAGGGGGAGCCATTTTGGATCTGGTCCTTGATGGCGTGCAGGGCATAATGCGAGAGGTGTTGAGTCCCCTGGGAAACAGTGATCATAACATGATCAAGTTTGAGCTATTGTCTGGGATGACCCCGCAAAGGAAATCTACTGTAGCTGCATTTAATTTTTGAAAGAGCAACTAAAATAAAATGAGGAAAGTGGTTAAAAAGAAACTAGAAAGATCAGCTACTAAGGTTAGGTCACTCAATCAAGCGTGGATGTTATTCAAAACTACCATCTTGGAAGCCCATTCCAGTTGCATTCCACATATTTGCAAAGGTGGAAAGAAGAGAAAATGACAGCCAACATGATTAAAGTGAAGTAAAAGAGGCCATTACAGCCAAAAGATTGTCCTTCAAAGAATGGAAAAAGGATCCAAATGAAGAAAATAAGAAGCAACATAAACACGAATCAGTTTGTTCCCATATGGCTTATTATAAGATTATTGGGCACTAATGGGTTAATAAAGAAGGCTGAAAGAGACTATGAAAAGAAACTTGCCGCAGAGGCTAAAACTCACAGTAGCCACTTTTTCAGGTACATCAGAAGCAGAAAGCCTGTGAGGGCAGCTATGGGACCGTTCGATCACGAAGGAGCAAAAGGGGTGTCTAGGGGAGGACAAGGTCATAGCGGAGAAACTGAATGAATTCTTCGCTTTTGTAAGAATAAAATTACAGAACACATAGACAAACATGGTTTAATGGGACAGAGTCAGCATGGATTCAGCTGAGGGAAGTCTTGCCTCACCAATTTGCTTCATTTCTTTGAAGGCGTAAATAAATGTGTGGATAAAGGTGAGCCAGTTGATGTAGTATATCTAGATCTTCAGAAAGCTTTTGATAAAGTTCCTCATGAGAAACTCCTGAGAAAATTAAAGAGCCATGGGATAGGAGGCAAGGTTCTGGTGTGGATTAGGCATTGGTTATTGGACAGAAAACACGGGTAGGGTTGAAAGGTAATTTCTGTCAATGGAGAAGGGTGAACATTGGAGTGCTACAGGGATCTGTATTGGGACTGGTGCTATTTAACATATTTATATATGATATGATATGGAAATCGGAACGACAAGTGAAGTGATTAAATTTGCAGATGATACAAAACTATTCAAGGTTGTTAAAACATATGAGGACTATGAAATATTACAAGAAGACCTTAGAAAATTGGAAGATTGGACATCCATATGGCAGATGAAATTTAATGTGGACAAATGCAAGGTAATGCACATTGGAAAGAATAATCCAAATCATAGTTACCTGATGCTAGGGTCCACCTTGGATGTCAGCACTCACGAATTAGATCTAGGTGTCGTAAATAATACGCAGAAATCGTCTGCTCAGTGTGCGGCGGCAGCCAAAAAAGCAAACAATATGCTAAGAATTATTAGGAAAGAGATGGTGAATAGGACCGAAAATACTATAATGCCTTTGTATCACTCCATGGTGCGTCCACACCTTGAGTATTGTGTTCAGTTCTGGTCGCCATATCTCAAAAAAGATATTGCGGAATTAGAAAAGGTTCAAAGAGTGACCAAAATGATAAATGGGATGGAACTCCTCTCATATGAGGAAAGGCTAAAGAGGTTAGGGCTCTTCAGCTTGGAAAAGAGACGACTGAGGGGGGAGATATGATTGAGGTCTGCAAAATCCTGAGTGGTGTAGAACAAGTAGAAGTAAATCAATTTTTTTACTTGTTTCAAACGTACAAAGACTTGGGGACACTCGAGGAAATTACATGGAAATACTTTTAAAGCAAATAGGAGGAAATATTTTTTCACTCAACAAATAGTTAAGCTCTGGAGCTTTTTGCCGGATGAGGTGCTAACAGCAGTTAGCATATCCGGGTTTAAAAAAGATTTGTACAAATTCCTGGAGTAAAAGTCCATAATCTGCTATTGAGACAGACATGGGGAAGCAACTGCTTGCCCTGGGATTTGTAGTATGGAGTGTTGCCACGATTTGGGTTTCTTCCAGGTACTTGTGACCAAAATTGACACACTGTATTCTGTATTTGACTGTTTATTGAATTCTTCAATAAAATTATTTCACATAAAATGGATACTTCTGCATGTAAACTGTGCATAAATGTCCACTTCTCCAAGCATTTTAGAAAAGGCTTTACATCAGTAGATGCTTTTCTAAAATACTAGCAAAACTTTGAGATATCCCAATCTCGGTTCCAATTTGCATATCCTTTCTAAAATGCCATCTCGCATATATTACACTTATACCCAAGTTTGTTTGACCATGGAAGGGCAGGTCAAGGGCCATAATAATAGGGCTGTGGCTGCATCAGCAATCTATTCTATATTCAGGAGGATATGTAAGGCTATTATGTTGACATCAGTTAATACATTTACATTATGCTGTTCTTTGGACAGAGCAGCAGATTTGGGTAGTCAGTTTTCCAGAATATTTTTTGGAAGATTTGAACCAAATTCCAGCTGTCCATTTTATGGACCTCTTAAAACAAAACCTACCACAAACAGTTCTTTTCTCTTTAATGGTTCTTTTTTTCTTAAAAAAGAACCCTTAGCTTGGGGGTCTTGTGTGTGACTAAGTATGCACTGCTTCTCTTTAGAGAAAAGAAAGTTACCTGTAAGTGTTCTCTGAAGACAGTTCCCCTGTCATTTATGCCCCCCCCCCCCTTTCAACACTCCTGCTCTGTCATGTACCGTATTTTTCGGACTATAAGACGCACTTTTTTCCCCCCAAATTTGGGAGGAAAATGGGGGGTGCGTCTTATAGTCCGAAGGTAGAGATTTAGCAGGCCGCCCTCCAAGTTCGGGATCGCCCTCCCTAGGGTTACC
Source organism: Microcaecilia unicolor (assembly GCF_901765095.1). Taxonomy (NCBI): domain Eukaryota; kingdom Metazoa; phylum Chordata; class Amphibia; order Gymnophiona; family Siphonopidae; genus Microcaecilia; species Microcaecilia unicolor. The sequence goes on from NC_044031.1 coordinate 278,644,899, forward strand.
GCCCCTCCCCCCGGCCCTGTCACCACCTCTGCCCTTACTCACGTGATCTTCCCTGGTGGTCTAGTGACGTCGGGGCAGGAAAGAGCACCGGAGCACCTATGTTTTAGAGGAGGGAAAAAGTGCGTCTTATAGTCCGAATTTTTTTTTTCCTATTTCCCTCCTTTAAATCCTAGGTGCGTCTTATGGTCCGGTGCGTCTAATAGTCCGAAAAATACAGTAATTTAATTGATATAAACCAAAAAGGGGATTTTAGCAGTATATATAAGATTTGATTTGAGCTCATTAGCTTAAATACTGAAATGATGCACAATGAACCAGCTCTAGAAAATGTGTTCCATGCTAAGGTTAGCAGATGTCACCAAACATGCATGTGACTGGTGGTGAACTGATGACTTCATGCAACACCTGTTGCATATATGCAATTTTTTTCCCTTTGTTTTAAAGCAGCAGTTCAAACCAAAAGAGGATGGGAAGTTTCTCCTGTGTTAACAGGAAGAAAATGAGTAATATGTAAATATTACCAGTTTAGAACTATATTTGATTAGAATATTCAGGTTTCAGATTTTATATAAAATTAAATGTATGTTCTCCCTGTGCTCTGGAAACAAAAAGGAGCTACTCAGTTGTATACAGTCATGCAGTGGAACCAGTTTTTAATTTCCTGCAGGCTGCTCCTGATTTGGGAGGATAAGTAAAAGAGCAGCACCACAGAAACAGCATCACATCTCTGAGAAGAAGCATGAGTAGCCCCATGCGCTACACAGCTGTTAGTCACTGCCTGCTGGTAGTAGGTCAGCATTCTACATTCTCTGATGAAGCTTTCTGCCCTGTTTGGTGTACAGGATCATTCATGCACTCAGTTGGCATTGAAGAAGTAGGTTTGCACCATGTAATAAATGAGTAAAATGTTCAGCTTGCCATCATGAAAGAAAGACAGTGGACATAATGTAGATTACCACTGTTCTAGAACCTGTGGGATAGTTCTGTCCATCAACAAGCAGGTGGAGGTAGAGAACTGAAAATGAACTGAATCACCTCTCTTGGCATTCAGTCCTGCTCCTCAGTTTTTTCTATCTCCAGCAAGTGGATGAACACATTTTTCAGCCTGTGGTTCTGAGTGCTTTGCTCCTGGTTCAGTTGGTCAGCTGGTCCCCAGTTGACATTTGCGGGTGGCTTGAGTCTGCAGAGTCATATCTAGATGTCTTCAGATCCCTTTCTCTGCTGCCTTGTAAATTTTTCTTCCCTTCATTTACTTCTCCCATGTTTGCTGTAGAGCTCGCCTTTTCCAGCACAACTACCTTAAAAAAAGAGGTTTGCTGGACAGCATGTGTCAGGGTATCACTTCTGAGCCTTTTTCATCTATGGTAAGACTTGTGGTGACTGTGAGCTTAGGAGGAGCAGCTGACAGTGGTATGTTGGACTAAAGTTTGACTCAGAACCTCTTGGAGGGATACAAGTTCTACTTAGTGTAGGGGAAGGATCCTGACTCACAGCTTGAGACATGTTGGGCTGCGCTTGTGACAGTCGGTGTGAACAGTGACTCTCATGGAGGCAGTTAAGCGATGTTTCCACTGTGGGACCTACCAGCCAGCATCAGGACGTTGCAGTCATGCAGGCTGGAAATCCCATGGGGCACAGAGGAAACAGTCGGCAGCAGCACCCTTTGGATTTGGCACAGCATCCAAAATATGCTGGGTTCTTTGGGCTCTCCAGCAGGGCCAGTGCGCAGTTTAATGCAAGAGAGCATGGGAACAGCCGCCACTTTGTTGGGGACACTGGCAGTGAAGAGAAGCCTCTGTCTGATCATGCGCAGAGCACAGCTGCCATTTTACAGCCTCAGGGCCTGACAGAGCATGCAGGTGCATTGGGATCTTTGTTTTCTCTGGAATTTATATTGCTCTTACACCAAGCCTATTTACTGAAGCAGGGAAAGTCAGATTTGCTGCAAGGTGTTTCAGTTTCTCGCCCCGCTGCCCCTCCAGCTCCTAAGAGATCTCGTTTAGATCTCTAGAAGTGGGCAGATGAGGCTATTTCTGCTTCTCTCTCCTTATCTGATGTGGCCTCAGTCTATTCAAAGGAGCCATCATTGAAGGAGCCATTAGAGTAGGGTGAGCTCCCTCCTGAGGAGGGGAATGATCCAAAAGTACTGAGGCTGTTTCATAAGGAGGAGCTCAGTACTCCTATTTCTGGGGAGTCTTCTGTTTTAGCATCAGGAGTTCCATCTTCATCGATCATGAGGTCCTTCTAAGGCCTTCCTGATGCATCCAGACATTCAGGACTTGATTACAGCAGAATGGGTCACTTCCATTAGTTATAGAGGAGAAGAGTAAATTGCAGCTTCCCAGGTTACTCCCTGGTTACAACGGTGACTAAGAAGACCACATTGCCGGATGGAAGGGGGCATTGCCCTAAAAGACCTACAGGATAGGAAGCTAGAAGGCTCACTGAAACAAGCCTTTAAAGTGGCCTCTTTGGAACTTTCAAGTGGCAGTGTTTAGCTCATTCGTGGAAAGAGCATGCCTGAAGTGACATCAGCAGTTGACAACACAAGATGGGTGCCATAACGCCCAGCTAGAAGCGTGCTTGGCCTACTTGGTGGATGCTATTTATGATATTTTACAGGTTACAGCTCACAGTATGTCTTTGGCTGTCACAGCACGTCGGCAATTTTGGTTTCGGTATTGGGTAGCGGATGCAGCGTCAGTCACGTCAAATTAAACTACCTTTTCAGAGCAAGTGGCTATTTGGAGAAAATCTCAGAACTTAGTAAAAGAACTGGGGGAGACTAAGCCACAGTTGTTGCTGGAGAATAAGCCGAATGCATCTAGTCGTCTGTCATCAGGGGGCTCTTGATTTCAAGACAGCAGACAATACTGGCCTGTTAGTCAGCAATATGGTCAGAATTCCCACTTTCAGGCACATCATTCTGCCTTTCGTGTGGATAGGAAGGCCTCCTCTTATCTGCTAGAATGCCAAATGCCTCCAGAGCTTTCGCAGTGATGCGAGGCTGGTCCACTCCTCTCTTCCAGTGGGAGGATGTATTGAGGAGTGGGCCAAAATCATGTCAGACTAGTCAGTGGGTTCTGGATATTCTTATAGAAGCTTACAAGTTGGAGTTCTCCCACCTGGTTGCTCCTTTCTTCTTGCAGTCTCCTTGTCGAAGAGGAACTGAGGCAGTTGAGGTTCAGGCCACCGAAAATTACTTGCTGGCACTCCAGGCCATTGTTCCAGTTCCCCAGGCAAAACAGGAACAAGGCAGATACTGTCTACTTCATTGTCACAAAGAAGGGAAGGCACCTTTCATCCAGTCTTAGGTTTCAAAGGTCTAATCCACTGCCTCCCTATCCTTGATCTCATGGAGGCATACTTGCATATTCCCATATGTTCACTACATCAGATGTTTCTACTTTTTGCGGTGCTGGACTGTCACTTCCAGTTCAGGGCTTTGCCCTTTTGTCATGCCACTAAGAACATTTACCTAGGTTATACTGGTGATGGCATCCTTCCTTCGGCTCCAGGAAATCAAAGTTCACCTGTATCTTGATGACTGGCTCATTCTCACATCAACCTGTTTGGACAGTATGGCGGCGATGGAGAAAATCATCTGGCTTCTGCAGTTGTTGGGTTGGGTGATCAATTTCGAGAAGAGAGGACTAACTCCATCACAGACGCTGGAGTATCTGGGCGTTCTATCCGACACAGCATGGGCGAGGATCTTTCTCACGGATCGCAGTAGGTTGAAGCTGGTTCAACAGGCCCAGGGTCTAGGACTACATCCAGGTTCTGGGATTAATGACGGCAGTGATGGAAGTGGTACCATGGTCAAGGGTTCATGCAGCCATTACAGGAATCTCTTCTCAGCCGCTGGTCTCTGGTGTCACACAAGTATGACCTTCATTTTCCTTGGACACTGGTTGCCAGACAGAGTATGCAGTGGTGGTGGTTGCTCAGGAATGTGACTGTCAGAGCTCCCTTTCCGATAAAGTAATAGGAGGTGGTGACAACGGACACCAGCAAGTCGGGTTGGGGAGCTCCATTACATTCCATCTGGCATAGGGCACCTGGACGGAATAGGAGTCTGTGTTTGATAAATCACTTGGAGTACAGGGCCATGCAGAGTGCCTTATGCAACTTTGTTCTCTTTCTTGTGGGGGCCCCCGGTCCAAGTTTTCTCTGATAATGCGACAGCAGTGGCTTATATCAACAAGCAAGGCAGGACCTGAAGGCAGTGGAGGCAGCCTTCCTCATGAGTTGGGCAGAGAAAAATCTCACATCACGGGGTCTTTGAATATGGAAGCAAACTTTCTCAGCAGGCACTCCTGGGACTCGGGAGAACGGGTCTAGCCAAGGGTTTTGGCTGATATTGGACAGGTGGGGTTCTCTGTTTCTGGACTTGATGGCTACAAAAAGGAATGCCAGAGTGCCCAAGTTTTTCAGGTGTTAGAAGGAACCATGCTGAATGGGAATTGATGCCCTGCTTCAGCCCTGGCCGGAGACATATCTGCTGTATGTTTTTCTTCTTTGACCCATGGTTGGTTGGGCGTTGAAAAGGATCGCATTGCACTGGAGTCAAATTCTCATAGCCCTGGATTGGCCATGGAGGCTATGGTATGCGGACTTGATTCGACTGATGGACAGGGGACCTCTCCATCTTCCACTGGTACACAGCCTACTGAATCAAGGTCCTGCGCTCAAGGAAGATCTGTACCCCTTTGGTCTTAAGTCTTGACCATTGAAAGAGCTCGGTTGAAATGAAAAAGTATTCTGCTTAGGTTTTTGCTACCTTGCTTCAGGCTCAGAAACACTCTACATCCATGGGTTATGTGAGGGTGTGGCGGATGTTCAAGGGCTGGTGTTCTGAGAGACTATATCCCTTCACTGCACAGATCGGGCACATCCTAATATTTCTCCAGGCAGGTCTTCAGAAAGGATTGGCATTGGGTTCTCTAAAAGTTCAGGTTGCAGCTTTTGCCTGTTTCAGGGGTTGACAACGAGGACATCTCTTGCGGCTCACCTAGATATTCAGTGCTTGCAACCTCCCTTTCGTACGCAGTATGTAGATTGGAACCTTAATTTAGTCTTTTGTGCTCTTCAGAAACCTCCTTTTGAGCCACTCCAGCAGGCCTTCTTAAAAGAGATTACGCTAAATAGAGCGTTCTTGGTGGCTGTTGCATCAGCGCGTAGGGTTTCAGATTTCAGGCTCTCTTGTTTTGATCCTTTTCTTTGTTTTTCAGAGGTAAGGGGTCTTCCTACGCACGGTTCCTTCCTTTCTTCCAAAAGTGGCAGTCAATCTGTGGATCTTCCATCTATTTGCAGAGAAGACAAAGAAGTTCAGTATTCTTCCTTGAAGTTTCTCGAGGTGTGTAGAGTCTTCATTAGATATCTGTAAGTCACGAATGAGTTTCACAAATTGGACAGACTGTTTATTCTTTTTGGTAAACAGAGGCTTGGACTCATGTCTTCCAAGCCTACAATTGCTAGATAGCTAAAGGAGAATATCACATCTGTTTGTTCACTTTCAGGGAAGCAGGCTCATTCTACAAGGCGTACAGTGACGACCTGGATGGATACCATCTTACTGTCTCCAGCGGATATTTGCAAGAGGGCGACGTGTTCGACCCTGCATACCTTTGCCAAGCACTTCAGGGTGGATGTTTCAGTGCGCTCAGAAGCCAGTTTTGGTCTTCAGCACGGTGGTGCTAGGATCCCACCCACTCTAGGGACTGTTTTGTACATACCACAGGTTCTGGAATAGTAGGTTTTTCAGTAGAAAATAGTGTGGGGCTGAGAGGATCTTCTCTAGACATGACATCCAGTCTTCTCTCTGAAATGCGCCCAGGGCCGATGGCACGCAGTTTGCTCCGTAAGCTTCTCCATCATTGAGGGCTCATCATGCTGACAACTCCAGGTTGGCCCAGGTGACTGGGGTATGCAGATTTGGTCCAGTTGCTAGTAGACCAGCTGTTTCAGCTTCCCTGCAAACACAGCTTCCTTTTTCCAGGTACAGTAAGAGTGGAGGATTCCTCCCACTTTAGTCTTTCGGCTTAACCTTGCAGCGGGCAGGGCTTAGGGCAAAAGACTGTGTAGCGTTGTCTTTGCGACTCTGCTTCAGGCACATGCAGTGTCTGCTCCAGTTGATGCATTTTTGAAACATGGTGCTCTGAGCGGACCATGTTTCCCTTTCATGCCTTGCTGGGGCATATTTTGGCTTTCTTCCAGGAGGGCGAATCAGGATTGGCTTGCAATTCTGTCCAAGTGCAGGTGGCTGCTCCTGCTTGTTCTCAGGGCAGAATTCTTAATTTCTCCCTCACCTTGCATCCCACCATCATTCAGCTCTTGTTAAGGGGTACTCTGCTCAGCCCTTCTTTCTGCCAGGTCATAGAAACATAGAATCATGATGGCAGATAAGGGCCAAATGACCCATCCAGTCTGCCCTTCCTCAGTAACCACTAGCTCCTTCTTTTCCTAAGGGATCTCACATGCCTGTCCCACACTTTCTTAAATTCCGACACAGTCCTGTCTCCACGACCTCCACCGGGAGGCCATTCCACTCATCCACCATTCTTCCGTGAAAGTGTTTTCTCAGATTCCTCCTAAGCCTGTTTCCTCTTTTCATCATATGCCTTCTCATTCCAGTTTTCTTTCATTTGAAAAAGACTCATCTCCTGTATGTTAACGTCACTGAGGTATTTATATTTATCATATCCCCTCTCTCCTACCTCTCTTCCAGCGTATACATGTTAAAGTCCATAAGTCTGTCCCTATATGTTTTATGACAGAGACCGTTTACCAATTTAACTGCTTTCTGGACCGTCTCCATCCTGTTTATATCTTTATGTAGGTGCAGTCTCCAGAATTGCACGCAGTACTCCAAATGGGGCCTCACCAGAGACTTGTAGAAGGGCACTATCACCTCTTTTTTTCCTGCTAGTCTTCCCTCTCTTTATGCACCCAAGCATCCTTCTGGCTTTGACCATTGCCTTTTTACCTGCTTGGCCACCTTGAGGTCTTTGGACACAATCACCCCCAAGTCCCGCTCTTCTTTCGTACACAGAAGCACTTCACCCCCTTTACATACCGTACCCTTGGATTATTGTATTCCAAGTGCATGAACCTACATTTCTTAGCATTAAATCTTAGCTACCAATTTTTAGACCATTCTTCTAGATTCGCTAGATCCTTCCTCGTGCCATCCACACCCCCCTCCAGGGTGTCCACCCTATTACAGAGTTTGGTATTATCCATAACGAGACAAACCTTACCAAACAGCCCTTCCACAATATCACTCACAAAGATGTTTAAAAAAGGCTGGGCCGAGGACCGATCCATGTGATACACCACTGATAACATCCCTTTCCTCAGAGCAAGCTCCATTTACCACTACACTCTGTCTCCTCCCATTTAACCAGTTTTTAATCCAGTCAATTTCTTAAGGTCACTCAGTTTATTTATCAGTCACTTGTGTGGAACCGTGTCAAAGGCTTTGCTAAAGTCCAAGCACACCACATCTAACGCCCCTCCCATGTCCCAACAGTTTGGTCACCCAGTCAAAGAAATCGATCAGATTCGTCTGACACGACCTGCCTCTAGTGAAGCCATGCTGCCTCTGGTCCTGCAGTCCATTCGTTTTGAGAGACGTCACAATTCTCCACTTAGAACCATTTCCATTAGTTTACTCACCACAGAAGTCAGACTGACAGGTCTGTAATTCCCAACCTCCTCCTTACTTCCACTCTTGTTCAGAGGGACCACATCTGCCATTCTCCAGTCCTCTGAGACCACTCCAGATTCTAAGGAAGCATTGAAGGTCAGATAGCGGAGCTGCCAGAACATCTCCAAGTTTTTTTAAATACCCTCAGATGTGTCCCATCAGGCCCTGTCGCTTTGTCTACTTTTAGTTTAGCTAGCTCCTCAAGAACAAAGTCTTCTGAGAATCGATCCCAGTCTACCACACATCCATCCCTCTTAGCATTTGTTTTCTCCAATCCTACTCCCGGCCTTTCATCCGCGAAAGGACCCTAATAACTGCTTATTGTTATGCTTCAGGCAACTAAGGTTTAATCCCAAAAAATGCAGGGTCATGCACTTGGGTCGCAAAAATCCGAGGGAACGGTACAGTATAGGGGGTGTAGTGCTTCAGTGTGCAAAGGAAGAGCGGGACTTGGGGGTGATTGTGTCTGACAACCTTAAAGCTTTCGAACAGGTAAAAAATCTACTGCCAAAGCCAGAAGGATGCTTGGGTGCATAAAGAAAGGCATGACCAGCAGGAAAAAGGAGGTTATAGTCTCTGGTGAGGCCTCATTTGGAGTACTGTGTGCAGTTCTGGAGACCGAACCTACGGAAAGATTTAAACAGGATGGAGTCAGTCCAGAGGGTGGCTACGATATTAGTAAGCAGTCTTGAATGCAAAAATTATAGGGACAGGCTTATGAACCTCAACATGTATACACTGAAAGAGAGGAGGGAAAGAGGAGACATAATAGAAATGTTTAGATATTTCAAGGGCATTTATGTACAGGAAGAGAGCCTTTTTCAAATGGAGAGCTCTGGAATGAGGGGGCATACGACAAAGTTAAGAGAGAATAGGCTTAGGAGTAACCTAAGGAAGTATTATTTCACAGAAAGGGTGGTAGAGGCGTGGAATGGCCTCCTGGTGGAGGTGGTGAAGTTGAGGACTGTTCCAGAATTTTAAAAGGCATGGGATAAGCATGTGGGATCGCTTAGGAACAGGAAGAACTAGGGATTACAGAGGATGGGCAGACTGGATGGGTCATATGACCCTTATCTGCCGTCATGTTTCTATGTTTCTACTGCATGACTTCTTTGAGCTTTTGCGACAAACTACTCTGCAGACGTGGATGCTAAAGTCTATTTCCTTGTTGCTCTCATGTGGGTGGCCCTACAAGCTCTCTTTTCGGGATATATTTCTCTATTGTTTTGTCAGAGGTGGGTGTATAATATGCACAGTCCTCCCTTTTCTCCAGAGGGTGGTATCCTCCTGTCCTCTCTGACACCCTTTGTCTTTCCTCCTGTCTCAGGGATGGTTAGGCACGGAGTTCGATTGCTTGCAGTCCTGAATGGTCAGTGCATTTGACTTTGGTATCTCATGATTGCCATTGGGTTTTTGCCATTCGGATCTTATGATCCTCTTCTTCACCAGCCCTCGAGGGGTTTAGACAGCTTCTCAGTGACTCTAGTTCGCTGGGGCACTGGCTTACATTCCCATTCCTCCTAGCAGGGAGCCGGGCTCTGGACAGCCTCTTGGTGCTTCCTCTCCAGCCCTGGCAATTTCCTGGGCTGAGACTCACCTTTGTTTTTTTGCTTAGGGGAAAGCTAGTTGCCTGACAATTTGGTCTTCTCTACGTACTGTTCCTAGACACTTTCACCTAGATGTCACTGTGCAGTCAGACGCTTCATTGGGGTGTCTGTTCTTTCATCGAGATTTTGTGGCTTTCCACCCTACTTATGGACTGCTTTGCTACATCCCACAAATCTCTGGAATCATCTGCTGCAGACGCTAAGGCATGAAAAATGATGTCTTGCCTGATAATTTTCTTTCCTTTAGTCCCAGCAGATGAATCCAGGAGCCCCCCCCCCCCCCCCCCCCCCCAAATCTCCGGGCAATGGTTTGATGTCACTTATCTGTTGGGTCACTTTGATTGACCTTGTTGCTGCTATGGCTGGTTTGGGGCGATTCTCTTCCTTTTTTTAGGTTAGAAGGTTTCTGTGGTTCCAGTTGCATTTGTATACTGTGAGGGAGGAGAAATGTTATGCTTACTGTTTTCTTCTGCTTTATGAGAAATACTGACTGACTGTCCTATAAGGCAGAGTTCAGTTCTCTCTATCTCCACCTGTTGGTAGATGGGATACAACCCACAAGTCTCTGGATTCATCTGCTGCAACTAAAGGACAGAAAATTATCGGTAAGACACGATTTTTGATTTTTACCAATCTGATCGCTTTTCCAATATGCAGTTTAGAACATGGACATAAAAATGCACTCTTTAGTATCCCTGAAGATAGATGGTCTTAATTTGAACTCTCTTCGAAGGAAACGTTTTAACAATAAGTACATATGTATTGCCACACTGGGATAGACCAAAGGTCCATCAAGCCCAGCATCCTGTTTCCAACAAATACCTGGCAAGATCCCAAAAAAGTTCAACACATTTTATTCTGATTATCCCACCCAGAAATGGTAGTGGATTTTCCCTAAGTCAATTTAATAATGGTCTATGGACTTTTCCTTTAGGAAACAATCCAGACCTTTTTTTTAAACCCACTAAGCTAACCACCTTTACTACATTCTCTGTCAACGAATTCCAGAGTTTAATTACACGTTGAGTGAAGAAACATTTTCTCCAACTTGTATTAAATTTACTACTTTGTAATTTCATCACATGCCCCCTAGTCCTAGTATTTTTTGGAAAGAGTAAACAAACGATTCACATCTACCCATTCCACTCAACTCATTATTTTATAGACCTCTATCATTTCTCCCCCCAGCCGTCTTTTCTCCAAGCTGAAGTGCCATAGACGCTTCAGCCTTTCTTCATAGGGAAGTCGTCCCATCCCCTTTATCATTTTCATCGCCCTTCTCTGTACTTTTTCTAATTCCACTATATCTTTTTTTGAGATGCGGCGACCAGAATCGAACACAATATTCGAGGTGCAGTCACACCATGGAACGATACAATGACATTATAATGTCCTCACTTTTGTTTTCCATTCATTCCTTTCCTAATAATACCTAGCATTCTATTTGCTTACTTAGCCACCACAGCACACTGAGCAAAGAATTTCAACATATTATCAGCAACGACGCCGAGATCCCTTTCTTGGTCAGTGACTCCTAATGTGGAACCTTGCATTATTACGTAGCTATAGTTTGGGTTCCTCTTTCCCAAATGCATCACTTTGCACTTGTTCACATTAAACGTCATCTGCAATTTAGACGCCCAGTCTCGTAAGATCCTCTTGTAATTTTTCACAATCCTCTCACGATTGTCTCTTTTTTTTTTTTTTTTTTAAACTAGCTCTTCATGTAACAATGCACAGAAGACACTTTGTGGAAGACTAGGTTCAGATTCCATCCCTCAAAAGACATCTGAAAAGCTTAAGTCCCTAGTGGGCAAGGGGGTTAAGATTCTGGAAAGCACATTGTCAGGTCAACTTTTAATACTTTTGAGACAGCATTAAGAGCTTCCGCAATAGTTATAGGAACTTGCAGACCCTCTTGGTTGAGAGCATCTGACTTATGTTGTAATGCGCGAGAACAGATCACTGATGTGCCATGCAGAAAAGAAAATACTTTTGGAGATGAACTGAAAGATGCATTTCAATCAGCACTTAACAACATAAATGCCACCTCCGCTTCCAGACTACCCACCAAATCACCAGCATTATTCTTGGCGGTTAGCGGTAATACTCAATGGCACTATCTAGTTAAGTATCACTGAATATTAGTGGATAGCCCTGCACAAGCATTTAACCACTCAAGAGCCTCTCCTGCGTTGTTAAATCGCTTTGAATGTCAACCCTTCTGTGTTTATCCCATACAGTTTTGAATTCCATCACTGTTTTTGGCTTCACCATCTTCACTGGGAGAGCATTCCAAGCATCCACCATCCTCTCCTTGACAAAGTACTTCTTGAGGATTAATGATGCCCTGAAGCTTATATCCACATAGTGGCATCCAAGTCCCAAGAAGTATCTCTGATTTGAATTAGGAAGATTCTAATATTGCTATAATCTTTAGCCCTTTAGCCTATCGTCTGCTCTATGTATGTTCACAAAATGCTTAACTATGGTGCAGCAAACCTCAGCAAACTGGAGTAGACATGTACATCCAGTGTGAACTGTTATTTGAGCTGCTTCTTGAAATGAGCTCTTGATCAACAATCAGTATTTGAAACCATCTGGGTTTTGGAATCATTAAGGTTCCACTTACCACTTCACCTCAGTTGGAATTCATAGGCACTCTTCTAGGTACAACTCATGCAAGAATCTTCCTACCAGGTTGGATCTCTTTGTCCATGGTGAAGGAGATAATAATGAGTCGGACATCAGCATGGGACATGTTGAGACTGTGTCAACAGTACATGTACCTTCCTTGGTACGTCTCAAAATGGAATAGGCCCAGTAAGCTACTCAAACTGCTCACAGGTAACGGGTTTTAGTGCTCATCCTCAAACCTCTTGGGGCCTCTGTCCTGGTGGTTGAACTAATCAAATCTAGCAATAGGAAGTACTTTCCAAAATCATCTCATTCAATTTGTCTTGTCTGTAGGTGTTCCCAAACTAGAATAGGGATTTCATATAGATGGGCTTTTGGTTGTCTGAGGAAAGCTTCATTTGATAAGCTTTCCTTCAAGCTATAGGCTGCTTGGACTGCTCTAAAACCCAGAGTTTGCTTGGCCAGTAAGATTATCCTAGCTCAAATTCACAACCTGGTGTCTATTACATTAACAAGCAAGGAGGAACAGATTGCGGTGCTGGGCCTCTCTCAAATGGTGACCCAAGTTCTACAACTACATGAGTGGTTCCTAGACTTTGTGTTGCCTTGGTCAAGTCAAGCTGGTCATTCTTTTCTGTCACCAAAATGGAGTTCCTTTCTGTTACATTATTCGTAGATTGTAAATCACGTAGACCTGATGTTTTCCTTCTACACCACGCACACACAAAATATTACTCAAAGGTATTGAACAGATATGGCCCTAGGATCAGTCTTTAACGCACTACATTAGTCACCTTTCTCTCCTCAGAGTGAATTATATTCATCACTAGGCTCTTATCACTCAATTTTTTCTGAAGCCAGTCAACCAGCTTGGGACTCGATCCCATGGTACTCTGTTTATTCAATGAGGAGCTCATACAGGATAGTATCAACTGTTTTTCTGAAATCCAAGTAACAGTGAATTCTGGTTAGATTTAGTGTTTGCTTTCTAAGAATAATAGATGATGATTGCAATGTCTGAAATTTCCCACTTAAGCAGATCATGGTTATGCTTGGGACAGATATGAAGGGCAACAATAAGAAAAAGATTTGAGGGGTCAGGTAAAAGACAAGAAGTGGGGAGGGAGAGAAGATGTTGTGTTGGATATGGAAATTCTGTATGCTTCCCCCCCCCCATAGAAGAACATCAACTTGGTAAACTGAGTAGACCAATTTGGCCTATTTAGTGCCATCATTAACTTTACTATCTTACCTCCTTTTTTTTTTTATTTATAGAATTTTATAATACATAATATTCAATCTTGAATAGTAATACACAATATATGCAAATGTTCATCATGAATTAAATGGGGGGGGAAAAAGAAATATATGAAAATAGATTCAAAAATATCAACCACAAAATCAAAGTAATCTGATCCAAGAAATAAGAAATATATATATATATATATATATATATATATATATATATAATTCTAACCCCAATAGCTAGATTTATCCTCATACCTAATAAACCAAAGACTGCGCCAAGCTCTGGCGGTTTAATCCAAGTTGCTATACAGTGTTACATTCAGGTCTAAACTTTCACATTTATACCCTCTCTACGTTTTAGAAAGTCCTCCAGTTGTTTTGGTTCAAAAAACTGATAATGTTTTGCTTGCAATAATATCCTACAAACACAAGGAAATTTCAACAAAAAATTTGCTCCAAGAGCTAAAACTCTTGGACGCAATACAAGAAATGATTTACGTCTTTTTTGGGTTTCCCTAGAGAAGTCTGGGAAAACCCTAACTTTTGAACCCAAAAATAAAGAATTCAAGTGTCTCAAAGACAACCTGAGTACTGCATCTCTATCTAGCTGCAAGGCAAATGTTACCAACAAAGTGGTTCTCTGAGTAACCACTTCTAATGATGATTCCAAGAATGCCGTCAAGTTCATTGAATCTTGAGGGTTCAAATTTTCTGGTGGTTTACCAGTAAATTGAAGATAGTATGCTCTTGTAATAGGTGGCAATGATGTGTCGGGCATCCCCCAAATCTCCACCAAATATTTCTTAACCATTTGTACAGGAGAAATTAAAGGTGATTTTGGAAAATTTATAATACGCAGGTTAAGTCTCTTGGACTGATTTTCCAAGTATTCCATGCGTCTAGAAGCAGATTGTTAAACCTATGGCTGAAAGTAAGAAACCTTTTCCTAAACCACAAAAAAATTTGTCACTGCCTATCCTCTTAGCCTTCTATGAAAGGGGTTTAAAAAGAAAGCATGCAGATTTCATCCACACAGCTGTCTATTATGTCAAGAGAGCACTATATAATTAGAACAGATCTAATAGCAACAATGACAGTGTTCCTCTCTCTGACATCTTGTTCAGGAGGAGTAGTATATCATTTTTAGACATCTGGAAAGTTCAGTATTAGATGCTTGAATAATCTGCATATTCAAGCAGGAGTGGCCTAGTGGTTAGGGTGGTGGACTTTGGTCCTGGGGAACTGAGGAACTGAGTTCAATTCCCACTTCAGGCACAGGCAGCTCCTTGTGACTCTGGGCAAGTCACTTAACCCTCCATTGCCCCATGTAAGCTGCATTGAGCCTGCGATGAGTGGGAAAGCGCGGGGTACAAATGTAACAAAACAAAAAATATATATATAAGGCAATTTATTGTTCACATTATTAACTGGTATGTGTATGTGCAGGAAGAGGGCACATAGTGCATGGCAGCATGGAGCCAGTGTAGCTGACAGGTAACCAAAGCCCCAATAGCTGAAAACAGTGCTCTACTGGAAGACAGTGGCCCGAGTTAGGGGAGGGGTGATTTGCACCCATGACCACAAACTGAATAAGCACTGTTTCCAGTCACTGATCAGCACAATTAAAATGGAGGGGCCACCAGAATGAATTAGGCTTGGGGAAAGCCAGAAGACAAAGCAAAGAGAGAGAGAGAAAAAGAAGGATAACAGGTGTGAAAGGGGGAAGGAGTGTATTCCAGCTTTCGTACACAACCTTTCCACACATATCTGAACCCACTCTCACAAACCACACTTATTCCCATCTTCCCACCCACACATTTGTTCATTTCCAAAAACCCTTTTCTTCCTTCCCCCTCTTCTTCCACACCACAGACATACCACCTGCCAGCACAGCTTAACCACCCATTCCATATCATCAAGCTGATCAATCCATAGACTGGTGGGTTGTGTCCATCTACCAGCAGGTGGAGATAGAGAGCAAACTTTTGCCTCCCTATATGTGGTCATGTGCTGCCGGAAACTCCTCAGTATGTTCTCTATCTCAGCAGGTGGTGGTCACACACAGCAGCAGCTCTGGCTAGGCCTCCAAGCCTAATCTTTAGGTTTTGTTGAGTGCCTGGGGTTGAGGGCTCTTTTGAGCAAGTGCAAACCTGGTGGTGCCAGGTCCCTCCTTTTCTCCCCCCTCCCGCTGGCTCCGTTAAAAAAAAAAAAAAAAAAAAAATTTTGAACGGCCTTAAAGGCGTTTATTTCGACGTTTATTTAAGCGTCTATTGCAGCTACTCACTGAGACACCAGGTCGTTACAACTCGGAGCGGACAGCAGGTAATTTTACCTTTTTATAGCGGGCGGGGGTTCCCCGATTCTTCTCCTCGTGGCTCATGGCGTCGGAGGGCGAGGGCGCAAAGGGTCGCTCCCCGGGTCGCTCGAGCGCTTCTAGAGGGGATGCGGGGGTCTTCAAGCCGGATTCGCCCTTGGTGGGTGACAGTTTCGCGACCGATGCATGTCCCGGTCCTTCCTCCGGCGTGGCGGTTTTTCCCGCCATAAACGCCCATCCCCCGCTCCTCGCCTCCGCCATCTTGGCCGGCCACGCGGCTCGGACGGCTTCTTCTTGGGCCGCCCTTGAGGTTGGAGACATTAATGCCATGAACGCCCTTAATTTGGGCGACGGCACAGAAGCGGCTAAAGTTAAGAGCCGTTCTTCCCGCGCGGCTCCTTCGCGGAGTTTCGCGCCGGACGCCATTTTGGATGCGCAGCATGTCTCTCCCCCGCTATTGCGAGCGCCGGTTGAGAGCGCGCCTAGGGCTGTTGCCCAGGCTGCGGAGGTGCACAGTCTGGGGGGTTTCTCCCCCGAGTTTGTTTTGCTGCTGCATCGGGCCTTCCTCATGCACAACGCTGCCCCCGCTCCCTCCTCTGGTAAAGAGGTTGAGGTTCCCAGAGGTAAACGCCCTCGGGTTGATTCCCAGGCCTTGGATGAATTTGTCTCCTCCGATGTAGATGAGGGCAGCGTGTCTGAGGTCTCCCAACGGTCCTTTGCGGATTCCTTGGAGGAGACGGATCCCCGCTCGGCTGGAGCGGATGACCCCTCTGCAGCGCGGCTTTTTCGCCCGGAGGATTTGCCCAACCTGTTGTTACAGGCCATGGACACTTTGAAGATATCCTCTCCGGAGGACGTCTCTCCCTCAGCCCCTGTTGGCTCTGCCATTATGCTGGGGACTAAGCGCCCGCCTAGAACCTTCCACGTGCATGATGCCATGCACACCTTAATTTCGGCTCAATGGGATGTCCCAGAAGCGAGCCTTAAAGTGGCTAGGGCTATGTCCCGCCTCTATCCTTTGGCTGTGAGTGAACGTGAGGCCTATCTGTGGCCTACCGTGGATTCTTTAATCACTGCGGTGACTAAGAAAACGGCATTGCCGGTGGAAGGTGGCACGGCCCTAAAGGACGCCCAAGACAGGAGATTGGAGGCGGCCTTAAGGTCGTCCTTTGAGGCGGCTGCTTTAAGTTTGCAGGCCTCAGTTTGCGGCTCCTATGTGGCCAGGGCGTGCCTGACTATGGTGCAGCGGGCTTCCCCCTCGGATCATTTCTTGAGGAATGATTGGCCAGCCCTGGAATCGGGCTTAGCCTATTTGGCAGACTTGCTGTATGATGTCTTGAGAGCCTCAGCTAAAGGCATGGCTCAGACAGTCTCTGCGCAGCGGTGGCTTTGGCTGAAACATTGGTCTGCTGACCACGCCTCAAAATCCCGCCTGGCTAGATTGCCTTTTAAAGGCAAGCTGCTCTTTGGGGTCGAGCTGGACAAAATCGTGACTGATCTCGGCACGTCTAAGGGCAAGAAGTTACCGGAGGTCAGGGCTCGGGCTAGTGCTCGTCCCGGTACCTCCAGAGGACGGTTTCAGGAAGCCCGTCGGTACCGCCCGGGCAGGTCGGGTGCTTCTGCCCCCTCTTCCTTTAAGAGGAATTTCTCCCCCAAGCAGCATTCCTTTCGCAGAGACCGCCGTCCCGGAGGTGCTCCCTCCGGTCCTCCCCCAGGGTCTCGTACCCAATGACGGGGTATTGGTCCACGCCCCAGTGCAGATTGGAGGACGGCTGTCCTCGTTTCTGGGCGAGTGGACCACAATAACTTCAGACGCGTGGGTGCTGGAAGTCATCAGAGACGGCTACAAGCTGGAGTTCTGCCGACCCTTAAGAGACGGGTTTGTACTCTCTCCCTGCAAGTCTCCGGTCAAAGCTGTGACAGTGCAGCAGACTTTGGACAATCTGATCCGCCTGGGTGCGGTCGTTCCGGTGCCAGAAAGTCAGCTTGGCAAGGGGCGTTACTCCATTTACTTTGTGGTACCAAAGAAAGGAGGTTCTGTCCGGCCTATCCTCGACCTCAAAGGGGTCAATCGGGCCTTGAAAGTGCGGCACTTTCGCATGGAGACTCTCCGCTCTGTTATAGCGGCAGTGAAGGCAGGGGAGTACCTGGCATCCTTGGACATCAAGGAAGCGTACCTGCATATTCCCATCTGGCCTCCTCATCAACGCTTTCTGCGTTTTGCAGTCCTGGGCCGACACTTCCAGTTCAGAGCCCTCCCGTTCGGGTTGGCTACTGCTCCGCGGACCTTTACCAAGGTAATGGTGGTCATAGCGGCCTTCCTGCGAAAGGAAGGAGTACAAGTCCATCCTTATCTGGACGACTGGTTGATCCGAGCCCCCTCTTATGCAGAGTGCGGCAAAGCTGTGGACCGGGTAGTTGCTCTTTTGAGCTCCCTGGGATGGATCATCAACTGGGAGAAGAGCCAGCTGCGCCCGACTCAGTCCCTGGAGTATCTGGGAGTTCGATTCGACACCCAAGT
The DNA here is from genome assembly GCF_901765095.1 of Microcaecilia unicolor. Classification (NCBI taxonomy): domain Eukaryota; kingdom Metazoa; phylum Chordata; class Amphibia; order Gymnophiona; family Siphonopidae; genus Microcaecilia; species Microcaecilia unicolor. The sequence goes on from NC_044031.1 coordinate 278,662,937, forward strand.
GGGCAGAGTGTTCCTGCCAGTCAATCGGATTGTCAAGCTTCAGGCTCAGGTGGACCAGTTCCTGGTAGCCTCTCCTCTTCGGGCTTGGGACTATGTGCAGCTGTTGGGCTCTATGACGGCCACGATGGAAGTAGTGCCCTGGGCCAGGGCTCATATGAGACCACTACAACACTCTCTGCTGCAGCGCTGGACTCCGATGTCGGAGGATTATGCGGTGCGTCTTCCCTTGGATCCAGCAGTGCGCAAGGCGCTGAGCTGGTGGATGCAGACAGACAAGTTGTCTGCGGGAATGCCTCTGGTGTCCCCAGAGTGGATTGTCGTCACGACGGACGCCTCGTTATCGGGCTGGGGAGCCCACTGCTTGGGAAGGACAGCGCAGGGGCTCTGGTCTCCTGCAGAGGCAAAGTGGTCTATCAACCTCCTGGAACTCAGAGCCATTCGGTTGGCGCTTTTGGAGTTCATCCCGGTACTGGTGTTCAAGCCTGTACGGGTCCTGTCGGACAATGCCACGGCTGTGGCCTATGTCAACCGCCAGGGAGGTACCAAGAGCGCCCCTCTAGCCAAGGAAGCTATGAGTCTATGCCAGTGGGCGGAAGCGAACCTGGAACAGCTGTCAGCGGCCCACATTGCCGGAGTCATGAATGTCAAGGCGGACTTTCTCAGTCGCCATACCTTGGAGCCCGGAGAGTGGCAGCTATCTGCTCAGGCGTTCTTGGACATCACGAAGCGCTGGGGCCAGCCGAGCCTAGATCTGATGGCGTCATCGGCCAATTGCCAAGTGCCGCGCTTCTTCAGCAGAGGACGGGACCCTCGATCCCTGGGAGTAGATGCTCTTCTCCAACAATGGCCGACACAAGAGCTTCTCTATGTGTTCCCGCCCTGGCCCATGTTGGGCAGGGTACTAGACCGGGTGGCAAAGCATCCCGGCAGGATAATCCTGGTGGGTCCGGATTGGCCCAGGCGTCCCTGGTATGCGGACTTGATCAGACTCTCAGTCGACGATCCTCTGCGGTTGCCAGTGGAGCAGGGCCTGTTACATCAGGGTCCCGTGGTGATGGAGGATCCCTCCCCCTTTGGTCTTACGGCCTGGCTATTGAGCGGCAGCGTCTGAGGAAGAAGGGCTTCTCAGACAAGGTCATCGCCACTATGCTGAGAGCGAGGAAACGCTCTACTTCTACTGCTTACGCCAGGGTTTGGCGTATCTTTGCAGTGTGGTGTGAAGCAGGCTCTCTTTCTCCTTTCACTGCTCCAATTTCTTCAGTGTTGACGTTCCTGCAAGAAGGTCTGGACAAAGGCCTGTCGCTCAGTTCCCTTAAGGTCCAGGTAGCGGCTCTGGCTTGCTTCAGGGGCCGCCTGAAGGGTGCTTCCCTGGCTTCGCAGCCAGATGTGGTGCGCTTTCTCAAGGGGGTTAATCACCTGCGCCCTCCTCTGCACTCAGTGGTGCCTGCGTGGAATCTCAACCTGGTGCTAAGAGCATTGCAGAAGCCGCCGTTTGAACCCTTGTCAAGGGCATCTCTGAAAGACCTGACGTTGAAAGCAGTCTTTTTGGTGGCTATCACTTCAGCCAGAAGAGTTTCCGAGCTCCAGGCGCTCTCATGTCGAGAGCCTTTTCTACAGTTCACTGAGGCAGGAGTGACTATTCGCACAGTGCCTTCCTTCCTGCCCAAGATTGTTTCTCGCTTCCATGTGAATCAGCAGCTATGTCTCCCTTCCTTTCGTAGGGAGGACTACCCAGAGGAGTACTCTGCTCTTAAATATCTGGATGTGAGACGAGTCATCATCAGATACTTGGAAGTGACCAATGATTTCCGGAAATCGGATCATCTGTTTGTCCTGTTTGCAGGTCCTCGTAAGGGTCTGCAGGCTGCTAAGCCTACAGTGGCAAGATGGGTCAAGGAAGCCATTGCAGCGGCTTATGTGGCCGCAGGGAAGGTGCCGCCTATCCAGCTGAAGGCTCACTCCACGAGAGCTCAGGCGACCTCGATGGCAGAGGCCGGATCCGTCTCCTTGGAAGAGATATGCAAGGCGGCAACTTGGGCTTCGGCTCATACATTCTCCAAGCATTACCGTTTGACTGTGGCTGCACGGGCGGAGGCCCGGTTTGGAGCTTCAGTGTTGAGGTCAGGGATTTCAATGTCCCGCCCTGGGTGAGTACTGCTTCGGTACATCCCACCAGTCTATGGATTGATCAGCTTGATGATATGGAAGGTAAAATTATGTATAATCATACCTGATAATTTTCTTTCCATTAATCATAGCTGATCAATCCATAGCCCCTCCCAGATATCTGTACTGTTTTTATTCTGGTTGCATTTCAGGTTCAAGTTTAGTCTTCAGTTACTTCAGAAAGACTTCGTGTTCAAGTTTTTTCACTTGGATTCTTCAAGAGTTAAGACGAGTTTGTGTTACAGTGAGCTGCTGCATTCCTCTCCCCTCCGTTTTACGGGGCCGGATTGAGACTTAAAATTCTGCCGGCACTCCCTCCCGCTTCGTGCGGCTGTAGGGCAGCTTTGTACCCTTCCCGCTTCGGCGGTGTTAGGGTCAGTCAGCTCCTCCCGCGGTTGCGGTTGCAGGATAAGCCAGATCCCCCCGCATCGGCGGGTGTGGTGTCCCTCCCCCGCTCCGCGGGGATGAGCTGGACGGATTCCCCTCCCCCACTTGTGTGGGGATGAGCTGGGTTAATTCCCCTCCCCCGTTTCGGCGGTGGTGAGCTGGGCAGAGTGTCCCTTCGTGGGTGTAATTCTCTAAGTGCTGAGTCCTGCGGATGGAGCTTTGATATCGACATACTGAGGAGTTTCCGGCAGCACATGACCACATATAGGGAGGCAAAAGTTTGCTCTCTATCTCCACCTGCTGGTAGATGGACACAACCCACCAGTCTATGGATTGATCAGCTATGATTAATGGAAAGAAAATTATCAGGTATGATTATACATAATTTTACCTTACGCCTTAGATGGGCACATATTAACACAGTGGTTCCCAAACCTTGTCCTGGAGGCAACACTGCCAGTCAGGTTTTCAAGACGTCCACAATGAATATTCATGAGAGAGATCTGCACGTAGTGGAGGCAGTGCATGCAAATCTCTCTCATGGATATTCATTGTGGATTTCTTGAAAACCTGACTGGCTGGGGTGCCTTTAGGTCCAGGTTTGGGAACCACTGTATTAATGGTTCAGGATCCTATAACATGTTTGTAGAGGGAAGGAAGACTTGCACGAAGGAGAGAGATTCAGGGAAGAAGGCACTGAAAAGGACACTGATTTTTAAACCCTAATCATCTAAGCTTCCCATCATGTAATGATGGGTATTTCTACTAGCAAACATATAATTTTCCTGTTATATTCGGTTGAGTTAGGGTCAACTCATTGCAACCATATGGATAGTTGTCCTGAGCTTTGTTTCGCCTACATTGAGCTGGTTAATTGTTAAGAGGGGCATCCATAGCGGCTGTTATTTTATTGATCCATCAAATGGTCAGTCTTCCTCTTTTGCATTGACCTTCAACCTTGCCAAGCTTGTTGTGTTTATCTTTCTTCGAAGACAAGCATGACTCTTTTTCTCATGTATAGATGATGTCATCTGTTGGAGCCTGGTACAGTTGCTACCCAATATTCTGTCACTTTCAAAAGCCTTTGACGGCATCACACTGCGCATGCACAAGTGCCTTCCCACCCGACGTGAATATGCAGGACCAGCCGGGGGGGGGGGGGGGGGGGGGGGTCCACAGAGCAGAGAGGTCACGTTTAGTGAGCTCTGTGTCAAATGTTATTCTTTTTTTCAGAGGACCTTCCCTTGTGGTACATAATATTTTCTTCTTTAGAATTCCTCCACACAAGCACAGACAAAGGGTTATGTACGTCCACCAGCAGGTGGAGACAGAACTACTGACTTCTAAGCAACCTGTAAGTGGGCTGTGTAGTCCCCCGAAAGTCAGTCTCCAGCAGGTGGTAGAGGTGTTAAGTCTGTGCATTCCTTTGGTTTTTGGTTTGGTGAGGCCTTAGAGGGGTGTTAAACTCGGGTGGATGGATCCCTCCCCCGTTCCCCCCATCCTCTCCAGATTTTTAGTGATGTCTCAGCAGCCTTGCTGTTAGAGAACAGATGGTTGCCTGGAGAGCCTTTGAGGTCTGCCAGGTCTTTTCTTGCAAAAAAAAAAGGAAAAGACAAATTTAAAAAAAAAGAAAAACATTGGGAGTTCGGTAGTCTTATCCTTACAGCCTCTCTGCCTCAGCTCCCGTTTTCTGTCCACAGTTGTTTGGATGAGTGGCTGTGGCTCCCGTTCACCCTACCCACCGTCATGAGCAGTGTTTGAAGAGGTTTGCTGAATGTGCCCACTAGGGCTTGGATGCCACTGGGGTCTGCCAATTCTGTGCTGAGCACGCTGGAAGTGTAGCTAAGGCAGATGCTGAGCAGGGCCTAGTGGCAGAATGCACTGAGTTTGGTGGAGCCAGGCTTGATGACAGTTCTGATTTTGGCGGGAACTGCCACCATCTTGCCAGCAGAAGCAGTGGCCCCTGAGCAGTCTCCATGTATGGAACAGATTTTACTCCCACCAACCAATCAGTGCTTGGGGTGTCTCTCAGGGAGCACCCGGAGTGGATTTTCCCCTGGATTTTATCCTGGCTATGTACCAGGCATTTTGTCTCCGGAAGTTGGGGACCTAGGCTTCTACTGAGCTAGGAGGCTTTCGTTCAGGATTTCTTTCTGCTTCTCTCTCTTCTCCACTTCCTCCTTACCCTAATCACCGGCAACTTTTCTGGGACAGGGAGTAATGGAGGGAGACAGACCCCCCCCCCCCCCCCCCATTTTCGGAGGAAGAAGGATATATTGGATTCCTTGGCTGAATCAGATCTGGGGGATCAGGATATGTGGATGGAAGAGCTTCCTCTGGGTTAGAATTTTTCATAGGAGTTTTAAGAGTTGGGATTGCATGGGTTTCTGTGGTTTTGCTTTTTGAGGAGGAGCCCAAGAAGTCTTCAAGAGTGGTGGATCTCCTATAAAATGAATTAGGAAAGCTGCTAAGACATCAAGATATCCAGGATGTGATCCAGACACAATGGAAGGTGCCTGATACCCCTATTCAAGTAGACCGGTCTATGGTGTGACCATATCCCATCTCAGAGCAAGATAGATAAACCTTGAGGCCCCCACCTCCTGTGGTGGATGCAGTGATTTTGGTGATCTCAAAGAAAAATACTGTGCCAGTTGATAGTGACATGACTTTCAAAGATCCAGAGGATCACCAATTGGAGGCACTGTTGAAACAAGCTTTGAAGTTGCAGTCCTGGCAGCCATTTGTAGCATTCTGTGGTGAGACATTGTTACTGCTGGGTGGAGCATGTGTTGGATAGGGCATCATATGACTTGGCTCTGGTGGATCAGGAATTTGCCAAGGTTCTTCCTTTCTTTCAGATGCCACATACAATTTGCTACATTCTTTGGCCAAATCGATGGCACTTAGCATGGTGGCCCACAGGTCTTTGTGGCTAAGGGGCTAGTTGGCTGATGAAGCCTCCAAGGCTAATGGACTGGTTGGCTGATTCAGCCTCCAAGACTAAGCTCAGTAAGTTTCCCTTTTGGGGGTGGTGGTGTTTGGAGAGGAGCTGGATAAGTTGATTAAGAGTCTTGGTGAGACAAAGGTGCCTCAGCTCCCGTAAGATAGGCCCAGATTGGGGGGTAGGGTTTTTTTCTCCCCAGGGGCAGTTCTGTCTGCTATAGGCCAGGTAGAGCTAGGGCTTCCTGTGGAATAGATTTTTCCAGAGAACTCAGTCCTTTCATGGGAACCAGAGAGGTGGTTGAGACTCCAACTGGCCGCAGTGGGATCCAGTCCAGGGTCCCAGTGAAGGTATTTTTGTCCACCCGCTAGCTCCGGTGGGAGCAGCATTGCAGTAGTTTTATCGGGTTTGTACCCACATTACGTCTGAACAGTGGGTCCTAGAAGTAGTTTGCAAGGCCTCTAAAAGGTGCCTTTGTGGATTCTCCTTGTCAGGCTCCAAAGAAGGTACAGGCAGTCTGGCAAACTTTACAGAGGCAGGCCAACCTCAAGATGGTTGGTTGTTCCAAGCAATGCGAGCAACGAAGTCAGAAAGGGTCATTACTCCATTTATTTTGTGGTTCCGAAAAGGGGAGGGCTCCATTCTAGATTTGTAGTGATGCAGTTGGGCGAGTTTTCCCCTCTGGATCTTACAGAGATCTGTATCTTCATATTCATCAGCAATTCCTTCGCTTTGTAGTTTTGGGTGCACATTATCAGTTCTGTGCACTCCCTTTTGGTTTTGCAGTGGCTTCCCAAACCTTTTCTAAGGTGTTGGTAGTTTTGGCAGCAGTGCTGCAGAAGGAGGATATCTTGGTTCATCCATATCTGGTCGATTGGCTGACTTAGGTGAAGTCCCTTCCATAAACTTCGGTGGCCACCAGGCAGGTGATCAATTCTTGCAATCTTTGGGCTGGGTGGTCAACATGGCCAAGAGTTATCTGGTTCCCTTGCAGCTGTTGGATTATCTGGGAGTTCACTTCAATACTCATCTGGGTCAGGGGTTTCTCCCGGAGGCATGGATTCAGAAGCTTCAGGGTCAGATTTGACTCTCTTGCATCTCAGGATTACCTTCAGGCATTGGGCTTCATGGCGGCAAGCCTGGAGGTGGTACAATGGGCCAGGGCTCACATGTAACTGTTACAACACTTGCTCTTCTCCAGATGGTCTCCTCAGATTCGTATCTTGGAGGCTCCCCTCCCTCTACGAGGTCCAGTGCAGCATAGCCTAGGGTGGTGGCTACAGTCAAGCCAGGGCATGGCCTTGGAACCACCTCAGTGGATGGTGGTGAAGAAAGATGCCACTGGCTGGCTGGGGAGCACGTCTGGGGCAGTCATCCCTGGGTAGATGGTCTCCGAGGAGGTTCATTGGTAGATCAGTTGGTTGGAAACCAGGGTGAATTGCCTGGTGTTGGTGGTGTTTATCGATCTCCTCCAGGGCAAGGCGGTGCAAGTTCTGTCGGACAACACGATGGCAGCAGTGTATTTCAGTTGTCAAGGTGGAACCAAGAGTCTTGTGGTGGCCCAAGAGGTGGCTATCCTTCTGGATTGGGCATTGTCATCTGGCAGATCTGTTTGCAGCACGTGTAGCAGATGTGGGCAACATCCAGGCCGATTATCTCAGCAGGCACGTGTTGGATTCCGGAGTGTGTAGTCTGTGGTCTGAGACCATTCTGATTTTCCACACATGGGGGACTCCAGTCATGGACTTGACAGCCGTCTGTCACAATACCAAGGCTCCCTCGGTTCTTCAGTTGGTGCAAAGATATCCAGTTGGAGGGTCTGGATGCTCTTGTTCAGAGGTGGCTGATGGGTCTCCTTTATGTGTTTTCACTGTGGCCGCTGGTCGGCAGGGTTCTGCAATGCTTCAGTTGTCATGGCGGGCTGATAATGTTGGTTGCACTGGAATGGCCTTGCAGGCCATGGTACGGAAATCTGGTTCACATTCAGGTTGACGACCCTCTTCCCCTTCCAGGTTCGCAGGGTCTCCTGACCCAGGGACTTGTGCGAATGTTTGATCCGGCTCCATTTTGTCTTAGGCTTGGTTTTTGAAAGGGCCTGTTTAAGGAAGAGGGGGGTACTGTGGTTAGGAGGTCTTTACCCTTTTAGGTTCCAGGATGAGCACTACATCTGTGGGATATGGCGTGTTTTTGAGGACTGGTGTGTGGATTGCCATTTTTCTCCTTTTTAGGCGTCCTTACCATAGATCTTGGATTTTTTACAGGGAGGTTTGGCAAGGGTCTAGCACTGGCGTCTTTGCAAGTTCAAGTGGAGGCTTTGATAGTTTTCAGTGGTGTAGTGCAAGGTAAGCATTCGGCTTCTCATCCGGATGTTGCTCGATTCCTGTGGGTGGTATGTCGTTTTCATCCTCCAATCAGGCCATTGGTTCTCTCCTGGGATTTTAATTTGGTTTTGTCGGCTTTAGTTATTTCTTCCTTTGAACCTCTTCCAAATTGTTTGCTCAAGGATCTTGCTTTGAAGGTGGCCTTCTTGGTAGCCATTACTTCTGCTTGTCGTATCTTGGAACTTCATGCCCTTTTGCGCTGACCTCCTTTCCTCATGTTTTCAAGGGAGCAGGTGGTTCTGCATCCAGTTCCATCGTCTTTTCATGTCATTAAGTCCATTTCTTATCCGGTCCTTTGAACATGTGAGGGTTCCGAGGAGCAACTGCAGTTGCGGAAGTTGGATGTTCGCAGGGTGTTGTGCACATGTGAGCTGGATGCAGGAGTTCTAGTGCACTGACTGTCTCTTTGTTTTGGCGGGAGGTTATCGATAGAGTGAGATGGCTTCTAAAGCCACTGTATAGCTCAGTGGATTAAAAAGGCGATATCTTCAGCTTCTGTTGAAGAGCAAGCTGGTTCCAGGTGGCCTCAAGGCACATTCCACCAGGGGGCAGGCAGCCTCCTTTGCTGAAAGCACTCTCATTCCACAACTGGAGATTTGTAAGGCGGCAGGGTGGTCCTCTCTCCACTCCTTTGTGTGTCACTATCGGGTGGACATGCAAGCACATCAGGATGCGGTGTTGGGGCGAGAGTTTTAGTGGCGGGGATTGCTGGGTCCCACCTTTAATGGTCAGTGGTTTGGTACTTCCTATTCATCTGTGCCAGTCTGGAGGGGCACTATAGAAGGAGAAATTAGATCTCAACTGCTAATTTTCTTTCTTTTAATCCCTCCAGATCAGCACAGAGCCATCCCTTTATTGGGCGCGTTTTACGTAGTGGCTTCATTTCTCTTGTTTTTTGTGTGGTTGCTGTGTGGTTTCCAGGTTCTGTAACAACAACAACAAAAAAGGGTCAACCATACAGGGGAGGTATTTCATGTTTTGGTCAGGGGCATTTGGTCCTCTGGATTAGCTGGAGGACCCCCAGCTTTGAGATGGATGTTGGTTTTGAGGTGTTGTTGTTGTTGTTGTTGTTGTTGTTGTTGTTAGTCTGTTGAATAGTCCAGCCAAACAAGAGAGGCAAAAAAAAAAATAGCAAGAAACCAAAACAAACAGACTCTAGACTGCATAGCCCAAGTTGCTTGGAAGTCAGTAGTTTTCAGTCTCCACTTGCTGCTAGATGTGCATAACCCATTCATATGTGCCAGTCTGGAGGAACTAAAAGAATGAACATTAGCACGCAAGATCTAATTTCTCCTTATTTCTTTCCTTGCCCCTTAGTTTGTTTTTCAGCAAGTTTGTTTTCTCTTTTTTTTTTCATGGCTCTTGAGGCCCTGTTAGGCCAAAGCACTGGTCAGGGAACTTCTCTATAATTTATTGAGATTTTTTCATCTCAATTGAGACATTTGATTTCACATCAGCTATTTTCCCCTCAATGTCACAGAAAACACCCAGTGGTTTTATATTTCAACAATTTTATTGATGGAACATTTCACAGTACATAGTATCCATAATATACAGGACAATAAATGTGATACATTACATACATTTATATAGTTACTACGTGCCATGAAGCGTGTTTATAATTCCCCCCCCCCCCCCCAGGTCCCTTTCCCCAAACCCTCTCCAACCTAACTCACCCCCCAACCACCCCCCCCCCCCCGAATCCTAAGCCCCCCCCTTCCCCACCATAAGAATCCCATCTCCTCAACAAAGGGAGTCAACAGTCACCTGCATTTGGTAAGCGCTTCTCTCGTACATGCAGAATGGGGTAACCCAGTTGATTAAGAATGGCACTACGGGCCCGCGGTGCAAGGGCATGTATGTAGCATTGCCAGGTTAAGTAAAACTCTCTCTGTTGCTTAAGTTTCAGACGAACATCTCTTAATTCCAATAGTAAGAACGCATGTAGCTTGTTACGCCATTGCCAGTATGTAGGAGCCTCTTGTTTTACCCAGTTAATTAAGATGCATTTTTTACCTATTAGAAGCACTTTATATAACAGTGCGTTATAATGGACAGCACCAGCCCCTCTCAGCGCCCTCACTCCCAACAGAACGTTTTCAGGCCCCAGTGACATAGGGACCTTCATTATATGCCTCTTAAAGTTACAAATATTTGCCCAAAAAGCCTTTATCTCCGGACAGTCCCACCTAGCGTGGTAATAATTGCTCTTGGGCTCCCCACACTTGCCACATTAAGGTGAGTCCACCCCTCCCATTTTATAAAGTCGCAACTTAGAAGTTTATGCTCTGAATATCACCCTGCCCTGACATTCCCGCAGTTCAGCAGTAGCTGTTCCTTTTGGGATTTGTTGTATGCATGTCAGTAACATTTGTGATGAAATCATTTTATGCAAATCGGCGGACCACTGCGTCGCAAGGTGTGTCAGGTCTCTCTGTGCAATACTCTGCAGCAACCACTTGTGAAGTAGCGAAATCGATATAGCTTCTTCATTAGGCATATCAAAAAGTTTGTCAATCATGCCGGGCACATCAACAGCGAGAGATTGGTGAGGGATAGCGGCAATATAGTGGGAGAGCTGTAAATAAGCAAAGTTAGCCATCCAAATAATTCACCAAGTCCCAAAGATTCCAATTTCTTAAGAGTACCAGCAGAATCCACTATGTCTTGTATAAGAGTAATCCCCTTTTGCTGCCAAATTTGAAATCGGAGGCCGTCTATACCAGGGAGAAAATCTCCATTACCAGTAATAGGTAATAATCCGCTGTGATGTGCATCAGACATCCAAGCTCGGCTTAGGTCTCTTCTTACCAGTCTAAGAGGCCGAATCACTACGCTTCTTCTCAGGTGCTCTGGCAGCGTGGTAGATTTAGCTTGTATCACATATTGTAATCTCAGTGGACGAACCCAAGCCTCTTCTACCTCTCTCGGAGTATAATGTGAAGTACCTATCAACCAATCTCCTATATGCCTCAGCAAGCATGCCTTGTTATAGCGTTGAAGGTCTAAAACCCCAAAGCCTCCCCTGTCCCAAGTATCTAGCAAACTTTGCCAACGTATCTGTGGTCGTCTCTTATTCCAAAAAAATTTGGAAAGTAGGCCTATTAACCGCCTCCAATCCTTTTTAGTAAAATACAGTGGCAGGATCTGAAAGCAATATAACCACTTGGGAAAAAGTACCATATTAAACAAGGAAATCCTCCCTAACAGTGATATGGGCAAATTGGACCACCTCCCCAACATCTACTTTGTAAAGTCTAACAACTTAGTCACATTCAACTGATAAAATTGGACTGGGCCCCCCGGCAACTGTATACTTAGATAGGTAAACGAAGCAGCTGTCCTCTGAAAGGGGCACGCTAATCGTACCCATTCCGCTTCTGTCATATTCATGGGCTGAACCTCCGATTTGTCTACATTAATCAGAACCCCGAATAATCACCAAATTCTCTAAATATCGCCATCAAACCTGATAATGAAGCCTGTGGGTTCTGAAGAATGACCAAGAGGTCGTCCGCAAAAGCGGAGATCTTAAAATGCTCAGGCCCTAGAACAACTCTGTGTACAGCCGCTGAACCCATAATATCCCTGATTAGAGGATCCAAAACCAGTACAAATAAGAGCGGTGACAGTGGGCAGCCCTGTCTAGTACCTCTGACAATTTCAAATTGCCGAGAAATCACTCCATTCACTGACACCTCTGCCATCGGGCACTGATATAATGTTTTGATAGCCTCCTTTAAAAAACCCACCCACACCATAGGCGTCCAGCACCCCACACATAAAATCCCATTTCACTCTATCAAAGGCTTTATGCACATCAAAACTTACTAATATTGAAGGGGTACGCTCTTTATGTACCTGTTCCAATGCCAGCAGTATCTTTCTCAAGCTTTTTGCCACAGGATGTGCCCAAACAAACCCCATCTGAGGAGTTAGCACTAAATGAGGCAGAAACCGAGCCAGTCTATTGGCCAAGATCTTTGCAAATAATTTAGCTTCAAATGGTAATAAAGATATAGGCCGATAGGATTCTGCACGAGTCGAATCCTTCCCCGGCTTTAGTAATACAATAATCTGCGCCGTTCTTAAAGAGCTTGGTAACTCTCCTCTTGTAACATGCAGATTAAATACCTTAGCCACACTCGGCGCAATCTCCTCAACCAAAATTTTGTACAATTCCGACGCGAATCCGTCCACCCCCGGTGATTTATAGAGAGCACTATCTCTTATATTTCAGGTAACCTCGTCCTCAGAAATATCTGCATTGAGTATATCTTGTTGAGTTTTCGAAAGCTTTGGAAGATCTTGCCCCTCTAAATATGCTGACGCCTCTAGCCCCTCATCTTCCGGCGGAGAATATAGCATGTTTATACAGCTGATATCTATAATATATCAAAGATTTTTGTGTGTGGGAGTGAATCAGCTGATTCAATTCCACTTGTGCCGTCATATATAACTTCTTATGGGCAAAAGAATGTGTCCTTCCATAGACCTGTCTAAGTCTCCTTACTCTTGTTTCTAAGCGCAGCATTTCAGCCTCCCATACTTTCTTTTTGTGAGCTGAATAAGATATAATATGGCCTCTCAGCACTGCTTTTGCCGCCTCCCAAAAGAGTATGGGGTCTGATTGAAAACTTTCTTTATTAAGCTTGGCATAGTCTTCCCACTTATCAAGTACAAAGGAATGGAACTGGGAGTCATAATACAACATCCTCGGGAATCTCCAACAAAACGGGCGTTTCCGGTCCGTGTCCCACTCCAATGTGATCCATATCATAGTGTGATCTGACACCTGTGTTGGGCCTATCTCTGCCTATTTCATGTATGTCACAATGCTCTGAGAGATTAGCAAGTAATCGATACGGGACTGCGTACCATGGGCCCTAGAGAGATGGGTATAATCCCGCTCTGCCGGATGTAGCAAGCGCCAGGAGTCTACCAAATCCAAAGCTGAGCACACCCATGGCACTTCCCTGGCATAATTCACCGGTCTGACCCTGGAGGGGCCTGTGCTGTCCAACAAGGGATCAAAAACCAGATTAAAATTCCCTCCCATAATCACTGGGATTTGTTCAAAACTGTGTATATGTTGGATGATAGTCTGAAAATTTTTTTTGTCATATTGATTATGGGCGTATATATTAACCAATAGCAGTGGTCTGCCATTCAAAGTTACTTGCTGCATTACATATCGTCCTTGTGTATCAGTAATCCTGCAATGCATTACACATTGCAACCCTTTACGAAATAGTATAACGACCCCTGCTTTTCTGTTTGATGTGGGACTATCCACCACCTCACCCACCCACCATCAACACAGCTTCTTGTGTTCTGCTGCATCTAAATGCGTTTCCTGCAACATAGCCACATGCGCCTTATGTCTATTCAGTGCCTGTAGGATCTTAGAGTGCTTATTTGGAGAAGCTACCCCTCCCACATTCCATGATACTATTTTAACCATGTCTTTCCCTTAGGTGACCACAGGTAACATTGTCCCTTTCCAGATGTGTATTCCTATTGGAGAGAGGGATCCCAGCCTACCCCTCCCCCCATTGTTCAACTGCAACAGTTCTCTCCCTCATAACCTATATGGTGCAACTTGTGAGTCTTATGGTATACCCTCTCCCCTCCCCTCCCTTTTCTTCTGTGCCCCCCACCCCTCCTAGTCCCCCCAATCCCCACCCCCATAGAGTTCACCCTTGAACTCATCACGTAAAGGTACCCCACTCCTTCTCATTGCTTAACCAGTAAAAGATACTCTTAGCCAACTGCTTAACACAACAATTTGTCCCTCCTTTGGGACCATAACTTGAAACCTGGAATTAAGAAATAACTTGTTAGAAAACAAAACATCATGTACATATACCATTCAAAAGGCCCAATACCAACTTTCTAGTGCCCCGGCAGTCCTGCAACTCTGATTCACACTCAATCCACTGCTGTGCAGCATTCTCCATTGGCTCCTGTGTTATGCTGGTGGGTTTCACTCTCACGTCAATACCATATTTCTCTTCACTTGCAATTGTGCCATATCTGTACCTTCTCATACATGTAGAGCAGCTGCCAGCGTTATATTGTAAGTGAAAGCGTTCATAATTATGCCTCTATGACAAGCAATGGTCTCTGAGTACAGGACTAAGTCTCTAAATGTCCATCCACACAGGAATTCAAAGGTCCTTGCAACTCTCTTCTGCCGCAATCCAAGTCTCCATACCTTTCCAACCATTGTAGGGACTGTGTAGACTCTCATGTGGCAGGACTACCTCCCCTCCCCCACCTATCCCTCTGAGTTCTAAAAGAGCTCCGCACGTAACAGCGCCTCACTTCCTTCTTCTATGAGTCAGACATTTTATTAATAAACCTTCTGTATCACGTATACACTACTACTACTATTTAGCATTTCTATAGCGCTACAAGGCATATGCAGCGCTGCACAAACATAGAAGAAAGACAATCCCTGCTCAAAGAGCTTACAATCTAATAGACAAAAAATAAATAAAGTAATCAAATCAATTAATGTGAACGGGAAGGAAGAGAGGGAGGGTAGGTGGAGGCGAGTGGTTACAAGTGGTTACGAGTCAAAAGCAATGTTAAAGAGGTGGGCTTTCAGTCTAGATTTAAAGGTGGCCAAGGATGGGGCAAGACGTAGGGGTTCAGGAAGTTTATTCCAGGCGTAGGGTGCAGCGAGACAGAAGGCGCGAAGTCTGGAGTTGGCAGTAGTGGAGAAGGGAACAGATAAGAAGGATTTATCCATGGAGCGGAGTGTACGGGAAGGGGTGTAGGGAAGGACGAGTGTGGAGAGATACTGGGGAGCAGCAGAGTGAGTACATTTATAGGTTAGTAGAAGAAGTTTGAACAGGATGCGAAAACGGATAGGGAGCCAGTGAAGGGTCTTGAGGAGAGGGGTAGTTATGAGTAAAGCGACCCTGGCGGAAGATGAGACGGGCAGCAGAGTTTTGAACAGGAATAAGCATGAAATGTTTGTGGTTGACATATATACCCATTATCTGGATTTACTTTCTCGCCCCTACTATCCTTAAAGCTTCCCCTAATACCACCTAGCCCTTCTACAATAGCTCCTCCCCTTCTGATCCCACACCTTGACAACACAAGCATCCTACCCCTTTTTTAGTCCCTTATCTAATAACATATTAACCAGTTGTCTGATCAAAAAAAAAAGTGATAACTCTAACATTCTCCAACCTCTGCCACAATACATTTTCGGAACACTGCCGATCCCATCAGGCAGTCAGCCCTCCGGAAAAATCGGCTTCAAACATTCTATTAATAAAAACACTTATATGCATCCTAACATTCTGTGGCATTTATACATTGAAAACTGATTAGAAGCAAGCATGAAATGTAAGTAACTAACATATATGCCCATTATCTATTTTTTGTCTATTAGATTGTAAGCTCTTTGAGCAGGGACTGTCTTTCTTCTATGTGCAGCGCTGCGTACGCCTTGCAGCGCTATAGAAATGCTAAATAGTAGTATCTAAATTACCTCTCTCCCATACTCTCCTTAAGGCTTCCCCTGATAGCACATAGCCTTCCGACATTATCTCCTCCCCATCTATTCCCATACTTAACAACTTAAGCCCATAAACACCCTGCCCCCCTTGTTAAACCCTTTATCTAACAACATCATGTGAATTATTTGTCTTATCAGAAGACAGATAGCAGTTAACAGCAAAACTCAAAAGCTTTCCATCCTCTGCCACAGTACACTTTCAAAGGACTGCCGATTTCCCCAGGCTGCCAACCCTCCAGAAAGCTGGTTTCTGATCCTGTTGCTTCTCACCCTCTAAGCACTGCTCATCTGTTCCGCAGGCATTTCCAAATTCCTTTTTCCACCTCCAGTTTCCACATAACAAACAGTTCATACTCACTCCCTCTCAGCTTTTCATTTAGCTTCCCTGCTCGCTGCTTTGGGAGGCAGAGTACCTACAAAATCTCTAGCAAGCTCTGCCGACTCGAAGCTCTTCTCCCCTCCTTCAGAGAAAATTCTCAATTTAGCCGGGTAAGTCAGGGCAAACTTGATTTTCCGGTCGTACAGGTCTGCACAAACTGACCCAAATGCCCTTCTCGCCCCTTAACTTTCCCCGAATAGTCCTGGAAGCAGAAAATTTTCTTCCCTTCATACTGCAATAATTGTCCCGATCTCAGTGCCCTTAGGATCGCTTGTTTGTGGCTGTAGTTTAGGATTTTCATTATCACTGCTCTCGGTCATTCATTAGTTGATCTTTTCGGTCCGATGCGGTGTGCCCTCTCAACTCTCAGGGGCCCCTGCAGATTATTAATTTTTAATTCCTTAGGAATCCAGCGCTCCAGAAACTCCGCCAGCTCTGGTTCTTTCAATTGCTCTGGCAATCCTATGAGCCTCAGATTGTTCCGCCGTGAACGATTTTCCAAATCGTCCAATTTCTGCTCCAGCTCGTCTACTTTCTTAGGGCCTCAGCTGGTCCCGCGGTTTTCTCTGTGTGGTCCTCCACATCACTATTCATTGCTGCATGTGGTCCAAATCTAGATGGAAACCATCCAGCCGTTCATGTTCCTCCTCGGCTCTGTCAAAAAGGGCTTGCAGCTTTTTATCTAATGCAGCCTCGACTGCAGTAGTAACCTCAGCTGTTATTTCACTAGTCCACGCAGAGCACACTGATGAACATTGCTGCTGCTGACTGTCCGCCATTTTGGCTTCTGCACTCTTGCTTTTTTCCTTATCTTTTTTTTGTAATCTTGCAGCCATAATATTTTATATCAGCTTAACAGTACCAGTTTCTCACGCCTGCTACCTTCACACAACTTCCAGGAACTGCCCGTTGCAAAAACGCCTGTTTTCCATTAGCTGAGAGAGTTAGATTATAAGGAAGTGTAGGAGCTTGGCTTTTCAGCAGCCTTTCTCCCTCATGGCACTACGTGACCCCAACTCCCAGTGGTTTTAAGCATTGCTCTAATGCAGCAGGGTCATTTCTGGGACTGGCCCCCTTAACTGGTGTCTGTCATGCCTAGGCCCTGACTTTAAGGCCCCTAATTGTGTTCTCTGTTAAAAAAAACAAAACGCAGAAACTGACTCCAAAAAGCACCGAGGACCTGTGAAAGAAACGTTTTGGCATTTCTAAGACCAATCCATTGACATTGACACTGGAGGAGCTGCATTAAGCATGAGGTATACAGGCATCAAGGAGGTCTCCCCCTGCCTTGACATCGGGCACTAGTAGGACCCTGTGTATATTAATTCCTTTAGCCCATTAGTCTAATTTTAAAACTAAAAGCTCCCTATAAAAGAGATGGTGGGGAACTACATGTTTTTTTTTAGCTTATCAGGGAAACAAAATCATCATCTAAAAACCAGATACACAAAGGAAACAGTGACATAGAAGTGTATAGAGAAAAAGGTAATTTAATCTTTCAGTATGGCTGAAGTGTAGGTTTTAGCACAAGCTCAAATGGAGGAGGAGGTTTGAAGGGTAATTAGTAACCAAAAGCAACTTTTATTTTTACATGGAGCCACTGAACTCAGCCAAGGGACAGCTGAAGCTGGAACAGAGCCCTTACTTCCCTTAGCTGGAGGTGAAGTGATCGGTCCCTGTTGCAGACTTCCTACTGGACTGCTAGCTGTGTCAGGTAATTTGGGGGAAGCAGATGTACTGTTATTAAGCTTATAACCTTCAGCAACTTTTGGTACTTCTGTCAGAGCTGGGCACAACCCTGGCTTTGAGGAAGCACTGTTTACTGAAGGGCTGTAAGGGGGAGGTTTATTTCCCATTAGTTTATCCAGTGCTTTTTTTTGTAGAAGAAAAGGTGCCGGTACTCATTATGGGCGGGGTCACCACATATGGCTCCACCCCTATGTTAGCCACACCCCTTATACCAGCCATGGCGCATATAAACAGACATCATTGAAAATATTATACTAGTATAGTAGAAAAAATAACGTGTTTTTTTTCATTATAAATAATTTCTGTAAGCTGTTACAGCTCCAGTATACCCAGTGCAAAATAAGACAGCAGATGTTAATTCTCAAACTGGACATATTTCAAACACTAAAATGAAAATGAAATGATTTTTTCTACCTTTGTTGTCTGATGACTTTGTTTTTCTATCCATATTGGTCCTAGTCTCTGATTCTGCTGCTCTCTATCTGTTCCCTTAACTCCGTTTCCAGGGCTTCTCCTCTCTTCCCTGCCCTCCATCCATGTCCAGCACTTCTCCTCTCTCCTCCCCTCCATCCATGTCCAGCACTTCTCCTCTCTCCTCCCCTCCATCCATGTCCAGCACTTCTCCTCTCTCCTCCCCTCCATCCATGTCCAGCACTTCTCCTCTCTCCTCCCCTTCATCCATGTCCAGCACTTCTCCTCTCTCCCCAGCCCTCCATCCATGTTCAGCACTTCTCCTCTCTCCCCTCCCCTGCCCTCCCATCCATGTCCAGCAGTTCTCTCCTCTCTCCCGTCCCCCTCCCCTCCCATCCATGTCCAACAGTTCTCTCCTCTCTCCCCTCCCCCTTCCATCCATGTCCAGCAGTTCTCTCCTCTCTCCCCTCCCATCCATGTCCAGCAGTTCTCTCCTCTCTCCCCTCCCCTCCCATCCATGTCCAGCGATTCTTCCCCCAGCCCATCCTCCTCCACTGCCTGCCAGCGAGATAGAAAGGCTGCCAGCGTCGGACTCAGCAGCGCTAACGGTACAGACAGCGATTGAGAGAGGCTGGCTACGTCGGAGCTTCCCTCTGCGAGTCCCGCCTATGCAGAAACAGGAAGTTGAAACAATGTAGGCGGGACTCGCAAAGGGAAGCTCCAACGCTGCCAGCCTCTCTCAATCGCCTGCACCGTTTGCGCTGCCGAGTCCGACGTAGTAGTAAGTAGGGGAGTGAGAAGAAGGGTGCAGGACTCACCGGGAGGAAAAAAGGTGCCGGTACGCTGTCCCAGTGCGTACCGGCACAAAAAAAGCACTGAGTTTATCAGACTCCTGCTTCCACAAATTAAACATTTTCAAATGTTCTAGTAATGAGTTTCCCTTTTCATGTTTTTTGAGCAACAAATCACTAGGCAACACACTACCTGTCTTATTTCATTGAAAAGAAAGGATCCTTTTCACTTAGCTTAACCCATTTCTCACTGTACTTTATAGACTCTTTCTCTGTTCCTCTGGATTTGCTACACAAACAGTCTCTAATGGGGAAATCATACTGATAAATTTCTAATTGACAATTTGATAACAAAAATGCAAGAAAAAAGCAACAGTAAAGAGACATAGCATAATTACATGTACTTATACCAAACATAATATATATCACACCTGGGAAAGACAGAAATATAAAAAATACGCAAGTCTATACTTTAAGAATTCCTTAAAAACATTTTGCGGTCATAGAATATGGATATATCCAGATGTGACAAAAACTACACAGGACAGAAGGAAGCTGTTTCTTGCTCTTAGAGAAGAGACGAGGGCTTTGGGCGCATCATTTCTACTGGCATATCCATGCAAATGCCTAATTCGATTCTTGGGCAATAAATATATTTTCTTTGAACCAGAACAACTTCGAACATTTTTGGACATGAAGAAACTATCTAGTAGACTGGAGGAATAAATGAAGGAACAACTAACTGATTGTTGATAATAGGATAGGATTATTCAAGCTAGGCCGCTTTCAAATTTTTATTTTTCTTCTGGTATTTTGATCTCATCTGTAAATCACCCCCTCTAAGTTTTTTGTGGTCTTAGAAAGAGATTTGTTTTATATTTTCTGAATAATATTTTTCCTTTATATTCAATTTTTCTCTGTATTTCACTTTGCAAGTTATACTTGTAAGAATATAAATTGCTATAAATAAAAAAAAATCACGCTTCCTTTCAATTTTCCTTTTCCTTCATAATATTTCATTTACCAAGCGTCTTCGGCCAGAATTCTCAACAACAACATTAACCTTTTCACAATACTCAACCTTTTACTTATCTGAACCCCTAAACCCCTCTTGTCAGTTACAGGACTGACTGGGGACGTTCGCCCAGAAAGTTACCTTGAGGACGGAGATCACCCACCTGAGGCAATGCACCTTTCCAGTCCCTGTTCGTGTGCCAAATGTTCACTTGATGTCTTGCCTCAGAGACAGAAGTAACCTTCTGGAGATCTCCTGGCCTCGAGTAAATCTTTACTCCCCAGGCAGAATTCCAGGCAAGAAAAACTCTGGCTACTAAATAAGTATTAGACATAATAAATGTTTGTTCAAATTGTCAAAGAATCCAATCAGTAATTATTGAAATAGTAACAAATAAACTCCCAATACAGTATAATATGTAGCAAATTAAAAATAGTTTTCCCTGGGAGCTGTCAATATGTCCACTTGCTAGTGGACACACTGAGGCCCGCCATCCTCAGTTCTGTTTCCTCATAAATACTTTTTTTCTTCCTTTCTTCATTATCTTAATTATAATTACCCTTCCTACCTAATGAATATGCATCTTTCCAGAATATTCTGTTTCCTGTTGAGTCATGTTCCATCAAATTCTATCATGTATTCCCTTATTATATTGGCAGTTAGGGCCTCTCATGCACATAAGCATAAGTTTTCATTTGATATGGGTTGACCTATGTCCTTGGTATGCACAGTAATCATACTAGCTCCATCCACCCTCTTGCTTAGCCTACAGTTTTTACCCACATCCACTTCTCCTTCTGATTGTTTATCTGGATACAGCAGGTGTCCTTAGTCATAGGAGTCTTGCTCTTAGGTGCTGACCAGCAACTTATCACAAGTTAGCATAGGTCAAATGTCAGACCACAGCCATAGAAAGGTATTTTTCAGAAAAAGCACATTTATAATTCTCTTGCAACTCTTAAGACTGCTCCAGCTCATGAAAAGCAAAATAGCTTATATTAAAATCTAGAAATATATGTATGGTTTGCCAACTTTTCATGGCCTTTATGATATACACCTGTTAGGCCAGTGTACGTCGGACCCGTCGTCGAGGACATACCTAGATTCAACATTGTCCTCGTTGGCACCGAGGAACCCCTATGTCATGTGAAGGCAAAGAATCATCGACATCTCTGATTCCCAAGAATCATCATTGCTGCAATGGTTGCTCACTCTCTGTGCAGTCTGTGCCAATGCACCAACCTCTTGACCGCTGGGACCAGCCTTCCATTTCAGCAGCAGCATCTTCACAGGCTGTCCCCAAAAAGGCCCTGCCTTTACTGATTCCTGCCTTCCATGAACAGTTCCGGACCAGGCTACAGGAGGAGTTGAAGCAGATCTTGGCTGTAACGATTTTTAACATCAGTTCCAGCTATGGCTCCGCCCCAGCCAATACTGGATGCCATTGCTTTTGTCACCTGTGTGTTGAAACGGGCGCCTAGGAGGAGGCCAGCATTGGCCTCTGAAGAGACAGTACTCCTCTCCATCCCAATCTGGGGAGGAATATCCCCCTGGTGACAAGGTCAGGACCTGCCCTTCAGCACTCAGGTCATCACTCTAGTTGCCCAAGGCAGATAAAGACTCAGCTTTCTCCAGAAGAATAGGATCTGATTGTTCCTGGCTGTCTGAGATAGAACTAGAGAAAGTTTTTGTGGAGGGTTCCCTTGGTCTCTACCTTCAGACCAGTCCCCACCAGAGGCACTCTTTCTTTGTTGTTTTTTTGAGGGAAATGGCTAGGACTTTTCAATTTCATTTGGGGTTTGAGGACGAGCTATTTTTGGATGTCCTTTACAAGGATCCCCCTAAGGCGGCTATGACCATCCCGTTCCTGTGAATGACATCCATCAGCAGACACAGTTGAAGAATTGGGAAGCCCCCTCTCTCTGTGCACCAGTTCCCAAGAAGGCAGACTGGTCAAATCAGCTGTCAAAAGGGCTAAGAGTTCTATGACCCACACCTTGGTGTGAGAGAGAGTGTAGCTAATCAACAAAAAATGTGAGGAAATGTGCTCTTGTATAACAATCATCATTCAGTACAGTCCTGCATTACTTCATGCAGAATCGTTTGTGTCTGTGTCAATTTTTTATTAATTTAAGAGGAGAAAAAAAAAGACTTCAGCAGTCAAAGGTTAATGCTGTAATTGTGGTTGATACATGTGACAGTTCTTTCACCACACTCCAAAAGTTGCAGCACCTTGTGACTGAGACTAGTCATCAGCTTAAAAACCTCCTAATTTTCAAAAGTTTTATTCTTCACATCTTCAAAATACCACTTTCAATAAAAATATATAATTTGTGATCAAAAAATAATTAAATCCAATTTGCCTTCACAATTTTATCACTCAGCAGGAAAATAGAAGTACTTAGCTCAACTTAGCTTTTGTAGAAAATCCCGATAGAGCCCCGTTTCATCATCCGTCAGGCTTCGTCAGGGAACAAAATCCTTGGTATTTGAACAGAGGAATTCCCCCCCCCCCCCCCCCCCCCCCCCCCCCCCCCCCGCCGACAAAGCCTGATGGTTTTTGAAGCACAGAATTATGATTTTCCTTGCATGTAATGTTAACTGACACCAGTGTATGTGGTTTAATCTGTATGGCTTTATTCTTGCTCAGTCAGATGAGAGATATATCAGTCTGTAGTATAATTTCCTACTCCTTTAAGTTTTTGCTCTTTACTTCTTAGTGTTGGAGAAATTCTCAGAACTAAGGCTAACCTGTGGCACTGGGGATGTCAATAGGATCCTTAAAAGCGATAATAATAATGCTAATATGCTGATGATAGGGCTGTTGATACCTCATCCCTGTGACCATTCATAATCTATAGTATGCATTGATATGATAGTGAGCAGGTTGTAGATTGATGGCAAGGAAAATGCCATATCTGTGTGAAATTTCTTTTGGAGCAGGACCAGTCAAAAAATGGGTTCTCCGAGGAAAGAAGGCTTATCTATTCTCACTAATGGGTAACGCGCTCCTGCATTGTGCGGTCTGGAGCTTGTAACAAGCATTTAAGAGCTTTGTGGAGTGCGAGCCACGCTTCACTGCGCATGTGCAAGTGCCTTTCAGCAACTTTTGTGTGCTATTTTTGGTGTGCCCATGTTCAGGATCCCTTCTTCTTTTTTCCTTTAGTTTTTTTAGTCGTACCCCCATTCATCACTGTGCCATTTTTTAGGCCTTGACTTCTGCCACACTGTCCCGAGGTTTTTTTCTTGGTGCCTTGCTCCTTTTTTTTGGCACCATTGTGTCGTTTGATTTGGCTGCAAATGTTTTCCCTTCCATGTCCACAAAAATTCCCAGTGGCTTTAAACGCTGTACCCGGTGCAGTCAAATCATCTCTGGCAAAAACACCCATTCAGTGTGTCTTCAGTTCCTAGGGCCTGACCATAGCCCTTCTAACTGTGTCCTCTGTCTTTCTGTCTTTGGATGAAGAAAAAGACCCAGGTGGCCAGAGAGGCTGAACAGGAAAGGATTTCTGGAGCCTGGTCTGAATCGTTGGCGTCCGCACCGACTGTTGCATCGGTATGTGTGGCTGCCAGACCTGTGGACACTTGAAGCAGCTATCGAGTAGGTCGTCTCCTGCCTCAACGCCAGCTACTGTGCAGGACTCCCGGACTGATCTGCATCGGATCTGACCCTGAGATGACGTGACGATTTGATGATGTCCTAGTCAGCACCAAGGAGTCTTGATGATTGACTTTGGGCAAAGGCCAAGAAGCATCGGCATTGATCCCCCTCGATAAATGGTGTCGGGAGCTCCGGGACATCGAGGGGCTTGGCACCCAAAAAGCATCAACGCTGGGAGGACCACTCCCCCTCAATACAAGAAGTGCCGGTGATCACCAGCCTCCCGTCGCGACCCCTGCAGTTCTGCAGCCTGTCTCTGAGCAGACGCCCCAGTCTTTCCTGGTATTTTCCCTCGATGAGTGCATCCGTGCCTTGCTCCCTGAGCTGCTGGCTGGCTTCATTCAATGGACTGCATCAGCTTTGGGAGTGCTTGCGCTTGCCCTGCCTCCCATTGTGGACCCATTTGGCCCTCTGCCTGTGGTGCAGCCTCTGACACTGGTGTTGCATGCGGCTCCGGTGTCGAGTACCACCCAAGACGGTACTCCCGCAGCGTTTGTGGAGGAAGCTTTGCTGAAGTTGAGGTGGGAGCCGACTCGTCGATTCCCCTCTCAAGGACATGGTTCCTCTTAAGTAGTGGCAGGCTCAGTTTCAGCCCGCCCTCTGTCAAAGTGTCTGTCCCGGACAACTTGCTGATCGGGGAGACTGGAGTTTTTGGCCCATTATAATCTCCGACTAGAGG
This sequence comes from Microcaecilia unicolor, assembly GCF_901765095.1. NCBI lineage: Eukaryota > Metazoa > Chordata > Amphibia > Gymnophiona > Siphonopidae > Microcaecilia > Microcaecilia unicolor. The sequence continues at coordinate 278,687,037 of NC_044031.1, forward strand.
GTTCTCCAAATAGTCCATCTCGGATATGCCCTAAACAGTCCCTCATCACGCAGAACAAGGGTTGTCTTGTGCATTCCAACCTTCAGTCTCTGGCCCTCACTGTTTGGATGTTGAGAGCATAGAATTTGCTTCCTTGGGTCTTCCAGACATTGTCTCTCGGGTCTTGCTGGCTTCCAGGAAAGATTCCACCAAGAGGTGTTACCCTTTTAAATGGAGGAGGTTTGTCATCTGGTGTGAGGGCAAGGCCCTAGATCCCCTTTCTTGCCCTACATAGACCCTGCTTGAATACCTTTAATGCCTTTCTGAGTCTGTAAGGGTTCACCTCAGTGCAATTAGTGCTTATTATCAACATGTAGATGGTAAGCCCATCTCTGGACAACCTCTAGATGTTCGCCTTATGAGAGGTTTGCTTTTGTCAAAGCCCCCTGTTGAACCTCCACCTGTGTCATGGGACCTCAACATCATTCTCATCCAGTTGATAAAAGCTCCTTTTGAATCACTGGATTCCTGCCATCTGAAGTACTTGACCTGGAAGGTCATTTTCTTTATGTCTGTTACCTCAGCTCATAGAGTCCATGAACTGAGGTAACAGCCACCTTGCACCTTGTTTCATCACAACAGAGTAGTTCTCCACCCGCACCCTAAGTTTCTGCCTAAGGTTGTATGGGAGCTCCACCTGAACCAGGCAATTGTCTTGCCAGCATTCTTTTCTTGACCTCATGCCCATCCTGGTGAAAGTGCCTTGCACACCTTGGACTGCAAGCAAGCATTGGAGTGGACTAAGCCTCACAGACAAGTCGGCCCAGGTTTCTGTTTCTTTTGATCCCAAAAGGATGGGGGGAGGTCACCATCCTGAAACGCACCATTTCTAATTGACTGGCAGATTGTATTTTTTTCACTTATGCCCAGGATTAAGGGGGGGATTGTTATATCAAGGCTCACAATGTCATGGCTATGGCTGCGTTGGTAGCCCACTTGCGGTCGTCCTCCATTGAACAAATTTGCAAGGCTGCAATGTGGTTGTGAGCTCTCTAGGTACAGAGAATGTACCTGCATATAATGTGTACAGCTCTTCGTATAGTAGCACTATAGAAATGAGTAGTAGTAGAGAAATGTGGATTGTCAATGTGGTATGTCTAGTAGCGCTATAGAAATTAGTAGTAGTAGCAGTACTTAAAGCTTTAGCATTAGCATACTGACAGGACAAGGCAAAACAAGGAACTATGGTTGTACCACCTATTTTACCATTAGAATATTCATGTTTTTTTCCCTCTACTTCCACCCACTGTTAAAGGACATAACTGGTAGGATTCAGTGAAAAGAAATTTAGGAAAGAATAAAATTCACCTTAGTGCCTTTATTGCTGTTATTTGATAATTTTTCTCCACAGAACTTAAGTGCATTGCTTGCATGTGGTTATGATGGGGATCAGCATTGCAGTGTCTCTGTATACTCTGATTTGTAGTGGTGAGCATGTGTAAGAGAAATGTTCAAAAATGTTAAACTCCAGCTTCTTAAAATGAATGAGAGAGAAAGTAGAATTATGACCACTCTGTTTTATTGATATGAGTGGTATATATATGTCTAATAGTAGAAAATTAATTTGTTTTACAGCAGCAGTACTGGGAACAAGTCAATGCTGTTGAATTTACTTTTCTATATATTCTCTGTATCTGAGGTTTTTCTTGAGCTGCTCCTGTCCTAATCTAATACTGTTTTTCTATAACCTTCTAATATAGTAGTGAATGCACATTCGCTCCAGACTTGACTTAACTGCTGCCTGTTTTTACATTATAAGGCAATCAGAGAGAGCAAGTTTCATTAATTTTGCAGTAACAAATCTGTGTTTCACACTGGATTATAGTCCAGTAATCGATGCTGGATTAAATGCATAGAATTTTGGAATCAACTCTAGGATTAAGTGTGAACACAAATAGAGAACTAGAGTGATTCCACAGTGTGATTGGAACAGGGGCAAAGGCAGATGAGCTAATCCTGAACAGAGTACTTTCTAATGTAGGAATAAAAGGCCTGTATGTAAAAACAAAGAATAATTAACTTTGAGGGTTCCTAGTAAGCATATGTAGGCATCGCTTTGACCCAAACCATGGGCAAAGTATGAACAGCTGCAAAGAGGACTTTGTAAATAAGATTTTTTAAAACATTTCCAAAAGTAACTTTTTACTGCTTTTTCGGTGTTTCCTACCTTTTGCCATTTTGGCATCATATATTTTTTTATTGTACTCTGTTTTGGATGTTTCCTTAAGGTGTTGGGGAAATGGTATATACAGATTTTAAGTAAATATAACAAAGGAGCCCTATAAGTTAGTTCTGCAGAAGAATTCTTAGAACCAAAATCAGATATTTGTAATTTGAGACTCTAACTAGATTTGCTGCTTTTTCCGAGGACAAGCAGGCTGCTTATTCTCACACATGGATCGACATCCGCATCGGCCCAGGAATCGGCATTTTGCATCAGCAAAAATTAAAATGTTTTGCCAGAGTCTTCTGGCGCACGTGCAATGCACACCGCGCATGTGCAGACTGCCCGCCACGTGAGCACGTACCTCAGTTTTTCTTTCTCCGCGACGATGTGCGGCAGGTTCCTCCCGTCTTCCTTGTTGAGGCTTGGGAAAAGTCTTCTTTTTTTCGCGAGTTTTTTCTTTTTTTTTTGCCTTTTTAAAAAAAAAGAAGTAGTTTTACCCTTAGTTTCCCTTAGTTCCATTTTCTTCTTGATTTTAAGTTTTCTTTGTTTTTTTGATGTGGCTGGCCTTTAGGACGCACAGTCGGGTTTCTTCCCTTTTTTGTGTGCCCTTCCTTTTTGGCACAATGGCGTCTTTTGATTTCGCTGGCCGTTTTTCCTTCCATGTCAACAAAGACTCCCACGGCTTCAAAAGTTGTATTCGGTACAACCGGACCATCTCAGGTACCGATACCCATTCCTGATCTATCCAGTGCCTTGGAGCACTGCTGGACATACTACTACTACTTAACATTTCTAGAGCGCTACTAGGGTTACGCAGCGCTGTACAATTTAACAAAGAGAGACAGTCCCTGCTCAAAGAGCTTACAATCTAATAGACAAGTGAACGGTCGGTCCGATAAGGGCAGTCAAATTGGGGCAGTCTGGATTCACTGAACGGTAAGGGTTAGGTGAGAATAATCAGCCTGCTGTCCTGGGAGATTACCTGCTACAGGTAAGTACCTTCGCTTTATCTTCCAACTAAATACAAAATGTTTGAGTTTATTTTCCTATATTGCTTTTTATATCTCATTTAACACATACTAATAGGGATATTACTACCCTTCTGACATGATCATTTGCAGATGTCAGAATTGCTTCTTCTGATACAAGGCCTCAGATAAGTCTTCCTTTTTCAGTTTTACTGTTAGTAGAGAAATGTGGATTGTCAGTGTAGTAATGAAAATTGTGACAGTAAGGACATCAATTACCTAAACATTTTTTGTAATCTTGTTTGTTATGCGACTGCAGACTTCCATATAATTTGGTTTCTTTACTTTGCCTTATAAGCTATAATAAGGTTGCAGGATTACTTTAAGAGCAAATATATGGCAGTGCACCAGAAATCTAGTGTTCATCGATAACCAAAGAGTTGATAGGATCATTAGTAAATGAGTACTAGGCCTGTAAAGGATTTGTGCATGAAGACTGAGTACACGGAATAGAGCTCTCAGCATGGCTGATTGACTTATGCAGAAGTGGTAGGCTAAGGATAGATATATACTGATTTAGCACAAAAAGAAAAGGATGAAATAGAATAGGATAATAGAGGAGTACAAAAATAAAACCCTTGACTGGTTGCATATTTTAGAAGACAAAGTAAAAACTGTTCAGCCATAGTACAACAAAACAGCTTCACCACATTGAGAGAGGAGGGCTATTTTTGGTTGGTTTGGAAACTTTTAGAAGAGATTAAATTTTGTATTCTGTCTTCGGCTCATTTTTGTATTGGTCTCAAGTTAAAAAAGCATAAAGCAAAACTACAATCTTGGGATATATTAGGATGAAACTGCAAGATAAACGTTTACAGAAGTATCATGTTCTAGTAACTGGAGTTGTTGCTTCATGCCTTGTGAAGGACTACTACTTTCAGTGGCCTACCAAAGCTTTGGTAGTTAATCTTGTGATTCCCAATGCTTTGCTGATATGGACCACTAGTGTAAGAGCTGCAGAAAGCATGGGGAATTTGTCTGCAGCTGTAATTAAAATATATAATTAAGATAAAATGGCAAGTACTTGCTTGGCTGCTATATTGGCCTCACAGAAGCTATGTGTCATGACCACAGGAATGGTGAGCCCTTGGACCACAGCCAGAGCTGCGGCAGACAAGTCTCCTGGGCTGGCACAAGACAGGAACTGAAGCAAGACTACTGCAAGGGCAAGCAGGATTGGGCAGGACAAGATAAGACTAGTCCAGGCTGGGCACAATTAGACAAGGCAAGACAGACAAGACAGGAACTGGATCCAGGCAAGGTAAGCAAGGCAACAGGGCTAAAACAGAACTCAGAATGGAACAAGACTAGAACTGGGTTCAGACAAGGCAAAAGCAAGACAGGGCAAGAACTGGATCTGAACACAACAAAGAGCAACACAAGACAGGGCAAGGCTAGACAGGACTAGGAAGCAAGGCAGCTGGGCTAGAACTGGATCTCAAACAGGAAAAGGCAAAGCAAGGAACTAGACTAAAATTGGGTCCAGACAGGCACAACAAGGGCAAGAAAAGAACTAAACAGGACTGGGCAAGGCAGACAAGACAAGAATTGGATCCAGAAAAGGCAAGAAAAAGTAGGCTAACAAGGCTAGAACTAGAACCCAGGCAGAACAAGGCAAGACACAGAAACTAGGTTAAAACTGGGTCCAGACAAGGCAAAGCCAGGCAGGGCAAGGGCTGAATCTGGACAAGAGACGAGACAAAGGACAGCAAGAAACAAGGCAAGAATTGGACAAGACAAGACTTGACAAGGCAAGAACAAGCATCTAAGGTAAAGCAAGGTCTGGAAACAAGATAGGGCTGGAGCTTGGCAGGAACTCGGAGAAAAGGCAGGATTTGAGCTTGACAGGAACTTGAAGACAAGGAAGGGCTGGAGCTTGGCAGGAACGTAGAGACAGGGCAGGGCTGGAGCTTGGCAGGAAGAAGACAGGAACTTGGCAAGGCAAAGCAGGAGCCAAAGAGGGCAGAGACATGAGGCAAAGCTAGGGCTGGAGACCTCATTGTGAAGGCAATGGGAACAAGCCCAGGCCTTAAACAGCCAGGAAGTAAAGGACCCCTCCCCCCCCCCCCCCCCCCCCCCCCCCCCCCCCCCCCCCCCCCGGCAGGGTCTATCAGGGTTGCCACCAACAAGCAATAAAAAAGGCCTTTTTGGTGCGCTTGTTCCCTAGGAGGACCGGCAACCCAGAGGCACCTCGCCACAGGATGCCGGAGGCAGCCACGTTGTACAGTGTGGGCCCAGAACACCGCAGGACCCACCAGGAGAAAAGATGCGTCGGGATAAAAGGCACAGCAAAGCTGTGACAGTATGACTCTGGATTGTTGTTGGGTTTTTTTTTAATCACATTTTAAATTGCCCTCTCTGAAGTATACTCAAGATGATATACAAATGTTACATGTTTATGTATGATTTTTGAGCCTCTCAGTGTAAAGCAAAATCTCTTTGGTTTGTGCTACATTACTTGTTCCGAGTATTATCCTCAAAATTAGCCCCACTGGCAAAGTACTTTGTGACTTTGGATAACCAGTTTCCATGGACATATTTTGATCCTGCCATGAACTGCTGCCTTAAAAAGCTTTATTTTCCCACCATTTAAGACCTTTGGTCTTGTGTCCTAGTAACCAGTTTCTCATGAGGAATGCTTGGAGAATGGGTAAGTTACTTGTCTTGAATATTATATATGCAGAGTTGTAAAGTGCATGAGATCTAACATATGCTAGGGAAAGGATTCCAGATACGAGCAAGAAGACAAGAACAGCCAAACAGGTCTAAAATATCAAACATAATGGTTGTTCTGTCAACCATTATGTGATAAATTTATGTGTGGGGAATATGAAGACTCTGATTATACTCACAATATTTTGCCTTCCTTCAATAAAATATAAAACTGATGATGATGTCATTAAATATTTCTGCTATAGAAAGGAATAGACAAGTAATTTCTGTAGGCTAGGATAATACATTTATGTAACGAAAACAAAAATCAAGACTTCTACAAGGGAAAAAAATTGGTTCTATCCATGTGTTGAGCATTGATTCTAGTACCATCTAGTGGCTCCAGTAGAGCAGTTTTGAAAGTAAATCAAGTCCTAAACCACCATTCAACAAATCATATAAAAATATCATCCTATATCAGGAAAAATGCATTGCATTGTAGGTTTTTTCGCTTTCTTTCTAACATAACAGCTTGTGCCTTTATCAATGAAAGTGTTTGAGTATATATTTTATCTGTCATTCTGGATTAATCACAGCACAGAGAGACTGCATTTAAGATGTAATTACCAGGGTGTACAGCAGGTGATGTATGAATAGCAACTCAAAACAGTCTTCATTGTGTGAAAATATGTATGTATATGTGTAAAATGGATAGCTAGCTGAACTGCTAAATCTGGTGACATTTATTAAAAAAATGCAGAGTAAATCAATCTTTTACAGTCCTTGTTTCCTGAAGGCAATAAAATAGAAATTAGAGCTCTGGGTTGCACAAATCCTATAAACTCTTCAACTTTTATGACGTGCTTCAGTCTGCTCAGATACCATAAGATGGCAGAGAAACAATTGAGCTGTACTTTGTCCTCTATTTGAATTATTGACCAGCAGAAGTGTATTATGAACTGTGTAAAGAAAAGAAAGCCTAGACTCATGGTTCAGCTCAAGATCCTCAAACTGGTCCTTGCTTCCATTTCCCTTCAATTTAATCAGGTTTTCAAGATGTCAATGATGAATGTGCATGACAGATTCTTACATGCACTGCCTGTAATATATGCAAATTAAATTTTTTGTATATTCTTCGTGGATATCCTAAAAGCTGAACTGGCTTGATGGAAACTAAGAACTAGTTCAAACACCTCTAGGATTCTAGGGGTTTTGGGTATGTGGAATTAAACTTGATTAGTGAACTAAAAAGACATGAAACATGCATCATGGTATCATTTTCTTAGAATGTTTTATAGGACATACTTCAGTGCAAACAAGGGCAATTAACAGTAAAAATATTAAAATGCGAACCTCTTGTCACATTCAGGAAGCTCCTCATGAGGAGAAAAGTCACTCTGAAATATGCCCTTGCAAAGAACTATTTTTAATGCTGAATTTGCAGCTGATTTTATAGCCAACACAAATGCCTTACTCAGGAAGTTCTGTGAATTCTGCAGCTAGTCAAACAACTTCTTTAAAAGTTACACATAGGAGGCTCCACACATGTAACGGATTATAAACAATGACAAGGGAAGCATTTTGGTAATTAAATCACAGTCCTTTATACAATTGCTTTAGTGGCCAGACTAAGAAGAAACTACAGTACTCACTGACTGCATTTTACACACTTCTGCTTTCATCAAGGGGTTGGTTGATTAGTCACTGTCAGATGTAATTTTTATATATGATTGTTATTCACTGTTGAGTTGGAGGATGGCAGAATAGAAGAAGAATGATAGATCTGCCCATGATGACAATGTTGAGCACTAGTAAAGACATACAATATATTCATACCATAAAATCAGTCAAACTCATGCCTAATATAATCAGATAAATTCTTTTCATGTGTTAATGATTTTGATACATTGAATTTTATCTCCTCATTCCAACCTTTGAGAAACAAGGTATTGATACACCCAGTATAATGAAAAATCATCTGTAAATTACCTCCATATTGTTCTAGCCTCTGTAGCCGAATAGGACAAGTGATATCTTTGTCTTCTGACAGTACCCAAAGGTCATTGTTTCTTATTTTCAGTTCTCATATGCTATGTTCTACTCACTGCATTGCAAGGTGATAATATAGGTCATGGGGGGGAGGTTAAATCTCATCATAAAAGCAGTTAATAAAAATCCCAGTAAATAAATTTTCAGAGCCATTCCCTTGCATATAATAGGGTTTTAAGTGTGAAAATGGAGCTTTTGAAAATTGCCCCCCTATCTGTAAGTAAATGTGTGTAGTATACCCTCCATGCAGACACATCACGGGGACATTCCTCAATTCAAGATTAGGGTAGGGAGAAGACTTGTATGCATACTTCCCACATTTCCTCAAGTATGCATATATGTTTCACTGGGAAGAGTACCTGAACAAATATTAGTCACAGATTTGTGTGTATACTTCTCATGATTTCCGTGGCTGAAAAATGCTCACAGACTACCCATAGATTCACTTTGTGAAAGTTGTTTCCATAAATTATATATGTTTCTCTGAGGACAAGCAGGATATGAAGTCCTCGCTTATGGATGATATCCAGTGAAGCAAAGGACTGACTAGCTTTAGACGTTCCTAAGAAACAAGATGGCAAGCGATCCGCAAAATCCAACGTGGAGACAAACAAAGCAGATCAATCAGTGATATGGTTCAAAACTTTATTTTCAGAGATTCGCCCGACACAGACTGTGTTTCGTCCACAAGGGCTGCGTCAGGGGCTCTACAAAAGCAAATAAAATCAAATACAATTAAAACATATATATTTGTATAATACTATATCATAAAACATTAATAATGAAAAAGAAACCATATCAGATATATAAAATCAATCAAAGACTTGGAAGGAGAAATCAAATATCGTCGAGGAAATAAACATAAATACCTGCATAAACCTATGTTTACAAACATACAAATTTGAGTAACACAAATAAGACATAATCATAAATTCTCTGTTATGCATATGATAATTATCTGAAATAGAGATAACTGATTTAGATAGCATAAGAACAATAGTCCAAACAATAATTTAACATAATAAAATATCATTTATACTTACATATATAAAGAATCGGACTCACAACAATTATAACAAAATACCTCATACAATTTTATCACTCAATAAAACTCACAAATTTATCACTCAGTAAAACTCACAAAAAGAATTATATGGCAATATATATTTATAATACTTTTAAAATGTCAGTTATAATTATATATATACAAAAAAGGTAAAATAGAATATTAAAAGGACCAAAATAAATCATATGATTCAACAAGACAACGGCCACACAGAAAGATTCTATGGCAATACTTATTTAAAATGTAATTTATCAGTTATCTCGTTCAGAAAGGAATGGCATATATGTTGGATGAATACCTTAATAGGAGAAATCTATTACTATAATGTTACTTGAAAACATACATAATCAAAATAATAAAAACATAGATAACTCACAATAGTCCAAGCAGGACATGAGATTGAAACGTAAAAAACCAGCAGGGTGCTTTCCTCAATCAAGGTGAGGACACTGCAAACAAATTGGGAAAAGTAAGAAAAAAGAAGAAGGAAAAACTTTCCATGTGCTACTTGGAGACTTAAAAAAATTTATATATATATTTTAAAAGTTAAATCTTCCTTTAATAATGATAATAGTGGAGGAGTGGCCTAGTGGTTAGGGTGGTGGACTTTGGTCCTGGGGAACTGAGGAACTGAGTTCGATTCCCGGCACAGGTAGCTCCTTGTGACTCTGGGCAAGTCACTTAAACCTCCATTGCCTGCCGCATTGAGCCTGCCATGAGTGGGAAAGCGCGGGGTACAAATGTAACTAAAAAAAAATAATAATAATAATAAATCGTCATAGCAGTTGTAATCTTATTTAATAAATAAACAGAGAGCTAACATAACACAAACAGGCTATATACATAGAGCTCTCAATCTCTACACTTGCCTTAAGGAACCATTACTTGCTACAAAGAACTAACTAGCAACAGTCCACTATAGAAAGCAAAGTGAAACTGAACTGAAAACATGGAATAAAACCAGAGCTGGCAAGTGTGCACAAACACCTACTCTGCTTGATTGCTCAGCTATAAACCACCCAGGGAGTAGCGTTTTTAAAACAAAAGTCAAAAAATCACCAAAGATGTAAAGGAACTAAAAGCAATGTGTAACATACCTCCAAAAATAATATGAAATATATTCATATGTATATAAAGATATGATAAATAACAATATTATAAAATTTTTACAATATTTATAAATATCAAATTATACAAAGGGTTGTTTTTTTTTTTTTTTTTTTTAAAGAACTCCAACCAAACCTCTCTAACTCTACACATGCCTGAATTGGGCATTAATTGCTGCAAAAAGCAACAGTCCACTATGGAGATCAAAGTGAAACTGAACTGAAAGCATGGAAAACTCAGAGCTGACAAGTATACACAAACACCTACTCTGCTTGATTGCTCAGCTGTTGTAAACCAGGAAGGAAGTGGAGTCTTTTAAAACAGAAGTCTTAAAACCCCAAAATTGTTAAATGTCACAACCACTGCCAAATAAAACTGAGCCTCAGTCCCTAACAGTCTTAATATTTAAGATGGAATAAAACCCTAGCACTTGTGGAAACGTCTAAATAACAGCATGTCCCTTAAAACTGGCACTTACTCAGCTCAATACACAGGGTAAGTCTGGTTGCATCTCTCAGCTGCTGGAAAAAACAGAGTGGAGGAAATGAGGTCTTTTATATTAATTGCATGTCGCAGCTAACCAAAAGTGCAAGGCAATACAATACCCTGTAATCTCTGTGCTCCCCCCCAAAGACAAGTAAAAGAAAAATGGAGGTTAAGAATATATTAAAAATGAGAAAAAATTATGAATAAAAACAAATCGGATATCCTTAAAAAAAATTTTAATCATCCAACATATAAAATCCATTTTAAAGAAACACAGATAAATCAGTCTCCATATTTAAGCCACCTGGGTGTAAAGTCCCCAAGTCAAATATTATTTATTGGAGGGGTGGAGCGATTGATAAATAACTGTTGCAAAAAGAACAACAATTAATATCTGAGCCACAGTCTGTCTCTGTTTTCCTTTTGAGTAACTTTTTCAGCATCAGATTATTTCCCTTTATCCCTTCCTCTCAGTTTCCTTAGGTTTTCAGTCATTTTTAAATTTTCGTGCACAGCCATGACCCGTACCAGTTACAGTGCATCAAACAGCATTAGTCAAGTTCTTTAACATTTTTTTCCCTTCGGCCATTTTTCCATCAAAAGCAGCTTCACAATTTGCAGATAGCACATCAGGACTAAACAAACAGTGGGAAATAGGCTATGAGGCTTATTTTCAAAGCACTTAGCCTCCCAAAGTTCCATAGAAACCTATGGAACTTAGCCTCCCAAAGTGCTTTGAAAATATGCCTCCATGTGTTCCAGGACCAGACCAGGAGACTTCAAAAGCTTGAAGAGAGTTTATTATTTGGAGACTTGACACAGTACTGTATTTCGGCCTGCTTCAGGAGTCTTAGCTTTAGTACTGCTGGTCCTGCACTTGAGCGTTGGCGGGTCGTGGTCATGGTTCACAATGGCAGAGTCATGGCAGCATTGGTAGTTCACTTGAGATCAGCTTCCATTGAAGAGATTTGCAGAGCTGCAGTGTGGTCTTCACATCTCACTACTTTCCTGAACAGAATACCCATCGCAACAGCCAGTTTGGTCAGACGGTTATGCAGTTTGTTTGGTCAACTTCACCCTCCTAGGCCTATTCTTTTCTGTTCTAGGCTGCACCTTCACAATAGGAATGTTTGTTGGAGTTATTGGTTCTGATTGGCTTTGCCATTGCAAGTCCCTATTGACCATTATTTGTTTGTCTTCAGTAGCTAGGGATTCCCACAAGTTAAGAACTAATTGTGCTGCTTGTCCTCAGAGAAAGCTAAGTGTTTCACCTTGCCCTCTTCGTTCAGCACAACTGCACTTGCTGTCAGTGCCATCTTTGCACCAAGTCTTTTTGACAACTTATAGGAATTCGATACAGTGGACCCAGAGCTTTGGAGCCAGCTTCTGCTGTCTTTGCATTCAGAAGCGTCTTTACCCACATTTAAGAAATAACTATTTTTTTTTTCCAGGAAGCTTTTTCATTTTCATCCCTGAACCTTTAGTTCATGGGCTCAGCTGGGTTGGCTGATGGGGAACTGTGGTAAATATACAGTACTCTTTCTTCTCAATCCTGTCATAATGGAGTTCCTTTCTGTTGATGTGTATCTTTATTATACTTGTAGGTACTCCAACTTGATGGATTTTTGTTCCTTGTGCAGTTAAATGTAATAAACCTGAACCTTATGGTTTTGATTGGAAGAGGCTTGGAATGACAGAAAAGCCCTAGACTCTTCTCCTTTCCCATTCACAAACTGTTTGAATACTTTTTACATCTCTGAGACAGGCTTCAAAATCAACAGTGCAGTTGGAGCTTTTCACCATGTAGAAGGTAAACCAAGCTCTACAGCTTTTAGTTGTTTTATGTGCTGCTGCTACTGACGCCTTCCATTGAGCCTCCAGTAGTGTCATGGAACCTCAGCATTTTTCTATCCCAGCTTATGAAAGCTCCGTTTGACCACCCATCCTTTCTAAGGTAGTGTGATGTCTGTCTTAGTCGTCATTCCAACATTTTTCCCTAAGCCACATATCTAGAATGGTGAACATGTAGATCTGGAGCCATTTTGTTTGACCCCCCCCCCCCCCCCAAATAAAACTGGAGTTTCCATTGCCAAGCATGCATTGTCTAGTTGGCTAGCATGTTGCATTTTTCATTTCTAGAGAGCATGACCATGGAGAGACATGTCAAGGTTCATACTGTCAGCTATGGTGGCATTGGTAGACCACCTGAGATCAGCCTCCATGGAGATCTGGAAAGCTGTGGCATGGACTTTTCTTCACACATTCATATCCCATTACTGTTTGGAGAAGGATTCCCAGTGTGATAATAAATTTGGTCAGTCTATCTTGAGGAAATTCTATTCCCTCTAGGGCTCATTATATTTCATTTCAGATTCTTTTATGTTATTGTTTTGTTTTTTTTAAAAAGCTTGTTGCTGGAAAAATAATTTGCCGGTTGGTGCACTTTGGTTTTTTTTTTCTGTTTTTCCTTTGTTAAAGGCAACTTAAAGCTAGACATTCCCATCATTGAAGATTTGATATGCTGCTTGTCCTCAGAAAACACAGTTGTTTACCTGTAACAAATGTTCTGAGAAGATTTCAGATAATTCCTCCCAGTACCTATCCATGTTTCCTGGGAGTTGACTTCTCCTGCATTCCAGTAACTGTTAGCTTAGCATAGAACTGAGGTGAGTCAATGCAATTATGCCAGCAAATAAGTCCTGCACCAGTGCAGATGACTGTGGTGAAAAGCTCTATAACTTGCAAGATTTCTCTTCACCACACCAAGCTGAGATGATATTCTTCAGTGAGGACTTATATCCCAAGGTCTTTGGAGAATATATTGATTTACTGGTGCTTATCTTTAAACAGATGAAGGTGTAGTTTTTTTTTTTTTTTAATGTAAATGATTTCCATCTGAAACTTCTATCCCTGCTAGGTATTGACTTTTTAAAGCATATCAATGCCTTGTAATATTTAATCATTAATAAACCTTTTGCATTGAATTATTTGTTCAGCTATATTGAGTGCATTTGGTTTAGTACAATGCTTCCCAACCCACTGCTTGGAGCACACCCCCACAGGTTTTCAGGATATCCATAATGAACATGCATATGAGAGATTTGCAGGCATTGTCTCCTTAATATCCAAATCCATCTCATGCATATTCATTGTGGATATCCTGAAAACCTGAATGGCTGGGTGAGCTCATCAGTCCTCTCAACCCATACTATTTCTAACACCAACAAATAATATCTGGTCACATTTCTTAGGAAATCTGAATGAATAGGGAAAGTTAAATAATGTGAGCCTTGTGGGATAAACATAACAAAAAAGCCTCCTCATATTTAAAGATATATTTTCTCAGAAATTTGAAAAAAATTCTTGGCACCTTTAGCCCAGTGGCGTAGCCAGACTGCCAATTTTGGATGGGCCTGAACCTAAAGTGGGTGGGCACAAAATTTTCTCTCTATCCCCCTTCCCCAGCAAAATTTAGTCACACTAATCAGATGCATTTGTCACATAGGGGTAAAGTGCTGCTTTTCAGTGCATCAGGTTTCAGAAAATTTATTTAAAAGCCTAACACCCTTTTCAATGAGCTTTCACAGGCCAAAACCTCCTGCCTCAGGTCAGCATAATGCTGTTATGGTATCCTCTCCTGACCTAAGGAAGGAAGTATTGGTCTCTGAAACTTTATTAACACAGGTACCATATTACTTTATCCTAAATTAAAATAAAATTTTCTTTACCTTTGTTGTATGGCCATTTACTTTTTCTCATTGTGTTGCTCCCAGTCTCTAGATTCTGCTTTCCTTCGTCTTTCTCTTGCCAGGGTTTCCTGTCCATTCACCACCTATGGCTTTTCATCTTTTCCTCACCCTTGTCCTCCACATGCCCCTTCCTCTTATTCTCCAGTCTTTCCCTACTCTGTCCTCTCCCTCTTTCCATCCAGCAGCTCCCCGCTTTCTTTTGCATCTAGCGTCTCCTTTTTCTCCCTACCCTTCCATCCAGTGTCTTCCCTCTTTCTCTCCTCATCCTTCCACCCATCTACCCTCTCTCCTGATCCTTCCATCTAGTGTCTCTATCTCTCTACCCTTTTCTGTTCAGTCTCCCCTCCCTCTTTCTCTCTCTCCACATCCTTCCAGTCTCTCCCCTTTCTCTCTGCATCCTTCCATCCTACTACCACTACTACTACTTAGCATTTCTATAGCGCTGCCATGCAATTGCACACGCAGCTTCGCTCCTCCCCCTGCCGCGTTCATCCGGCCCTAAACAGGAAGTGCATCACAGAGGGCCAGATAGATGCGGCAGTGGGAGGAGCGTAGCTGCGTGTGCAATTGCATGGCAGCGCAGCGCGACCGGCGAAGGAGGATTCTACTTGCAGGGAGGGACCGATGCAGCAGAGCTTCGGTAAAAGACAGGGCAGGATGGAAGCGCTGCCTCCGTGGGACAAAAGGGATAGAGACAGCAGCTGGAGGGAAAATGGGTGGGCCTGGGCCCGTCCAGGCCCACCCGTGGCTACGCCCCTGCTTTAGCCAGAATATGTTGGAATTGGATTTTGGATTTGATTAACATTCTCCGAGGACAAGCAGGCTGCTTGTTCTCACTGATGGGTGACGTCCACGACAGCCCCCTCCAACCGGAAACTTCACTAGCAAAGGCCTTTGCTAGTCCTCGCGCACCCATGCGCACCGTTCCTGTATTGTTTTAAAGTTACCTTTAGAAGTTACGTTTAGAAGTAAGCTCCCAACACAGACTCAAAAAGAATAAAATGGCACATATCCTTGCAATATATCCAGCTGCAGACTATGCCAAAACATTTCACAGGACCCCCACAGTCATGCACAAAGGAAAATTCAACATAAAGGAATCCTTTACATGCTCATCTTCCAATGTGGTTTACATCATTCAGTGTAAAAAATGAGACGAAGGATGCTATATTGGAGAAATGAGCCAGATGCTAAAGACAAGGTTTAATTTACATAGACATCACATGAAAAATGCCAGTGCCAACCAAGATGCCATGCCCGTGGGGCAGCACTTTACAAAACCAGAACACTGTACCAATGACTTCATAGTAAGAATCCTGAAAGGGTAACTTTAAAACAATACAGGAACATAAGACCTTTGAAGTCAGAATGATCAAATATTTTGACACCCACCAGACAGGACTTAACATCTGGGTTTTCTAGCCCATTATAAACCATAAAGTTGTAATGCTCTGCTTGTCTCCATGCATATCTACCTGTCTCTCACCCATCCACCCCCATCCTGTTAGACTGTCACTGAAATGCTTTGATGTTTCACTTATATATACTGTCATCTTCCAACATTTGCTTATTTCTGATCTGATGAAGAAGGGCAACCTTCGAAAGCTAATTAAGAAATGTATTATGTCCAATAAAAAAGGTATCATATTTTCTTTTTCATGTTCTATTTTTTTTATTTCTGTTGATTACCTTTAAAAGTGGACTAACACGGCTACCACACCTCTCTACTTTTTTAAAACATAAATAGTTAGTGATTTTCCAACATGTTCCAACTACGTACAACTGCATCTTTGGAGTCGAGTCTCAGTAAGTGCAGTTCACTACTCTTTCCCCTTTCCACCCACTCTCACTAGCATCAATGTCTATATATGCTTAGTGTTCAAAGTTGCCGTGATCCCCACCAAACATGGGTAGTCACAGAAGATTCAAGGAGGAGGGATTCATTCCCCCTCGCCACATATTTTAATGCCCAATTTTTTATGATCTTGCTTTTACACACACCTAGTTCTCTTCTTATGCTCCCCACCATCACTGCCCTTAAAAAGAATTTATTACAGGTGACCCTGCAACCAAAACCTTTACTGTTTCGACCCAACACTCTAAGGGCTTTCAAGCATCCCATCTGCATATTTCTCCCCAGCTCAACTGTTCTTTTAATCTCTGACAGTACTAAGCCTGAAAACATTACAGAAAACACTGAGTGACCTTCAGACCACACAGAGCTATACAGGGATGGAAGAGTCCGAGTTAAAAAAAAAAAAACCTACAACTTCTGAGCCTAGGAGATCTATCAGTCAGTTGCCTTCATGTGGATCTCCAGCATTTGTATGAGATTCCCACTGCTGCACCAGTTACTATACAGAAATGTCAATTGGCCCTCTGCCCTTCCTTTTTCATGATCTCAAATTAAAACATCTAAACCAAGAGGAGAAAGAAGAGATAAACAGCAAACTTTCTAAACTTCCTTTTCCCTTAAAATGGGATCCAAAGTGGTTTATATTTGCTAGAATAAATGTATTTATTTGGATTTTGCTCACACCTTTTTCAGTAGTAGCTCAAGGTGAGTTACATTCGTCTATTGAAAAAAAGCTTATCCTATCCCCTGCCCTCACTAAGGAGAGCAGTAGACCACACCATACAGCTAAAATAACACTTTCTCCGAAACATAAAATATTTAACCATCAAAATTTATTATGCAATAATAAAATCAAAGTTTACACATCCCAACCCAATAAAATTTCATGCCAGCTATACCAGCCTCTCCTAAAGGAGTATCAGTAGAGTAGAAGTCATCTTGGTCTTCCAAAGAATTCTAATATTAGTACCAAAATGTTTCCCTTGCCTTCAGTTACGATCAGATGCATGTGCAAAATCTCATATGTATTTTTATTCATAGTTCTGCGTTATGAAGTGTGTAAGGACAGTAATTTGTTTTGAATGCCACTTTGCAGATGAATGAAAGCATTTGATCAAGTTTTAAAAGGTGAAATTTGCATACTAAAATGGTTTATAATTTAAATAACATTGTTGGTCACTGGGAAAACACAGTGTTTCTAATGCAATTGCCATCACTATACCTTGAAATTTTTAAATAGCAAGAAAGATAAAGATTATATAATCTAAGTAAAATTATAATCCAGATTAATCCCAAGGGCATTTAGTTAATTTGGTGGTATATACTCACGATGAATGTAATCTCACAACATCCATGAAGCTCTGTATTATGTTTCATTTTATCTTACACACTGACTAAAGAATATGCCATACTAACTCATAAAGTAATGTTGACTTGAAGAATTCCCTTTTGTCTTCTATTAGCACTTCACAGGAAGGACTAGCCAATGCATACCCTTCATTCCTGTTAGCCTTGATTTAAAGGTCTTTTTATCTCTCCATATATGCCCTGTAAAAATTATATTACAGAGCATGTGATAAGTATGAATTTAAAAGTACAAATTATGGCATTCTGGTATTAGAAGTTCCAGTCATATAGTATATGGTGGTAATTGTATCTCAGCATTTCAGACACATATACTATATGACTGGAACCTCTAATACCAGAATGCCATAATTTGCACTTTTAAATTCATACTTATCGCCTGTTCTGTAATATAATTTTTACAGGGCATATATATGGAGAGAGAAAAAGATATATATGGAGAGATAAAAATCCAGGGCTTCCTTTCCATTTATTTCTTTCCTTTCCTCCTTTCTTCTTCATTTCTGGTCCTCAGCTTCTGCCTATTTTCTTCATCCATGTGCAGTTTTTCTCCTCTCTTCCTTTTCCCTCATTTCATCTCCTTCATCTCTCTTCCCTCCCCTCTATGTCCAGCAATTTCTCCTCTCTCCCTGAGCCCTGCCCTCCCATCCATGCTCCTCTGTCCCCTGCCCCCTCCATTCATCCCTATCCAGCAATTCCCCTCTCTCCCTGAGCCCCGCCCTGCAATCCATATCCATCCATGCCCATCTGTCCCCTCCATTCATCCCTATCCAGCAGTTCCCCTCTCTCCCTGAGCCCTGCCCTCCCAATCCATGCCCATCCATGCTCCTCTGTCCCCTGCCCCCTCCATTCATCCCTTTCCAGCAATTCCCCTCTCTCCTTGAGCCCTGCCTTCCTATCCATGCTCCTCTGTGCCCTCCATTCATCCCTAATTCCCTATCCAGCAATTCCCCTGTCTCCCTGAGCCCTGCCCCTCCTATCCATGCTCCTCTGTCACCCTCCATTAATCCCTATCCAGCAATTCCCCTCTCTCCCTTCCATGACCCCCCCACCTCACATCCATGCTCCTCTCTCCTCTGTTCTCCCGCTCCCATCATGTCCCAGTTGCCCTGGCCCGCCCTCTTCTTCCCTCCCCCTTCGCATCCATGCTCGTCTCTCCCCTGCTCTCCTGCTCCCATTGTTCTACTGCCCGCCTTCTTCTCTCCCACCAACATCCCTTTTCTTGTTTTTTCTTTTTAAATTTAACTCCGTGGCGGTCCAGCAGCGTCAGTGAAGGAGGCGACGCTCGCCTCCCAACGTCTCTAGCCTTCCCTTCGCTGTGTTCCGCCTTCTTCTGACGTCATTTCCTTGATGTCAGAAGAAGGCGGAACACAGCGAAGGGAAGGCTAGAGACATTGGGAGCGCCGCTTCCTTCACTGACGCTGCGCTGCTGGACCGCCACGGAGGTAAATTTTAAAAGGCAAAAAAAAGAAAAGGGATGTTGGGGGGGGGAGGAGAAGAGGGCGGGCAGTAGTTGAACAATGGGAGCGGGAGGGCGAGTGAGGTGAGCATGGTGCGGCGGCGCCCCCCCTGCCATGCTTACCTCGCTTACCGTGTTGGCACGGCCCTGCTACAATCCATTAAGATCTTGCTCTATTGACAACTGTTTGAAATCCAAGAGAATGACCTTCCCCCGAACATTGTAGCACTTCAGTTAGACCAGTGGTTCCCATACTTGTCCTATAGGATCTCCAGCTAATCAGATTTTTGGATATCCACAATAAGTATGTGTAAGAGAAATATGCGTGCAAGGTAGGCAGCACATGCAAATATCTTGCATGAATATTCATTGTATAGTAGATAACCCTGAAAACCTACTTGACTGGTGTTGCCCTGGACAGGTTTGGGAACCACCAAGCTAGACCTTTGTCCTAACAATTTTGTAAATAAATGAGTGTATTTGACAACATACTGCTTCTTGAAAATTCTGGGATTTTTGCCAAGATACAGTTCTTTTCAGGAATTTCTGGTATTGTAAAGGTTTTAATATTTTCATTGTGTTAGCACAGGAGAGCATCCCGCTGCTTCTTGTAATCTTTCAGTCCAGTTAAAAAAATTTACCATAATGCCACATATATTCATAGTGAACCGTCTGAGGGTTGCCTTCTTAATTACTCAGGCATTGCAGAAACCGTCCACAATAGGGACCCAAAGACCATGACTTCCGCCGGACCCTTAGTATGCACACACATGTGATCACTGGAATTCTTCCCCCTTCCCAGGGACTCTGCCTCCATAGCATCATTTGCTCATCAGCAGATAAGCAGAAGCCATGTCTGGGTACTGAATCTAGGTCTCTGTAGGGCAATGTATAACATTTCCTTCGTCGTGCTTAACTAAGTGTTCTTAGTAAGGGATGATCCTGGTAAACAATTATTGAGATATGCATGTTATATATTTATAGTGTGTTTCCTGGTTTGTCTGCATACCCCCCACCTTGCAGAAATTTTTATTATTAGGAACTTCAAAAAAAATTTTATGTTCTTTAACCTACATGGCCAAGCCCAATGGAATGACTCCACATGCTGCTAGATTGTCTCAAAAGTTCACCTGCACATATGTTTACACTGCCTTTATAATTCCCCCTTTATTGGCACAAA
This sequence comes from Microcaecilia unicolor, assembly GCF_901765095.1. Lineage (NCBI taxonomy): Eukaryota > Metazoa > Chordata > Amphibia > Gymnophiona > Siphonopidae > Microcaecilia > Microcaecilia unicolor. Next base: position 278,707,239 of record NC_044031.1, read on the forward strand.
TAAAAATAAAACATGTAATATATTTTGAGTGTGCATATGTAATCATTTTGTAACTGTATTCCTTTATTATGAAAAATACTGTTTATTTGTAAGCTGCCTTATATTAAAAACAGTTATGCAAGGCATCATATCTCTTATCAAAACAGAATTCCAAACAAACGAGAAAAAGGAGCAGCGGTAAAGTTAAAAAGGAGGTTTATTTAGGCATGCTGTGGTCAGTTGAACTCCCTGGAAATTCATGTGATGCACATACAGTCAATGCTATGTTGCTTTGATTGCAGTAGGGGTAATTTTCATAAGAGTGCTCCTATTTTATGCTTATTTTATAAAGGCAATATTGGCACCCACAGTAGTGCACAAATTCTCTTGTACAGATTTACATCAGTTCTGAAGAAGGTGTAAATGTGTACATGTCCATGCATACACACATGTTTTATATAATACTTGTGTGTATCACAGTTCCTCCCAAACTGTGCCCCCCCCCCCCCCCCCCCCCCCCAGACATCTGCACACAGATCTCGTAAAAGTTGGCACATTTTTGCAGCATTTTTATGTGTATATACTCATGCATAGTTTTATAACAGCCAGTTTCAGCATGTAATATTTATAAATTACCCTCAGTATGTCCACATGTGGGAATAGAGTATACTTTCCTTGTAACTTTACTGGCACCTCTCGTTTCTTTGGAATAGTTATGTGACTGAGGTGGGAATTGGTAACCTGTAACCCATCTCCTTGTTTTTGTTTTTGTTGTTTGTTTGTTGTTTTTAACAAAGTAACCTGAACCTGAGCTTTACTACATGGCAGGCGAACTTTTGAACCTCTGTCACCTGGACAGTAAGTGGAGATCATGTTCAGTTCCTCACCTCCAGGGGGCCCTGTGGCCTGTGCTGAACTTGGCTGCAATCCAGTTGTGCACCTGGTCCATCTCATCCTGCTCCCTGTTTTCTTTGAATGCACCAGGGTCTCTTAGTTTAACAAGATGCTTTTCACTATGGGGAAGGAAAGGGTCTAAAAGATTTTGGGAATGGTAACCTCCCAATGATTTTTACTGTGATTAAAAGGTTGTCCACCTACCTCCCTGCCTTTCCTCTGCCTTCTCTCCCAACTCCACCCCCAGCATGCTGGAAAATGGGATTTTGCCATTATACTGCTCTCACACTCTGTCTCTTGCTCCTGCCTGAAAAGTCTGGGTGTTTTGCAGATTCATACATCACCTGCCTGTGAATTCTCGCATGTGCATGCCACAGTCCTCAATAACCGGAATGTGTTTTTTTTCTGTTTGTTTTTTTTGTTTGTTTTTTTTGTTTTTGTTTTTGTTTTTTCTTGTGTGATTCTGCAGTGTGGTTTATCAGGATGGATTTTATGGCGCTGAGCTGTATGTAAGTACACAAATTGCATTTATCATCCATAACCTTTTTGAGCAAGCCAGCCTTTTTTCTTTAGTTTTTAGTTATTTTATCCATTCATTCCTTGTTGAGTATGTGTGTAGATCAGAAATGTGAGCATGCTTTTCCTTGTAACTATGCTTGCCCTAAAGGGGATTGGGGTGGGAAATCCTGTCAACTTTTATGTTCTTGACGTTTCTAGATCTTACCTAGAGGAACATTGTAGAGCGCTCTCTCTCTCTCTCGCTCTCTCTCTCTCTCACTCATCCTTTAGCTTTCAAATAAGGTATTAGGCCTACCAGTAAAGTAGCAGTTCATAGATGTAGCTTAAGTCAATTGTCAGGTTTTGGGTTTCTTTGTTTTTTGTTGTTTTTTTTACCAGAGCATGACTTGAGGCGAGTACCAATGTCATAGTTGAAATTTATCATATTACTTAATTGTGACATCACATGCTATCCCAAGATATCAAAAATCAGTTCACTTTAGAGGGGATATATGGTATAGCCTTATGTGAACTGATGTATTCAAGCCTTTGCCTACCAAAGAACTGTTCCTCTTTACACTTGCATGTGGCAGGAGATAGTTGGTCATAGTTGTCCCCTATTTCAAAACTCAAATTGGCTGCTGCATTGAATCTGTATAGGAAAGTTTTAGGCCAGGATATATTAACAAGTTGAGGAAAGCAGTGTGTGATCTAGTTTAAAATAACTTTTCACATGTTTTCATGCCATTAATGGTCCAACTCAAATGTATTTCTTTATCATACAATCCTTTCCTCTGTCTATAGAATTTTACCTACAAACTATGATTGTCACTATCATCATAATGTACATTTTCTGTGAATTTTTGATTCCCAAGAACTATTCATTTACACTATAATTACACAGTATGATGACAGGGGGAACTGCAGTTTTAATAGGCTTATTTGTACTGTTGTAAAAGCCTGGAAAACAAAAAATTAATGAAATCACATACACAAGTTCAGTTGCTGTTGATTTATATTAAGAAATAATTAAACCTTCCCTTGGGTATTGTGCATTGGAGAAAACAGAAGTTTGGGTGTGTTGGGTTTTTTTTTTTTTTTTTACTGCTCACCCTGTTAAGGAAGTGTTTAGACACACACTGCATTTTGTGGTTTGCAGACAAGGGGACAAAAGTAGCAGCATGTATTGTGTTAGTGGGTTGAGCCATGTTCCTTTTCAAACTGGAACAGGCAAAATGTTCAAAGCTCTTACTCCTGGATAGCAACTCCCAGTGCTTAAGAAAAGGGGATTTTGTATTTGCCATCTTTGCCTTCACTATAATAATTATTGAGTTCAGGATTCTTCTGCAGGGTAAGGTTTTAGAACTGTGTTGTTAGGTTTCATTTCTAAAACACAAGCATAGTCCTAAAAACAATACACAAACAAATCATGTAAGATTACAGGATGATAGTGAGGCCTATAAACACCTTACATATCCTCAGAGAAGTAATATTATCCTCACATATTTCTGTAAGCAACTCGAGTACACACAGTAATTCTTGAGCTAAAGATACTAATTTCAGACTAGCTTATCCTTCCCCCTTTTTTTCTGTCTTTATTGTTGAGATCTCTTGGTTTGTGAACCGCTGTGAATCCTTTTGAGAATAACGGTCGGTATACAGACTCAGTAGAATATTTTTTCCCTTAATATTTCTTTACTTGCATCTTTAAAACCCTTATGTAATTATATTTCTATAGGAACGTCAAGAAAGAAAGATGCCATGGTTCTAATAAAATGACTTCCAAGAAGAGGGTTGGGAGCAAGCTGGGACAAAAAACACAGTTAAACATCAATCAATGAAATAAAGCCACCTACTTAATGCAAGTTCTTTCAGAGTTTACAGTGGGTCTTAATTAAAAATGAAGATATTGAGAAGCTTGCTCGCATAAATGGATTCTTGGGTAGAAAAGGCTGGCTTGCCCTCAGTTTTTTTTTTGTTATTTTGGGGGTGGCATTGGATGTTCTGTATAATTTCTTTCCCTCCGCAGCTGTTTTTCTTGTTTGAATTGTTCTTCTGTTGTTCTGTTATAGAATAGTCTTACAGGAACCAATCATTAGCGCTAAAATACCTCAGGTAGGAGTGCCCGTGTGACCCGCCATCCAATCAAATTGTGGATTGCTGTGGAAAATTTTATTACTAACCATTCCAGTAGCACATTGGAGATGGGAACAGAAGCCTTCTTTTTTTTTTTTTAAACAAGTCTATAAATTGTTCAGGGAACGTTTTGAAGTCAACCTAATAAATATAGTTGGGTTCCGTACACGAAAACAATTTAAGCTAGTCAGCATGTATATATTAAGAAGTATTTTATACCCAGTGACCCTTATATGTATAGGCAGGAATTAAATAACTTCCAGTGTGAAACAACTATAGTGGTTGAGCCATGATTTGAATCCAATAGTCCTGACGACTGATTCAACTGTCCTTTGTTTACACCATATGATTGATCGTAAAAATATCATCTTAGTGTAGGTCACTTGATTCAAAGTAGTCAACATGATATTTCATAAATCAGATCACTTTCTGTGCTCAAAGATTAGGAGCTTGTAGTGAACTGATGGTGATTGAACTTAGAATTACTAAACCAGAGAACCAGGTTCAAATCCTTTATTATGAGACTACAGCAAAGCCACTCCTTCCTATGCCCAGATTTTTTGGAAGCAGGGACCTTTGCATTTTGTTTGTAGGCATCTTGCTTACTTTCTAATTGGATATGAGGTTGTTTAATGAGCTGGTAAGGGCTTACATTTTATTCTGTACTCAAGTGGTAAACAGATGCTGTAAATCATAGAGAATTCAGGAAACCTGCCAGCACTCTGCAAAACTTTCTAAAGCTCTCTACATTCTATAATCCAAAACCCTTAGACTCGTAACAAAATACAGTTTGCTGGAGAAATTTCTGACAGCGTTTCAGGTTACATGATATGTACAGATATCTCAGGACAATAATACTTCAGTTGTCAAAATCCAAATGCATTGTGTAAGCAGACCCCCTGAAGACTGGTATTGCACTTACAACCAATAGGTCTGAATTAGAATTTTAAGAATTGTAAACAGAATTAGCCTAGGACAAAAATAAATCCTCTTTTGAAGGTTATTTTTTGGGGTAGTAAGTATCCCATTTATATTAGACAAGCAACAAAGCCCGTTTCATGACAAATGAAATGGGCCCTAGGAAGGCTCTCGTCGAAGCGATTTCTCCTCTCTCCCCTGCCCTCCCCTCCATGTCCAGCGATTCTTCCCTCCCACCCCATCCATGTCCAGCGATTCTTCCCTCCCATCTCATCCATGGCCAGCGATTCTTCCCTCCCGTCCCGTCCCATCCATGGCCAGCGATTCTCCTCTGCCTTGCCCTCCCATCCCATCCCACGATTCTCCCCTCTTCTCCCATCCCATCCATTGCCAGTGACTCTGTCCTTCCTGCTGCCCTGCCTTTAAGCTGTTCATCTTACCTCAGGTCGCCACAGCGGCGGCAGGCTCGGCTCACGTCACCTCCAGCCTTCCATGCCTTCCCTCTCAGTGTCCCGCTCTCCTCTGACGTCATTTCATCTTTCCACGAGGGCGGGACACTGAGAGGGAAGGGAACACTGGAGGCAAGCTGACGTCAGCTCATTTGCATGCTGTTACGAACCCAGCCAGCCATACAGGGAAGCAGAGTGACCAATTATTCTCTGAGGACAAGCAGGCTGCTTGTTCTCACTGATGGGTGACGTCCACGGCAGCCCCTCCAATCGGAAACTTCACTAGCAAAGGCCTTTGCTAGTCCTCGCGCGCCCATGCGCGGCCGTCTTCCCGCCCGAACCGGCTCGTGTTCGTCAGTCTTCTTTTGTCCGCGCTCGGTACGGTCGTGTTTGCGCCATTCGCGCCCCTTAAGTTGACCCTCGCGCGTCTTTTGACTTTTTCGCTTTCAAAAAAAAAAAAAAAGGGATTTCGGAGAAGGGCCTTTCGGTCTTTTTCCCTGCCCCGTATTTCTAGTTTTTGGCCCCGATAAGTTTTCTTTCGTTTTCGGGGTAGGCCCCTTTGAGGCCTCGGGTCGAGTTTTTTTCTCCCCCTCTTTTTGGTGCCTTACCGCAATTACGAGTTTTGATTTCGCCGGTGTGATTTTTCCGCCCATGTCATCGAAGTCTCCCAGCGGCTTCAAGAAGTGCACCCAGTGCGCCCGGGTAATCTTGCTCACTGATAGGCACGCGTCGTGTCTTCAGTGTCTGGGGGTTGGGCACCGCCCGCAGGCCTGTAGTCTGCGCCCTTTTACAGAAAAGGACTCAGGTAGCGAGATTGGCCCAGTGGAACGTTTTGTTCTCAGGCTCTTCGTCGGCATCGGCACCGGGAGTATCGAGTGCGTCGATAGCGTCAAGACCTCCGCCCTCGGCCGCGATTGCATCGAGGCATCGACCCTCTGCATCGTCGGGGCCGATACATCGGAAGGCTGCGTCGGTGGTACCGGGACCTCCACTAGTGCTGATGTCGTCGGACGGTGGTGCTTCGTCTGGAGTGCAGGTGAGGGCTGTCCATTCCCCTGCTGGTGGCGGTGAGCCTTCGGGTGGGTCTCCCCCTACCCTGAGGGCTCCTGCGGTACAGCCCCCCCGAGACCGACCTTCTTCGGCCTCGGCCCCGAGGAAGCGACGGCTGGATTCTACGTCCTCCTCGTCGGTACCGGGAAGCTCCGGTGACATGCTTCGTTTGAAAAAGTCAAAGAAGCATCGACACCGGTCTCCTTCCCGCGTCAGTACCGAGAGCTCTGGGTCGCCGAGGGAGTCGGCACCCAGTAGGCATCGGCACCGGGAGGACCGCTCACCCTCTGTTCAGGAGGTGTCGATGCGCTCCACCTTGGACAGCCCGGAACAGCCTCCACGCCCGGAACAGAGTCTGACTTCGACTCCTGCATCGGCTTCCATTTCTTTCTCCACAGCCGCCCTGCACGAGAGTCTCCGGGCCGTTCTCCCAGAGATCCTGGGAGAGCTGTTGCGCCCTTCCCCTCCGGTACCGGGGGTGCTTGCGCCACTGGTACTGTCGAGTGAGGCGCCGGCTGGCCCCTTGCCCGGGGTGCGGTCTCCGACATCGGTGCCGCTTGCGGTACCGACTGCGGTCGCCTCCCAAGAAGGCTCCCCGACGACGTCGGCGGAGGGAGCTTCGCCGGTGCGGGCGAGGGAGTCTACCTCTCGACGCTCCCACCGTGGCCGTGGTTCCACGGAGTCGAGCCGGGCACGGCTTCAGACACAGGTTCGTGAACTTGTGTCTGATACCGATGGTGAGGCCTTGTGGGAGGAGGAGGAGGACATCAGATATTTCTCTGATGAGGAGTCTGATGGCCTTCCTTCTGATCCCACTCCCTCCCCTGAAAGGCAGCTTTCTCCTCCCGAGAGTCTGTCTTTTGCGGCCTTTGTCCGGGAGATGTCTACGGCCATCCCCTTCCCGGTGGTTGTGGAGGACGAGCCCAGGGCTGAAATGTTTGAGCTGCTGGACTATCCTTCTCCACCTAAGGAAGCGTCCACAGTACCCATGCATCATGTCCTAAAAAAGACATTGCTGGCGAACTGGACCAAGCCTTTAAGTAATCCCCACATTCCCAAGAAGATCGAGTCCCAGTACCAGATCCATGGGGACCCAGAGCTGATGCGCACTCAGTTGCCTCACGACTCTGGAGTTGTGGATTTGGCCCTAAAGAAGGCTAAGAGTTCTAGAGAGCATGCTTCGACGCCCCCGGGTAAAGACTCTAGAACCTTAGACTCCTTGGGAGGAAGGCCTACCATTCCTCTATGCTCGTGGCCAAAATTCAGTCTTAACAGCTCTACACGAGCATACACATGCGGAACAATGTGCGGCAGTTGGCGGGCTTGGTGGACAAGCTCCCTCCTGAGCAAGCCAAGCCATTTCAGGAGGTGGTCAGGCAGCTGAAGGCGTGCAGAAAATTCCTGGCCAGAGGGGTGTGTGACACCTTTGATGTTGCGTCCAGGGCCGCTGCTCAAGGTGTGGTGATGCGCAGACTCTCATGGCTGCGTGCCTCCGACCTGGAGAATAGGATCCAGCAGCGGATTGCGGACTCACCTTGCCGTGCGGACAATATTTTTGGAGAGAAGGTCGAACAGGTGGTAGAGCAGCTCCACCAGCGGGATACCGCTTTCGACAAGTTCTCCCGCCGGCAGCCTTCAGCTTCTACCTCCACAGGTAGACGTTTTTATGGGGGAAGGAAGACTGTTCCCTACTCTTCTGGTAAGCGTAGGTACAATCCTCCTTCTCGACAGCCTGCGGCCCAGGCTAAGCCCCAGCGCGCGCGCTCTCGTCAGCAGCGTGCGACTCAGCAAGGCCCCTCTGCTCCCCAGCAAAAGCAAGGGACGAGCTTTTGACTGGCTCCAGCAGAGCATAGCCGACATCCACGTGTCAGTGCCGGGCGATCTGCCGGTCGGAGGGAGGTTGAAAGTTTTTCACCAAAGGTGGCCTCTCATAACCTCCGATCAGTGGGTTCTTCAATTAGTCCGGCAAGGATACACCCTCAATTTGGCCTCCAAACCTCCAAATTGTCCACCGGGAGCTCAGTCTTACAGCTTCCAGCACAAGCAGGTACTTGCAGAGAAACTCTCCGCCCTTCTCAGCGCCAAGGCGGTCGAGCCCGTGCCATCCGGGCAAGAAGGGCTGGGATTCTATTCCAGGTACTTCCTTGTGGAAAAGAAAACAGGGGGGATGCGTCCCATCCTAGACCTAAGGGCCCTGAACAAATATCTGGTCAAGGAAAAGTTCAGGATGCTTTCCCTGGGCACCCTTCTCCCCATAATTCAGGAAAACGATTGGCTATGCTCTCTGGACTTGAAGGACGCCTACACGCACATCCCGATACTGCCAGCTCACAGACAGTATCTGCGATTTCAGCTGGGCACATGTCACTTCCAGTACTGTGTGCTACCCTTTGGGCCCGCCTCTGCGCCCAGAGTGTTCACGAAGTGCTTGGCTGTAGTAGCAGCGGCGCTTCGCAGGCTGGGGGTGCACGTGTTCCCATATCTCGACGATTGGCTGGTGAAGAACACATCCGAGGCAGGAGCTCTACAGTCCTTGCAGATGACTATTCGCCTCCTGGAGCTACTGGGGTTTGTGATAAATTATCCAAAGTCCCATCTTCTCCCAGTACAGAGGCTCGAATTCATAGGAGCTCTGCTGGATTCTCGGACGGCTCGTGCCTATCTCCCAGAGACGAGAGCCAACAACTTGTTGTCCCTCGTCTTGCGGGTGCGAGCGTCCCAGCAGATCACAGCTTGGCAGATGTTGAGATTGCTGGGCCACATGGCCTCCACAGTTCAAGTTGACTCCCATGGCTCGCCTTCACATGAGATCTGCTCAATGGACCCTAGCTTCCCAGTGGTTTCAGGCTGCTGGGGATCTAGAAGACATGATCCACCTGTCCACGAGTTTTCTCAAATCCTTGTATTGGTGGACGATTTGGTCCAATTTGAGTCTGGGACGTCCTTTCCAAATTCCTCAGCCACAAAAAGTGCTGACTACTGATGCGTCTCTCCTGGAGTGGGGAGCTCATGTCAATGGGCTTCACACCCAGGAAAGCTGGTCCCTCCAGGAACGCGATCTGCAGATCAATCTTCTGGAGTTGGGAGCGGTCTGGAACACTCTGAAGGCTTTCAGAGATCAGCTGTCCCACCAAATTATCCAAATTCAGACAGGCAACCAGGTTGCCATGTATTACATCAACAAGCAGGGGGGCACCGGATCTCGCCCCCTGTGTCAGGAAGCCGTCAGCATGTGGCTCTGGGCTCGCCGTCACGGCATGGTGCTCCAAGCCACATACCTGGCAGGCGTAAACAACAGTCTGGCCGACAGGTTGAGCAGGATTATGCAACCTCACGAGTGGTCGCTCAACTCCAGAGTAGTGCGCCAGATCTTCCAGGTGTGGGGCACCCCCTTGGTAGATCTCTTTGCATCTCGAGCCAACCACAAAGTCCCTCACTTCTGTTCCAGGCTTCAGGCCCACGGCAGACTGGCATCGGATGCCTTCCTCCTGGACTGGGGGGAAGGTCTGCTGTATGCTTATCCTCCCATACCTCTGGTCGGGAAGACTTTGTTGAAACTCAAGCAAGACCGAGGCACCGTGATTCTGATTGCTCCTTTTTGGCCGCGTCAGATCTGGTTCCCTCTTCTTCTGGAGTTGTCCTCCGAAGAACCGTGGAGATTGGAGTGTTTTACGACCCTCATCACACAGGACGAAGGGGCGCTTCTGCATCCCAGCCTCCAGTCTCTGGCTCTCACGGCCTGGATGTTGAGAGTGTAGACTTTGCCTCTTTGGGTCTGTCAGAGGGTGTCTCCCGCATCTTGCTTGCTTCCAGGAAAGATTCCACTAAGAGGTGTTACTTCTTTCTATGGAGGAGGTTTGCCATCTGGTGTGACAGCAAGGCCCTAGATCCTCGCTCTTGTCCTACACAGACCCTGCTTGAATACCTTCTGCACTTGTCTGAGTCTGGTCTCAAGACCAACTCTGTAAGGGTTCACCTTAGCGCAATCAGTGCATACCATTACCGTGTGGAAGGCAAGCCGATCTCAGGACAGCCTTTAATTGTTCGCTTCATGAGAGGTTTGCTTTTGTCAAAGCCCCCCGTCAAGCCTCCTACAGTGTCATGGGATCTCAATGTCGTTCTCACCCAGCTGATGAAACCTCCTTTTGAGCCACTGAACTCCTGCCATCTGAAGTACTTGACCTGGAAGGTCATTTTCTTGGTGGCAGTTACTTCAGCTCGTAGAGTCAGTGAGCTTCAGGCTCTGGTAGCCCAGGCCCCTTACACCAGATTTCATCATAATAGAGTAGTCCTCCGCACTCACCCTAAGTTCTTGCCGAAGGTAGTGTCGGAGTTCCATCTGAACCAGTCAATTGTCTTGCCAACATTCTTTCCCCGTCCTCATTCCTGCCCTGCTGAACGTCAGCTGCACACATTGGACTGCAAAAGAGCATTGGCCTTCTATCTGGAGCGGACACAGCCCAACAGACAGTCCGCCCAATTGTTTTGTTTTTTTTTATCCCAACAGGAGGGGAGTGGCTGTGGGGAAACGCACCATATCCAATTGGCTAGCAGATTGCATTTCCTTCACTTACGCCCAGGCTGGGCTGGCTCTTGAGGGTCATGTCACGGCTCATAATGTTAGAGCCATGGCAGCGTCGGTAGCCCACTTGGTCAGCCACTATTGAAGAGATTTGCAAAGCTGCGACGTGGTCATCTGTCCACACATTCACATCTCATTACTGCCTGCAGCAGGATACCCGACGCGACAGTCGGTTCGGGCAGTCAGTGCTTCAGAATCTGTTTGGGGTTTAGAATCCAACTCCACCCCCCTTGGCCCATGTTTATTCTGTTCCAGGCTGCACTCTCAGTTAGTTGGATAAATTGTTAGGTCAATCTCAGTTATGTCCTCGCCGTTGCGAGGCCCAATTGACCATGGTGGTTGTTTTGAGTGAGCCTGGGGGCTAGGGATACCCCATCAGTGAGAACAAGCAGCCTGCTTGTCCTCGGAGAAAGCGAATGCTACATACCAGTAGAAGGTATTCTCCGAGGACAGCAGGCTGATTGTTCTCACAAACCCGCCCGCCTCCCCTTTGGAGTTGTGCCTTCCCTTGTCTTTGTCTTGCTACATATGGGACTGACGAACACGAGCCGGTTCGGGTGGGAAGACGGCCGCGCATGCGCGGTGCGCATGGGCGCGCGAGGACTAGCAAAGGCCTTTGCTAGTGAAGTTTCCGATTGGAGGGGCTGCCGTGGACGTCACCCATCAGTGAGAACAATCAGCCTGCTGTCCTCGGAGAATACCTTCTACAGGTATGTAGCATTCCCTTTATACAGAGATGTTATTTTAAATAGCAGATATTTAGTTTATCTCACTCCACAGAAATGTCTTTTCTCCTCCACCCTCCATCTTCAAAACTTTCTGCCACACTTTAAAAAAAAGTCTCTTTAGAGCCTAAAAAGTGCCTAGAAAGTGTTATTCCTGATAACACTAGGTAGTGTTATTTTTAATTAGCTGCACTTAACCCTAGTCCTCCCAGAACGTCTCGTTTCATAAGGTGCTGAGTAAAGCTGATCCCATGACATTTCTTTTGCCTCAGCAATGAACAGAACTTCCCAGACTTGGTCTAGTAGCAGCAGATACTTTTGCATATATTGAAAACTCAATATATACAAATTTCCCCATGTATATTCCTTATGAATACCCTGAAAAGCCAAGCAACTGGTATATCTCTAGGATTCCAGCACTTTAATAGTGTCTTTAGTGCCAGTTCAGTGGACTTAGACTACTTCTTCAGCTCTTCAAGATGAGATCATAGATTAAATGAAACAAGGAGAATTTTGAGTTCTTAAAATACTTTTTAAAAGTTAATGTAACTTTTTTAATTTCTGTGATTTCCAGAAGTTTCTTATGAAACCATACAGAAAAATAGAAAAATGTTGTCAGATAAAGACCATATGGCCTATCCAGTCTGCTCACCCATGCGATCTATTCTCCCTATCACTCCCTTGGAGATCCTATGTACTTGTCCCAAGCTCTCTTGAATTCAGATACTGTTTTCATTTCCACCACTTCCACCAGGAGGCTGTTCTATGAATTCACCACTCTTTCTGTGAAGAAGTATTTCCTCGGGCTACTTCTGAGTCTTTCTCCTTTCACTTTCATCCTATGCTCCCTTCTTCCAGACCTTCCTTTCAATTAAACCTTGCCTCCTGTGCATTTATGCATCATAAGTATTTAAATGTCTCTATCATATCGCCCAACTCCCGCCTTCCTTCCAAAGTATACCTTTGTCTCCATACGTTTTATGACAGAGACCACTGAGTATTTTAGTAGCCGCCCTCTGAACTGTCTCCACCCTGTTTATATCTTTTATGCAGGTGCAGTCTCCAAAATTGTACACAATATTCCAAATGAAGTCTCACCAGGGGCATCATCACCTCCTTTTTCCTACTTGGCCATTCCTCTACATATTCACCCAAACATCCTTCTAGCTTTCACCATTGCCTTTTCTACCTGTTTGGCCACCTTAAGATTATCACATATGATCACACCCAAGTCCCGCTCCTCTTTCGTGCAAAAAGTTCTTCACCCCCTGAACTACACCGTTCCCTTGGGTTTATGCAACCCAATTGCATGACCCTGCATTTTTTAGCATTAAATCTAAGCTGCCAAATTCTGGACCATTCTTTTTCAAGCTTCACTAGGTCCTTCCTTGTGTTATCCACACCATCAAGTGTGTCTACCCTACTGCAGATTTTGGTATCATTCACAAAGAGGCAGACATTACCAGTCAGTCCCTCAGCAATATCTCTTACAGAAATGTTAAAAAGAACCAGCCGGACACTGGTAACATCTTTGTCCTCAGAATGAGCTCCATTTACTACTACCCTCTGTGACCTTCCACTCAACCAGTTCCTAACACAGTCACTTTAGGGCCCATACCGAGGCTTTGCTAAAATCTAAATACACCACATCTTGCGCTCTCCCTTGATCCAACTCTCTAGTCACCCAGTCAAAGAAATTAATCAAGTTTGTCTGATGAGACCTGCCTCAGGTAAGTGTGTCCATTAATTTACCACAGAAGTCAGACTTACTGACCTGTAGTTCCCAACCTCCTCCACTTATGTGAAGAGGGACCACATCTGCTGTTCTCCAATCCTCCATATCCACTCCCGACTCTAGAGAAGCATTGAAAAGGTCAGCCAGCGGAGCCGCTAGAACTTCCCTAAGTTCCTTTTGTATCCTCGGATGTGCCACTTCGCCCCATCGCTTTGTCCACCTTTAGTTTAGCCAGTTCTTCACGAACAAAGTCCTCTGAAAATTGTTCAGGGACTTACCACCCCTCCGTTCCTGTTTATGTTTGTCTTCTGTGATCCTGCTCTCAGCCCTTCAACTGTAAACACAGCAGAATTATTTGTTAAGCAATTGTGCCTTATCTTTATCAGTTTCTACATATTCCTCCCCTTCACTTTTGAGTCTCATAATGCTACTTCTGCACTTCCTTCTATCACTAGCATATCTAAAAAATAAAAAAAAAAGTCTTGTCCCCCAGTCTTCTCTACCAACGTCTTTTAGTTTTTCCATATATGTCACCTGTCTTGCTCTTTCTGCAGTCTCTAGAAGTTATAAATGCTAACCTTTTTTTCCTTACCTTTTCAGCTACTACTTTTGAGAACCAAAGGGACAACCTTTTCCTGTTGGCACCCCGACATAATATAGACCATGACAAAAAATAACCAACAAAAAAACCCCAACAAAACAGACTAAAACCAAAACAGACCATGACAAAAAAACCTTCCCCCCCCCCCCCCCCCCAAAAAAAAAAATCCAAGACAAAATAGACTCTACACAAAACAGGGTAGGGAAACCTTAATCAAGCTGGATTATCTTGTCAAGCTGATTTATGATTCTCGCTAGATACCAAGTGTGGATAGTGAAGTCAAGCCATAGGCAGATGCCAGGACTTTCAAGTGACAAGCCGTGGACTTAGTAAATATTTCATCAGGCCCTTTTGTCAGGAGTCTATTTTGTCAGGGACTTTTATGTCGGGGACTTTTTTTTATTTGGCACTTTTTTGTCTGGTTTCTTTTGACCGGTTTCTTTTGACAGGGTACCTTTCCTGTTGCACCTGTCAGCTCTTTCCAACAATCTGTAAGTGCATCTGCTGCCTGAAAGCAATAAAAGCAGGTGGAAGTTACTTTAAAAATTATGAATTAAACAACTGTTGATATATACATAATTTCATCCACATTTTGTAAGTAACTTACAGGTGCTTTTGATACTTTCTGGTAGCGCGTGCACACACACATACACGACAATAGTAGAAAATATGGTTAGAGCTCCTCCAGTCATTTATTAAGAAATAGAAAAAATAAATGTCAGGACTTTTACACTTTGCATTGGAGAATCCAAATAACGAAAATAGATGGAACCATATTTAAACTTATGGTGATTATACAAATCAAGAATATTAACAAATTTAACACATCTCCCAACACTGGTCAACACTTGGGAAAGAGAATTAACTCTAAAAATAGTGAAGAAGAAAGTAGATTAGTTAATGGCTGAAAAAGAGCAATTGGCTCATCCAATCTCCCTCGTTATATTTGTCTGCAGCAAGGTTGTATCCCTACTATAGAAACTTGACTCCTTAGGGGATAATATGGCATTTTAACTTTTTAAACCACATTACTGTCCGTAAAAGGGCACCCAAAATGGTTAACAACCAACAATATATTTATTTTGGGTTTATCTTGTGCTTTTTTACTAGTAGCACAAGGCAAGTTATATTCAGGTACACAATGAGGCTCATTTTCAAAGCACTTAGCCTCCCAAAGTTCCATAGAAACCTATGGAACTTAGCCTCCCAAAGTGCTTTGAAAATATGCCTCAATGTATTTCCCTGTTCCCAGAGAGCTTACAATCTATTTTTTTTTAATTTATCACTTAAACATCAGTACCAAGAAAATCAGAAACAAACTGTTAAGAAAATCATAGCTTTTGAATTATACATAACAATTTCGACCACATACTAAAGAATAAGATCCAAGATGATATATATTATTAAAAAAAAAATCAGAGAAACTCCCCTCCCATCCACTACTTCAGCCATCCTCTACCAGTGAACATATAAGAGCTACGCTACAACATTAACATCTTCCCTTGAACTCAGAAAATCTTCAAGCTGCTTAGCTTCAAAAAATTGAAATTGCTCACCCTTAATACAACAAAACAAATACAAGGAAATCGTCACACAAAGTTAGCTCCCAAAGCCTGAACCCTAGGCCTAATGGCCAGGAAGGTTTTGCACCTTACCTTGTTCCTCTTGCCAATTCAAGAAAGACCCTAATTTTTGATCCCATAAACAGCGACAAAAAGTGTTCGAAAAGAAAGTTTTAAAACAGTATTGCGATCAGTCTCCATTGCAAATGTCACCACCAAAGTAGCCCTTTGAATAATAACCTCCAGAGAAGATTTCAAAAAAGAAGTTAAATTCATATCCCCTTCACCTCCAGGCTGAGAAACCAGGCTGTAGGAGCTCTTAATACTTGGATTATACTGAGCCCAGGTGATAGGAGGCAAATCGTCTGGAGGCATTTTCAATATCTCCACCATATATTTCTTAAACATCTCAATCGCAGGCAAAAATGGAGACCTGGGAAAGCTCAGTAATTTCAAATTAAGTCTTCTAACCTGATTCTCCAGGTATTCCAAACGGCGTTGAGTAAAGTTTTTCTCTTTAATTGAGACTGCCTTCAAACTTTCCACAGCATGCACTTTAGATTTCAGGGAATCCAATTCCTGGGCCATTTGCTTGTGCCAGAGCCAGTATTGTATCAGAAATTATAGCTGTGTCCTTAGAATTCTGCCTGTTGCTATCTGAAGAATGTGTGCTGCCTGTGGCATCCCACAGTGACTCAAGGGTCACCACAGCAGATTTAACCAGAATCCGACTTCCATCAGGAGGAGCCTGGTCAGTTTACTTACAGTTTCTAAGGATTCTGTTCACAAAAAGCTGATTCTCCCTCAAAGTAGGAGCCGCATTTGCTACGGGTTGTCCCCCTTGAGTTCTGAGTTCTTCCCCCATCTGAGGCATACCAAATGCATAGCTATTTCCTGGTTGCGGAAGCGCTGTATGTTCGATGTGGCTCAGGGAGACCCTGTTCAGTCTGCTGCCCGAAGCGTTCACAACAGGCAGGGGTGAAGAAGCAGTGGGTGCGGAGCCAGCTGGCGCTCAGAAAGACTCCAATGTTGCCTATCTCCATCGGAGGTATTGAGGAGGAAGAGACTGGGAGAAACCCTCCAACCTTTGCTCTCCTCTTACCCATTAACACTCACAAGGAGCCCGAAGAAACCCACGTAACACTGAATAGACAAAGCACCTGCAAGTGCATGTCTCCTTTACAGCACCATCTTGGATCTCAGGGCTTGCAATCTAAGTTGTACTTGAGGCAATAGAGGGTTAAGTGAATTACCTAAGGTCATAAAGAGTTACATAATATAAATGAACCCTGTTGGCATGTAAAAGGGCCCCTTAAGGTAAAATTATGTATCATATCTGATAATTTTCTTTCCCTTAATCATAGCCGATCAATCCATTGACTGGTGGGTTGTGTCTATCTACCAGCAGGTGGAGATAAAGAGCAATCTTTTGCCTCCCTATATGTGGTCATGTGCTGCCAGAAATTCCCCAGTATGTCGATATCAAAGCTCCATCCGCAGGACTCAGCAATTAGAGAATTACACCCACAAAGGGACACTCTGCCCAGCTCACCACCGCCGAAGCGGGGGAGGGGAAATATTCCAGCGCACCACCACCGGGGCGGTGGGCGGGAAACCACACCCGCCGACGCGGGGGGAAATGGCTTATCCTGCTACTGCAACTGCGGGAGGAGCTGGCTTACCCTAACACCGCCGAAGCGGGAGGGATACAAAGCTACCCCACAGCCGCACGAAGCGGGAGGGAGCGCCGGCATAATTTAGTTATCAATCCAGCCACCACCGGAATGGGGGGAGAGGAAGCAGCAGCTCGCTGTAACACAAAATTGTCTCAACTCGAAGAAACTTCAATTAGAAGAACTTGAACACGAAGTCCTCGTGAACAGGAAATGAAGACTGAACTTGAACCTGAAATATAACCAGAACACAAACAATACAGATATCTGGGAGGGGCTATGGATTGATCGGCTATGATTAAGGGAAAGAAAATTATCAGGTATGATACATAATTTTACCTTCCCTATCATCAAGCCGATCAATCCATAGACTGGTGGGATGTACCGAAGCAGTACTCACCCAGGGCGGGACATGGAAATCCCTGAACGCAACACTGAAGCCCCAAACTGGGCCTCGGCCCGAGTAGCCACATCCAAGCGGTAATGTCGTGAGAAGGTATGAGCCGACGACCAAGTAGCCGCTCTGCAAATCTCTTCCAAGGAGACAGATCTGGACTCCGCCGTCGAGGCTGCTTGTGCTCTAGTAGAGTGTGCCTTCAGCTGAATAGGCGGAATCTTCCCTGCCGCCACATAAGCTGCCGCGATCGTCTCCTTGACCCAACGTGCCACCGTAGGCTTAGATGCCTGCAGACCCTTACGAGGGCCTGCGAACAGCATGAACAGGTGATCCGACTTCCGGAAATCATTGGTCACTTCCAAGTATTTGATGATGACCCGTCTAACATTTGAGCGCAGGGTACTCCTCTGGGTAATCCTCCCTACGAAAGGAGGGTAGGTAAAGTTGCTGATTCACATGGAATCGAGAAACAATCTTGGGCAGGAAGGAAGGCACTGGGCGAATCGATACTCCTGCCTCAGTGAATCGAAGGAACGGCCCTCTACACGAGAGCGCCTGGAGCTCGGAAACTCTTCTGGCTGATGTGATAGCCACCAGGAAGACCGCTTTCAACGTCAGGTCCTTCAGCGATGCCCTTGGCAAGGGCTCAAAGGGCGGCTTCAGCAAGGTCCATAGCACCAGATTGAGATTCCACGCAGGCACTGTCGAGTGCAGAGGGGGGCGCAGGTGATTAACTCCTTTGAGAAAGCGTACCACATCTGGCTGTGAAGCCAGGGAAGCACCCTTCAGACGACTCCTGAAGCAAGCTAGAGCCGCCACCTGGACTTTCAGCGAACTGAGCGACAGGCCTTTCTCCAGCCCCTCTTGCAGGAAAGCCAACACTGAAGATATTGGAGCAGTGAAGGGTGATACAGAGCCTGCCTCGCACCACGACGCAAAGGTACGCCAAACCCTGGCATAAGTGGTAGAAGTAGAGCGCTTCCTCACTCTCAGCATAGTGGCGATGACCTTGTCTGAGAAGCCCTTCTTCCTCAGCCGCTTCCGCTCAAGAGCCAGGCCGTAAGACCAAAGGGGGAGGGATCCTCCATCACCACAGGACCCTGAAACAAGAGGCCCCGCTCTGCTGGCAGCCGCAGAGGGCCGTCCACCGAGAGTCTGACTAAGTCCGCATACCAGGGACGTCTGGGCCAGTCCAGACCCACCAGGATCACCCGGCCCGGATGCTTTGCCACCCGGCCTAGCACCCTGCCCATCATGGGCCAGGGCGGAAACACGTAGAGAAGCTCCTGTGCTGGCTACTGCTGGAGAAGAGCATCGACTCCCAGAGATCAAGGGTCCCGTCCTTTGCTGCAAAAACTTGGCAATTGGCCGAGGACGCCATCAGATCCAGGCTCAGCCGGTCCCAGCGTTTCGTGATGTCCAAGAACGCCCGAGCAGACAGTTGCCACTCTCCGGGATCCAAGGTATGGTGACTGAGAAAGTCCGCCTTGACATTCATGACTCCCGCAATGTGGGCCGCCGACAGCTGTTCCAGGTTCGCTTCCGCCCACAGGCATAGCCTCATGGCCTCCTTGGCTAGAGGGGCGCTCCTGGTACTTTCTTGGCGATTGACATAAGCCACAGCCGTGGCATTGTCCGACAGGACCCGCAAAGGCCTCAGCACCAGTACCGGGAGAAACTCTAGAACTGCCAACCGAATGGCTCGGAGTTCCAGGAGGTTGATGGACCATTTTGTCTCAGCAGGAGACCAGAGCCCCTGCGCTGTCCGCCCCAGGCAGTGGGCTCCCCAGCCCGTCAAGCAGGCGTCCGTCGTGACGACAACCCACTCCGGGGTCGTAAGGGGCATTCCTGCGGACAGCTTGCCTGGCCTCAGCCACCAACTCAGCGCCTTTTGCACTGCTGGATCCAAAGGAAGGCGTACGGCGTAATCCTCCGAGACTGGAGTCCACCGCCACAGAAGAGAGTGCTGTATTGGTCTCATATGAGCCCTGGCCCAGGGCACTACCTCCATCGTGGGCGTCATGGAGCCCAACAGCTGCACATAGTCCCAAGCTCGAAGAGTAGAGGAGGCTAGGAACTGGTCCACCTGGGTCCGAAGCTTGACGCTCCGGTTGTCCGGCAGGAACACTCTGCCCAGTTGGGTGTTGAATCGAACTCCCAGATACTCCAGGGACTGAGTTGGGCGCAGCTGGCTTTTCTACTACTACTACTACTATTTAGCATTTCTATAGTGCTACAAGGCATACGCAGCGCTGCACTGGGCCATGGATCAGGTCCCCGTCATTGGGTACGCGACCCTGGGGGTGGGCCGGAGGACGAACCTCCGGGACGGTGGTCCCTGCGAAAGGAATGCTGCTTGGGGGAGAAGTTCTGTTTGAAGGAAGCGGAGGCAGAGGAGGCCGACTTGCCCGGGCGATACCGACGGGCTTCCTGGAATCGGCCCTTAGAGGAACCAGGACGAGCACTGCCGGCCCGAGTCCTGACCTCTTGCCTTTTCTACCAGTTGATGACCCATCCCAGGGAGCTCAGAAGAGCAATGACCCTGTCTGTAGCTCTCCCGCACTCCGCATAGGAAGGGGCTCAGATCAGCCAGTCGTCCAGATAGGGATGGACTTGCACTCCCTCCTTGCGGAGGTAGGCCGCGATGACCACCATTACTTTGGAGAAGGTCCACGGAGCCATAGCCAACCCGAACGGGAGGGGTCTGAACTGGAAGTGTCGGCCCAGTACTGCAAAGCGCAGAAAGCGCTGATGAGGCGGCCAGATGGGAATATGTAGATAAGCTTCCTTGATGTCCAGGGATGCCAGGAATTCTCCCTTTTTCACCGCAGCTATTACGGAGCGGAGGGTCTCCATCCGGAAGTGCCGAACTTTCAAGGCCCGATTGACTCCCTTGAGGTCGAGAATAGGCTGAGCAGAACCTTCTTTCTTTGGCACCACAAAGTAAATGGAGTAGCGCCCCTTGCCAAGCTGATCTACTGGCACCGGGACCACCGAGCCCAGGCGGATCAGGTTGTTCAAAGTCTGCTGCACGGCAGCTGCTTTGACCTGGGACTTGCCAGGAGAGTTTACAAACCCGTCTCTTAGGGGTCGGCAGAACTCTAGCTTGTAGTCGTCTCTGATAACTTCCAGAACCCAAGCGTCTGAAGTTACCCTGGTCCACTCGCCCAGAAATGAGGACAACCTTCCTCCTATAAGCACTGGGCCATGGACCAGGTCCCCGTCATTGGGTACGCGACCCTGGGGGTGGGCCGGAGGACGAACCTCCGGGACGGCGGTCCCTGCGAAAGGAATGCTGCTTGGGGGAGAAGTTCTGTTTGAAGGAAGCGGAGGCAGAGGAGGCCGACTTGCTCGGGCGATTCCGACGGGCTTCCTGGAATCGGCCCTTAGAGGAACCAGGACAAGCACTGCCGGCCCGAGTCCTGACCTCCGGCAACCTCTTGCCCTTGGACGTGCCGAGCTCCGTCACGATCTTGTCCAGCTCGTCCACAAAGAGCAGCTTGCCTTTAAAAGGCAACTTGGCTAGGTGAGATTTAGAGGCATGGTCAGCAGACCAGTGCTTAAGCCAGAGCCACCGCCGCGCAGAGACCGTCTGAGCCATACCTTTGGCCGAGGCTCTCAAAACATCATACAGCAAGTCTGCCAAGTAGGCCAAACCCGACTCCAGGGTCGGCCATTCCGCCCTCCAGGAAGGATCCGAGGGGGAAGCCTGCTGCAAAACAGTCAGGCAAGCCCTAGCCACGTAGGAGCTGCAAACCGAGGCTTGCAAACTCAGAGTGGCTGCCTCAAAGGACGACTTTAAGGCCGCCTCCATTCTCCTGTCCTGAGCTTCCTTCAGGGCAGTGCCACCTTCCACCGGCAGCACCATTTTCTTAGTCACGGCAGTGATTAAGGAATCTACCGTGGGCCAGACAAAGGCTTCCCGTTCCCCCTCAGGCAAGGGGTACAGATGGGACATAGCCCTGGCTACTTTCAGGCTCACTTCAGGGGCATCCCATTGCGCTGAAATTAAGGTCTGCATTGCTTCATGAACGTGGAAGGTTCTAGGCGGGCGCTTTGTTCCCAGCATAATGGCGGAGCCAGCAGAGGCTGAGAGGGGGCCTTCCTCCGGAGAGGCAATCTTCAAAATGCTCATGGCCTGCACAAGCAGGTTGGGCAAATCCTCAGAGCGAAAAAGCCGCGCTGCAGAGGGGTCATCCGCTCCATCCGAGCGAGGATCAGTCTCTTCCATAGAGTCCGCTAAGGATCTCTGGGAGAACTCAGACATGCTGCCGTCATCCACATCAGAGGAGACCGAGTGCCCCGGGGGTGGAAGATCCACCCGAGGGCGCTTGAGCATAGAGGCCTCATCACCCCTATCAGAGAGGGGAGCAGGGGCAGCGTTCTGCATCAGAAAGGCCTGCTGCAGCAGCAAAATGAACTCAGGGGAGAAACCCCCCAGTCTGTGCCGTGGCCCTTGAGGCGCCCTCCATCTGCGCTTCCAGGAGCGGGGGAGAGGCGTGTTGCGCGTCCAAAATGGCGTCCGGCGCAAAACTCCAAGAAGGAGCCGCGCGGGAAGAATGGTGCTTTAATTTTGCCGACTTTTTACCGTCGCCCGAGTCAAGGACAACCAAGTTGTTAACGTCTCCCCCTTCGAGGGCGGCCCAAGAAGACGCCGTCCGAGCAGCGTGGCCGGTCACGACCGGGAGGGCGGCCAGCGGGGGATGTGCGCCTAAGGTGGGAAAGGCCGCCGCACCGGAGGAAAAACCGGGGAACTCTCCCGGCTCCAAAAGGGCGCCCAAAAAAGGCGACTCTACCTTCGAGCCCCCCGCTTCCCCGCTAGGCGCGCGAACGCGTTTCGGGGAGCGTCTTTTCGCGCCCTTGCCATCCAAGGCCATAGCCACGTGGAGACCGTTCGGGGAACCCCCTGCCCGCTAGTAAAAGGTAAAAATTACCTGCTTCTTGCTCCGAGCTACGACGACTTGTTCCAGTGAGCAGCTGCAAATGGACGTCCTTTTTGATCGTTTATAAATTTTATTATTTTTTTTTTTAATGGAGCCAGCGGGAGGGGGGAGAAAAGGAGGGACCTGGCACCCACCAGGTTTGCACTTGCTCACGAAGAGCCCTCAACCCCAGGTACTCAACAAAACCTAAACAATTAGGCTTGGAGACCTAGCCAGAGCTGCTGCTGTGCGACCACACACCTGCTGAGATAGCGAACATACTGGGGAATTTCCGGCAGCACATGACCACATATAGGGAGGCAAAAGATTGCTCTCTATCTCCACCTGCTGGTAGATGGACACAACCCACCAGTCTATGGATTGATCGGCTTGATGATAGGGAATGGGGGATCGTGAAACTGCCTCCTTGGGTCATAACAATTGATCCTACCAAGTTTCATAACCTAGAGAGCTATAAATCTAAACAGTCATCCTAGTTGGTGTGGCATTATAGGACAATACCTGGTTTTCACTAATCTGCTGACACTGATAGATCATTGTACAGTAGCTTATAGTACTGTGTTCCTGCTATTGTTTGACTGTCACAGTAGAAAGGGCCATCAGGTTAATTTGGTATACAACACCACAGGTAGGCCCTTGTCATTCTTTGCATCCCCACCCCACCCCTTTCATTTTTTTCACCACCAGGGCTTATTCAGTGCTCTTTTGATCCATTCTGTACTTCCACCATCCTTTCAGTAAAGAATTATTTTCTGACTTTGCCCTGAATATATACTTTTGGAGCCCCATAATATTATTTTCTTTTAGACTATTCTATCTTATCAAGATTTGTTTCTTGTGCTTAATGTATACCTTTAAGGTATTTGAATATCTCTCTTCTATCTCCAGTTGTGCCTGCTCCACTTGTTCAAACAGTTGTACTAACACACTCTAAACTTGAAAAATCAGAAAACTTGGAAGGAAAAAGTCTCAAAGTTTCTTGAAAATATCCAAGCTAGAGCTTAAACTCTATCATCTGTATTTGCTTATGGCATTTCTGCTTCCTCTGGACTCTGCAATCCTGGTGGTTCCATAAATTTCAAACTCTGATATTTAAATCGACCAAGTAGGAATTGCTTTCACTGTCTGTTTTACCATTAAACCCCAGTGGTTCCAACTACCCAGAAAAGGGGAATCGTCTTTCTGAATGGAAATGGTGCTCCAGTGTTCAGTCATGCATATGTGAAATATCCTAAATCTCTGTCCTGTATATAGCTTACATAGACAATATTATACAAAAAACAACATAGATTGCATTGCAGTTTGTATGATACCATAGATCATGTGTCAAGTGATTAGTTGAGTTAACAAACTGAGATGTTTCTAATGTAATATCACAAGTGAAACAGTTCCTAGAGGCAAAGTGACCATTGATTTCATGTTCTTCCAAACCTCCCATTTCTCTCCTTACAGGTAATTATAACAGACATTGGTAATCCTTTTAAATTTCTTCCTCTGCTGTACATAAAATATATTGAACACTTCAAAACTGGATGTGTTAAAACATCCAATGCCTGCATATAATTTTAGCAACATATCTAGCTGTAGCAGTATGTTTCAATAACACAGATTCATTTAAAATCAATATCTAAACAGAGTCTACAAAAGTACAGAAATTATGAGAAAGGTAGTTTATCTTTTAGAGCCTTAGGATGGCAAGTCTTGTGCTGTTACAATGTTTTTCAATTTTTTAATTAACGAAAGACACAGATGAAGAAGACTTCAATTTATTTTATCACCAGGATAGTTAGAAATGATATCTTTCTCTGACGGAAATGAAGAGTAAATTTCAACCTATCGTGACTTTTATTGAACCAGTCATAAAATAATTATTCTTGCTGTGTTCCACACCAAAGTTTGAAAATGTGATCAAATCTGACCCACAATTTTATTTTTCCATAAAAACTGATATGATTAATTATTGTTCAAAAAATGCAACAAACAAATTTGTTACTGAGAGTGCCACCTCTGAAACATGTTGAAAAAAAACAATGATTTTGTTGAAAAAAAAAAATGTTGCCATTGCAAGAGAGACCAATTGTATAGCAAAAGTAGTAGGAGTGTTTATTTCTAACACTTTGTCCAGAAAATATTGTCATTTGTGATGCTTCCTTCTGTAGGGATCACTGTATAAAAAGAGTTAATATCTAATTATTATCAGCAAATGACCACACTGCTTTCCCTTGATTTGTTGATATTTTAGCCATAAAATCATATGAATCAATGTAGGGAACAAGTCCTTTACTAAAAGTCGCAAATAGCAATCCTAATAAATTGATAAAGGTGCTAGTAAAAATCCTGTACTTGAGACTATTCACCTCTCTGGTAGGTTACTCAAAACTCCTTTTGATGTTTGGGAGAGTGTGGAACACTAGAACAACAGGATAAAGAACATTGAGAAAATATTTCTTTTTTTTTGTCAGATAACCCAGATTTTGACCCCTTATCTTCCCTACTACTTCTTTTATCTATGAAATACATATTCAGGACCTTAAGTATCATTTTGGTACAGATATCATAACATTATAATCTTTCTTTGGGCCCACCCGTAGCTTATTGGTATCTGTTCGGAGACATGACCTCCAGAGTTAGACACAGTTCTGGACAAGGACACATCATTTACCTCTACAGCCTAGTATCACTGTGGCTCTGGACACCTCTTTGTTATCTTTAGATCATCATACACCATTGGTACACATCAGCTTCTCATCTCCTTTAAATCCCCCTGCACAATATCTTTCACAGAGTTGAATAGAACCAACCCCAGGATTAATCCTTGAGGCACTCCATTAATTGCCTCTCTTTCCTGAAAGTGAATTCCATTTGCCATCTTCCACATCTAGCAGATGCCCACAATTCCCTAGTCAGTCAAAAGAATTGATCAGATTTGTTTGATGTGATCTCTCTCTAATTAAGCCATGTTGGCTTAGATCTTCAACCTGCTGGATTCACTATTGTTTACTTTAGTAGAGTCCAGTAATTTCCTTCCTTCTTCCCCATTGAAGTAAACTGTATGGCCTGTATTTCCAGCCTTCTCTCTTTTCCCATTTTTATTCCTCAGGGATCACTCCCCATCTCTAGAGATCTATTGAACAGATCCATTAGTGAACTTGCTAGAACTACCATTGCAAAGGAGAAAAGAGTGCATTTCCATTATCACAGAGAGCTTAAGCCATCTTCATGGAAATGTAAGAAAAAAATGCCCCTCCCGCCGCCAAAAAAAAAAAAAGAATTTACTTCCTGATGCAAAGACATCTGAGTTGTTTTACTACAACATCTTACCACAACATTACCCTGTATTTGTTCACACCGGAGCCTGCAAAGGCCTCTCCGGTACTATGTAAGCCACATTGAGCCTACAAATAGTTGGGAAAATGTGGGGTACAAATGTAATAAATAAATATATCTTAAAAGTTGCATATTTATACTCTAGAAAAACTTCCCAGTTCACTCTTCATGTGGCTCCAGCACATACAACCACAAAAACCCAGAGTGCTTAGTATACAAATATTATGGAAAACATGTGAGAGAATTCCACAATCCACTTTAATGATAAACTATGTACATGTGTGAAACATATATCAAAATCATGAGGACAAATTCTCAGAAATAAAACTCATCCAAGGAGAGTGCCAACCCTAAGGTAAAAGGCTACTTCTAGAGGGTGGATAAGTTTCTCAATCGTGGAAATTCTCCTTATTTTTAATTATTATAAGCACCCCTTGTGCCCCAGTATTTTATATATTATGTACTTGTTCTCACACATGTAACATACATTTCAAACAATATAAAAGCAGTGACAAATTAAGGTAGTTTGTGCTTTTCATAGATATGGTGGACATGTGATAGATTCCGTGAATATGTGATAGCTGTGATAGAAAATTCTTATTCAATCTGTCACTGCTTTTATATTTGTGTACTAAGTACCTTGATTTTTTTGTGGTTATTAAGAGTGTATATACCAGTGGTCTTACAGGGAATTATATATTAGCATCAGCACATACAAGACAGACCATGTCATCCTAATGACTGCTTGGTCCAAATATGTTTTCACCTATCTCTAGCTGCTCACACTTTCTTCCATTTCCCCTGAAGGAGATGTTGACAGAAAAATTCTAGAACATATTAATCCATATGTCCTTAGGAGACATTATAGCCAATTTGAGAAAATTCATGAACCTCAGTTAGTATTGTTTCCTAGAGTTTTCAGGCAATTTTCTAATTTCTATCTTAATCACATTGGAGAACTGCAGTATAGAGAAACACTGATCTGTTGAATTGTGCAGAGAAAAGCAAATCCTTATGCTGTAGATCTAACTATGTAGAGGGGAAGTTATTTCTGCACAACATAGATGACGTGGCATACCAGATGGACTTACATTATCATCTTAAACTTCTAAAGTACAGTCCCCTGCTAGTTTAGAATACCCCTCGCAAGGGAAGAAGCAGAGGGATTTGCAACCCAAACATCTATTGCAAAGGGGCACCAAGCTAATCCAGTAGCTATAGCAGTGCTCAGTAATAATCCAGGAACCTCAGATTTCCCAAGTCACACTCATTTGGCATGTGACACACGCATCTGGGCTGCTTCTCCAGCTCATACATCAATCTCACGCATTGCCAATCTCTCTCTCCCTTTCCTACCCCTACTCCCACAGCCTGGCCCTGCATCTCTCCCCTTTCTGGCTCCCATGGTCTGCCGAACTTGCTTGATGCTGCTACAGGTAGCGCTGAACAGATGCTTCCAGCCAATGCAGGGGCCTTTCTTCTGCTGGTCTTGCCTCCAGAAACAGAAAGTAGCATCAGAGGAGGTAGGAGCAGCAGAACAAAAAGGCCCCTGAATTAGCCGGAAGCAGCATCTGTTCGGCGCTACTGGCAACAGCAGTCTCAGGTCACTTTGGCAGACTGCAGGAGCCAGGCAAGTGGGAGATGCCAGCTGGGCCACTGGGGAGAAAAGAGAGGAGTAGAGATACCAGGATGGTGGGGGGGGGGGGGGGCATTAAGAGAGAAAAAGATACCAGGATGGTTGGGCAGAGGGTGAGAGAAAGAGATACCGGGATAGGGGATGGAAGGGTGAGAGAAAGAGATACCAAGATTGGGGGGGGGGGGGGGGGGGGGGGGGGGGGGAGAGAAAGAGATACCAGGATTGTGGGGAAAGAAGGAAGAGAGAGTGGTGTTCTGGACCTCCAAAGGGGAGACGGAACAGAAACAAGGGAAATGGAGAACTTGCTGGATCCCTTGGGGGGAGAGCAGGAAGAGGGGAGAGACCCTGGCCTGACGGGGGACAGGAAGGCGAGGGATAGATGTTGGAGGGTGCAGGCATAGGGACACAATTATATTGAATAGGGACACAAGGGGGAGATGCTCAACATGGTGGCAAGAATAAGGGCAAGGAGACAGAGGTGATGCTGGGTAGGGTGGATAGGGATAAAGAAAGAAGATGGATGGTGGACATTGAGAGAAAAGAAGTGCCAAATGGACAAGGAGACCCTGGCAAGACAGTTAAGAAACCAGAGACTAGGACTAACACGATTAGAAAAGTAAAATTACTAGACAAGAAAGATAGAAAAAAATTATTTTATATTTATTGATTAGAATATGTCAGTTTTTAGAATATACATATGCTAGAGCTGTTTTTAGACATGGGAGGGGCCCGTGAGAGAAATCTCACTCATTGGCCTTAAATCTCCAGCTTCGGGATGGGCCATCCTTGGAGTCTTTGGAACCTGCGGGAATACTCACTTTAGTAACACTGTTTCAGTTGCAATAACTGTATGACTCCTCTTATGACTTTGACCCCCTGTGTCAGAGGTTACTACAACCAGCCAGTCCCTGACCAAGATGTAGTTGATGGGAGGAATCAATTCGCAGAACTCAAGTCTAGATCAAAGTCCAACAGGGTTGATGACTCTGCTGGCATTCTCTATAAGAGCATCACTGGTTACTGGTGGTCTGCTGCTGTGCTCACATATCCATCATTTGGCCTGGGAAAGAGGCTAGAGATTCTGAAATCTCTGCCTGATTGTGCATGTTCCATATAATCCTTCTCCCAATACTAGGTAAATCCCCACCAGATATTGCTTGAGGTTAACAAGATTTGCATGGCTGTCACTGTCTTGGATCCTACAAACAAGAATGTTTAAACACAATTTTTAATAAATGTGTTGTTTCCATGTGCTGTTTGGGTTTATAGTTTAGAAATCAGATTTCTCTAAATCATTTTCTTCTCTACCCCAGCTTCATTTTTCAAATTAAAGATACCCAGGACAAGCTAAATAAAATATACAATGTAGACTATCTGTACGGACTTTATTTCTCCAGGGAATTCCAGCCTAGTTACTGTCCACTAAACTTTGATATTTATCTGAAAAAGTCATGTGCACCTTTTTTATGCAAGTTTTCTCCCATTTTTGTTTTTACAATGAACACAATACACTGAAAAATAAACAAAACCTGAAAGCAAAGGACTCCAACTTTCTGTTTGCAGGTTTCTTTAGGAATATCACTAATGAAGTAGGTACTTCATGGTTGCCTGTGAGCAGTAGCCACATGTTAAACATGAGAATTGAGAACATTTGTTGGAGGGTTTCAGATTTACCTGTCAAGTTCCCTGCTCATTAACTGCAGGCTGACTGATTTAAGTCATATACGCCATCCATGGTCATTCCATAGCGTGGAACCAAACAATGCTAGTTAGTCCCAACATCAGAATGCCAGGTTAGTGGAAATAAAATTTCTTTGGGTTGACCAAAATGATTTTTTTCCCACCCTATGAGCACAAACCTTTAAAACACCTGAAAATTAATGAAAGCCAGAGTCAACACAGTTAATAACCTGCCTAAACCCAAAGAATTATTCCACAACATTCATCATTACAATTTGCATAGTATGTTCAGTTCTGACAAGGTTACAGTGCTGCTCCAGACTTTGAAATCTACTTTCAGAAAGTAGCACATACCTCTTCCTAAGAGCAGCTGGATTTATTTTGCACATTAATAAGTTTCCATAGTATCCACAACTTTTAAGCCATATATCTTGTTCTAAATGTTAGAGAAGTTTTCATTCTTAGTATGTGGCCCTTAAGGAAAAATTCTTGTCTTTTTCTTTCAACAATGCCTGTTGAGCCAAGTGAAATGCTCACCTGTCTAGAAAGTAGATATTTGGCATATCAGGCTGCATTTTGGTACAGGCTACATCTCAGCAGTTGAAAGTGGAACATGTGTTAGACTGATGTATCAAAACAGAATTTACCATGGCACTTATTTGAGCCAAAAGCTTTAGTACCCAGACATAAAAAAGTATACTATCCAACACACTTAACCTTGTTCAGACTTAATATTTGACTCCTTGCCTTTTATTTAAGAATATTCCAATAATCTGAATTGTTTAATTTGGGAAGGAGGTAAAAACATATTCACATGGAGATCTTTCCATGCTTGCAGAGACTGGTATCCCATCATTAGTGTATCCCTATTTCTTGAAAGGAGCATGTCACCCCAATTGTTAATAATATGAATTTCATGGCTGGGCTTGTTCTTGCTGTTACCTGAGAGAACCATTGGACATCCAATGAATTAATAGCTCCATTAGCACCTTCTCCCCAGTAGCAGTCTTCTGTCAAAAGGCTGTACTAGTTATATTTGAAAACCTTTAATATATTAGCTTTCTACCAGGGAATTCCCCGGGCAAGATCAATTATACTTTTGTTGTTTTGCAGGTGTCCATGCAAACCAGGGGAAGGCACATCCCTTGAAATCCATGCATCACTATATGCCCTTAATGCATCATTCACCATGATTTTTGTTAATATTCTGATGTAACAGATATCACAAATGAATTATAAAAAGACAAAAATCCCTTCCCCAGTCCATAACTCATAGCTGAAGTGTGTTTTCAATTTCAAAATTATTTGATAGAAAAATATTCTAATGTAGGTAAAGCATTCCAACATCTATATAAATAAATCCCACCTTGAACATTCTGAAGCTCCCTCCAACTGTGGCAGTGAAGCCCTGAACTGCTGTAGTCCTCCTGGTAGGGAAGGCTATTCGGACTACTCACCACCGCCCTCAGCCACGCCCCATCTGCAACCTACGCCACGCCCAAACTGGACATAAAAAGCACCCTGAACGTTCTGAACCACACTCTGAGGCTTCAATAGTTCGTATGTTCGAAGCTCTGTAACCACTTTTAAGCACAGTACGTCTCTGCGCCGCCATGACCTGGACGAGCGTCACAGCTGCAACACACATGGATGAGCGTCACACCAATAGGAATAGAACAAGGGAGGAGCGTCTGAGGCGAAGGCGTCAGTCGGAGTCATTTTCTATGACTGCACCGTTGCCACGCAACGGAATGCAATCACGCCTCATGCACCTATTAAACAACTCAAAAAGAAGAAGGGGGGGGGTGCCTTACACGCGAACGGCTCACTCATTGCGTGCGCCTCCATCGTTGCCAAGCAACGGAATGCAAGGACGGATGATGGACCTATCACAGCCACCTGCTACACAAGAAAGGAGGAGCATTACACGCCAAAGGGGTCACTCCTTCTCTGGGTAACACGAGCCGAACAACACTGGAAAAACAACATTGCTTTCCTTTACTTTCTTCCAACAAAGGTAACACGGACTTACTTTTCAAAAATGTATTACCAACTTCTTCCTGTTTTCTGTGTCCGCAATTCCCCCTCTGCTATGCCGGGACATTAGTGCCCACAATAAAGTGTCCACCGAACGAACATACTGCTTTCCTCTGCTTCTACTCATCTACACGGACTTACTTTTCAAAAATTACAACAACGTATTACCGACTTCTTGCTCTTTTCTGTGTCCGCAATTCCCCCTCTGCTTCTTCCTGCTTTCTGTGTCCAAATTTCCCCCTCTGCTATGCTGGGACATTTTTTTTCTGTGTCTGCAATTCACCCTCTGCTTCTTGCTGCTTTCTGTGTCCCCAATTCACAATAAAGCGTCCACCAAACGAACAAACTGCTTTCCTCTGCTTCTACTCATCTGCACTCATTCATTTCATTCACTTCCTTCCTCTTTGCTGCTTTCCCGGTATTTCACCCGCCATTTTCACAATACGTTTCACCGTCTTATAATCATTGCACTGCTACAATGCCCACCGACAACAACAAACGAACCTTTACACACTACTTTAGTACCTGCTCATCTGCTTGCACGCCTCTACCCTGATTCATTTCTGTTTCTACACCTTTGCAGCTTCGCTGTTATTTCCCGCACCATTTCCACGCTACTTTCAACCCTATTATAGGCAGCCATTTTGAGCACCACTACCAGTACTGAAACAAATGGATGTCTGCTAAAGTATAAATCTGTTAACAATAATAACATTACTAAACACAACAACAACTGTGGGGACAGGTTTTCTACATACATTAAAAGAATCTTTTCTGTGAGCAATTCAAACGACAATATCCTCTTTTTGGCGGCCATTTTGTCAAACACCACGACCTACACAGTGGGATGCCTTTCCTTTTCACTCTGCTTATGACAAAATGCATGTATGCACAACTATATATGTGTTAAAATAAAAACCCTTTAAAAATCATAACCATACCATGGGGATATATTTTTTACAAACATTAAATATTCACCATTTCAATGGACACTATCTTATATGTATAATGCAATTATAATACCATTAAACATGTTCAATATGGGAGTTGCTTGGTAATTTTTATGTAACTAATGCACATAGATGGTTTCTTTCATTGTTTCATTTTAGTTTCTTCACTACAGCAATGCTACAGCTCAAGAAGCCAAAGCAAATGGCAGTACCTATGTTGTCTTTTTTAAAAACACTTATATTCCTTAATATCAAGAGACAAAAATAACAGAAAAGATTTCATTTGTTTTCGAAACGGGCCTTTTCTACTAGTCTGACATAAATATCGTTTTTTAAAAAGTAAGTTTCCTATTGATTTAAAAACAGTTTCTTAAAAGAAAATTAAATATTCTCATTAAATGCATTGTGTTCCACATTTTTGTGGCTGTGCACTTTAGATTCTAAACAGGAAGCATGACCCTAACTCAAAGGTCATTAAAATCAGATATTCCAAAATAAGCAGGTGCTCCCATTCACACTAGGTAATGTTTAGAAGGCTGATAATTTTTATATCTTTGCAATGATACTTAAGAATGCCTCTATTGTGTTAACGTTTTCACAAAACATTCCTAAATTCCTGATACTAATGTTCTTATATTGAAGATGATGCTTGACATAGAGAACTTTTTCCTTCTAATTTTCATTGGAAATACTGAGAACTCTTGCCTGTTTTGGAAATCTGATTCATTCATGTTTAAGTGAATCCCTAAGTGAACTGAAGCTGTCAAAAACTCTCATTGGTACAATTTTAAACAGAAGATTTTTCTGCAGAATTTAATGCATAATTGTTATTTACTTGAGGATTTTAGCGTATTGTAAATAGTTCAAAAGTAATTCTCAGAGGACAAGCAGGCTATCAGTGTTATCACATTTATTTATGTGAAAAAATTCTATTGTGTACTATTGCCGGTGTTCTAGGTAGATTCCATCATCTATTCTATTCTGGTATTTATATCCTGCTGAACACTTCATGTGCTAGCAACAGTGAACTTGTCTGTACAGTTTGAACATGTTACTGATATCTCTGCTTTTTGCTTCTTGAATGACTGGTCTTTCCTCTCTCCTTTTCCTGTTTATAGTTTGTGGTTCCTTTCTTCTTCTTTTTTTTTTTTTTTGTATATTGTAAGCCACTATGCTATATAATGTGAATAGTGGTATATTCAAATAAGGTATAACCATACCCATCTGTGCTTTGGTGACATTCAATTTTGATTGCTATCATCCACTTCTAAATTATTTGTAAATGTGTTCTCAATTTATCAAACGCATCATCCAATAGAGCCCAGCATGGACACTGCCCATCATATACAGCTATTGGAAAATTCTAGCAGGGTCCCACCGCACATGTGTGGGTGCCTTCCCACTCAACACGCAAGCACAGGTTGCTATTTTGTTTTCTCGCAGAGCTGAGAGATCACATTTTCGTGGTCTCTCTTCAGCACTTTTCAACAGGTACTCTTTTGGTGCCTTCCCATGCGGGTTTTCCTCCATTTGTCCCATTTCCTTCATAGTTGTTATTTTCAGTACCTTCCCCTTCAGACCTGCTGCGCTGGCCCCTTTTAGGCCTGAGCACCTACCTCGATTTGAGCTTTGCCCCTTTTTATTTTTATTTTTTTAATCGAATATATAACTTTTTATTTATCTAGTCTCTGGAGGGTCTCTGGCAATCTTACTATGAAAAGATGTTTTTTTTTAATACTTTATTTATAAATTTCAAGTATACATTCACATTAACGCAAATGTAGGAAAATCAAGAATTACATGAAAAGCAAAAATATATCCTTCATCCTTTACATATGAGGACTATATAAGAAATGAACAATGTTACTTAGTCCACATTATGGTTGATCAAGAAACAAAGTAATGAAAATAAAGAAGTGTTAAGAGCAAAACACTCTGTAAACTAAATTGAGAGGGTAGAATCCAGTTCCCTGCCAGCGGTTTTAGCTTGCTACAGGAGTTTCCACCGCCCCTTTCTTTAGCAACTATAAACTGTTACTATGTTTCAATTTTTCTGGTTCAAAAAATACATAGTAAACCATATTCAAGGAAATAAGACATCTACATGCAAATTTCAGTTTGAAAGTGCCACCTAGTGAAAGAATCCGAGGCCTCAGCCCCAGAAACTCTCTCCTCCTCTGAGTAGATTTACTAATATCCAGAAACACTTGTATCTTCGATCCGAAAAATTGAGATGAAATAAATCTGAAGTAAAGTCTGAATATATGATTCCTATCGGATTCGAATGCAAAGGATGCAAGAAGAGTCGTGCACTCCGTTATAGGTTCTAAAGATGTTTAAAGAAATTTAGTTAAATTCAGTTCTGGAGCCTCCACAGCAACTGTTTTGGCTCTGGTAATATAGTATGCTTTTACAATTGGAGGTAAAGCTTCCTTCGGAATTCCCAAAATTTCGGTAAAGTACTTCTTTAGCATTTCTAAAGGAGGTATCAAAGGAGTTTTGGGAAAATTTAGGAATCTTAGGTTATTGCGTCTAAGTTGATTTTCAAAGAATTCAATCTTTCTTTGTGCAATGTCCTTTTCATTTACTATATTACCCACAATAGTTTGAAGTTTCTTTATTTCAAGTATATTTGACTCACATTTGTCCTCCTGGGCCTTAACCTTCGATTCCATGGTCTGATGTTGTAGTTTCAGCTCCTTCACTTCAGAATTAAATGAATTGGAAATTTGAAGCAGGGACAAATTAAGTATCTGGATCACATCCCATAGGGCCTCGAGGGTTACTACTGCCGGTCTTGAACTCACACCGAGTCCCGCAAGTGGAGCTGCCTGGATGGGGGAGGGCGAGGAATCCAAACCTCCCGCCCTCCGTGCTGATGTTAATCCATCCGGCGTCGAATGGCCAACCGGGCCGCCACTAGCCTGCAAAGATTCCGTCTGAGGCTCTCCGGTCGGTCCCTATTCTCCACCCGGTCTCGGCGGGGCAGTCTGACGAGGCGGACTTAAAGATGCCGCCTCCATGCTAAGATCCCCAAGCTGTTCTGGGGATCCAACCAAGGTAGGGGCTTGGGTTCCCAGGGCCTATAGGCCGAATACTTCCAGAGTTGGCTGACGCAGCGTTGAGGTACCAGCAGGGCTCGGGGCGGCTTTAGCCCCAGGTTTCCTCTTTCTTTTCACCATAATAATGGTGAAAGAAAGATAAATGCTGCGAAAAGCGGCCTGGTTTTCGGGAGCTTCAGGCAGCACTCCCTCTCACGGACGCCATCTTGATCAGTGCTTTGCCCCTTTTTAGACGTTCAAGATTGAGGAATTTATGAGAATATAAGTGTTGCCATACTGGGACAGACCGAAGGTCCAGCAAGCCCAGTATTCTGTTTCCAACAGTGGCTAGTCCAGGTCACAAGTACCTGGCAAGATCCCAGAACAGTAAAACAGATGTTATGCTGCTCATCCTAGGAATAAGCAGTGGATTTTCCCAAGTTCATCCTAATAATGGCGTATGGACTTTTCTTTTAGGAAATTATCCAAACCTTTTTTAAATCCTGCCTAGCTAACTGCTTTTACCACATTCTCCAGCAATGAATTCCAGAGTTTAATTACTCATTGAGTGAGGAAATATTTTCTCCAATTTGTGTTAAATTTACTACTTAGTAGCTTCATCGCATGCCCCCTAGTCCTAATATTTTTGGAAATAGTAAACAAGCGATTCACATCTATCTGTCTCACTCCACTCATTATTTTATAGACTTCTATCATATCTTCCCTCTGCTGTCTCTTCTCCAAGCTGAAGAGCCCTAGCCACTTTAGCCTTTCCTCATTGGAAAGTCATTCCATCCCCTTTATCATTTTTGTTGCTCTTCTCTGTACCTTTTCTAATTCTGCTATATCTTTTTTAAGATGCAGTGTGCAGAATTAACAGTATTCGAGGTGCAGTTGTACCATGGAGCGATACAAAGGCATTCTTTTCTCGATGTCCAGGAAGACCCCTAGTGGCTTCAAAAGGTGTGCTGAATTCATTCGGGTGATCTCTGCAATGGACCACACTTAGTGCATCAGGTGCCTTGAACCTAATCATGAACCTAACTTGTTCTTTCTGTTTAAAAATGTAGTTGAGGACACAGAGGGTGTATCAGATACACCAGGAGAAACCTTTTGATTCTTCCAAAGCCGATCCATCAGCACCAGAATCTTCAACTTCGATGGCTGCTCAGACTTCATCTGGAAGTGTAACAGCATCAAGATGGTCTCCACCTCCCTGGACATTGAGCGCTAATAGTAGGCCCCTGTACCGGTCATCGTCTGACCCAACACCAAGGATACGTAAGGGTTCAACATCAGCATTGAGGGGAAGCCAAAGCAGCATAAGCATTGGTCCCCTTCGAAACACAATGCTGGGAGCACCAGGATATTGTCATCGCTGGTACCCGAGAAGCTTTGGTACTGAGAGGATAGCTCCCACTTATTTGGTAGAGGTGCCAGTAGTGTGCCAGTCTCTGAGTAAACAGGTCCCTGCTTCCAGTTCGACACCGGCTCTTTCTAAGACTGTCTCCAAATGAGCTCTCCAGCCTTTGCTGATGCTTGCCCTCAACGAGCAGTACTGGGCCATTCTCAGGGAGGAGCTGGCACAGATGTTTCAGCTGCGTGACGCTCAGACATTGAGGGTGCTTGTGCCAGATGCTGCTCAGCTTCAGCTCCTTCCTAAGGTCCCTAGTCTGCCTGTTTAGTAGTCTTCGAAGCCGGCACCTCAACCGGTGTCAGTATCTCAATATTGAGGAAGAAAGCTTCCCCAGAGTCTGAGAATAGGGCTTACCTTGGTGCTCTCGATGGACATGGTTCTACTGAACCAGGGCAGGCATAGAGTCAGTCTTCCCATCTGGAGAGTATTGGACCTCTCATGGGAGTAAGATCCACATTATTTCTCGGAGGACGAGTCAATGGAGTCCCTTTGACCCTTCCCCACCTCAAGAGAGTCATAAATCTCCACCTTAGAGTCTCTTATTCACAGGTGTTGTGAAGGAGATGACTTCAGCCATCCCATTTAAGTTGGAGACAGATGAAGAGCCAAGGGCAGAGATATCTATCCTGGTCTATGAATCATGTCCTAAGGAAGTGATTACAGTTCCATTACACCCTATCCTTAAAGATGCACTAAGAAGAATTGGGAATCCTCTCCTCTCAGTGCAGGTTGTACCAAAGAAGGTAGATAATCAGTATCTTATCCAGAACGTTCCCAGATTCGAGAGGGCACAATTGCCTCACCACACTCTGGTGGTAGAATCCGCTCTCAAATGGGCCAGAAGTTCCAGGACTCATGCCTTGGCTCCCCCAGGTAGAGAGGCTTGGCTTCTGATCTCGTTTGGCAGCAAGGTTTATCAGGCCTCGATGCTCATTATCCACATCCAGATCTACTAGTTCTACACATGCCTATACTTTGAAGTCTTTGGTACACAGTCTCATGGATTCACTCCCTCAGGAGCAGGCCAAAGAGCTTCACCAGTTGGCCAAAAAAAACAGCTGAAGTGCAGGACATATCTGGCCAAGGGTACTTATGACACCTTTGATATTACATCCAAACTCTTGGCTATGGGTGTGGGGATGCTCAGACTCTTATGGCTGCATGTCTCTGACCTGGAACCAGTTGTTCAGGAGAGGTTAGCGGACGTTCTATGCCAAGGAGGTAATCTTTTTTGGTGACAAGGTGGAGGAGTTCACAGACCTCCTCAAGAAATATATTGACACCATCCAGTCCCTCTCTTGGCAGCATCCAGCTTCGTCCTCCTTTACCAGGAGATTTTCAAGTGGGGCCTAGGTGGTAAACCTATTACTCTCAAAGGCGTAGGTATCCACTGCCATCCCGCTGTACCCAGCAGCCCAGGCTGCAGTTCTCCCAACAACGTCAGTGCCCGCTGAAGACCTAGCTGACTCCCTAGTGAAAGCAAGAGGCAAGCTTTTGGCTCCAGGAGAACACAGCTGCCATACAAGTAACTGTCCCAGACATCCTACTGTTGGAAGGGACGCTGATTTTTTTTCCCCAACAAAGATAGCCCCTTATAACTACAAACCAGTGGGTTATTCAAATAGTCCGCCTTAGTTATGCACGTCATTGACATCAGAGACCACCAAATTGCCCACCAAAAACATCTTATATGAGTTCTCAACACAAGCAGGTACTTAGAGGAAATCTCTGCCTTTCTGCAGGCAAATGCAGTTGAGCCCATTTCACAAGGGGAAGAAGGGAAGGGTTTCTATTCCAGGTACTACTTTGTGCCCAAAAAAACAGGGATTCTGTCCCATCCTAGACCTAAGAGCCCTGAACAGTTCAGGATTATTTCTGTGGGCACCCTTTTTCCCTTGATTCAGGAAACAGATTGGATATGCTCTCTGAACTTGAAGGATGCCTGTACCCACATTTTGATACCAGCCACAGGAAGTATCTCAGATTTCGAGTACGGTGATAGGTATCACTTTCAGTATCAAGTTCTGCCTTTTGGCTTCAGTTCCCAGGGTTTTTTCCAAGTATGTAGCAGTAGTCACAGCATTGTTACACAGACTGTTTCCCTACCTGAACGATTGGCTAGTCATGAGCACATCGCAAAAAGGAACGCAAGAGTCAATGCAGAGAACTATTTGAGTCCTGGAGCTCCTAGGGTTCATTATAAACTACCCCAAGTCCCACCTTCTTCCACCTCAATGATTGCAATACGTGGAGGGGCATAATCGAAAGGGATGCCCAAGTTTTGTTGAGGACGTCCTCGCAAAACGTCCCGATGGAGGGGCGGGAAACCCGTATTATCGAAACAAGATGGACGTCCATCTTTCGTTTTGATAATACGATCAGGGACGCCCAAATCTTGAAATTTTGGTCGTCCTTAGAGATGGTCGTCCCTAGACTTGGTTGTTTCTGATTTTCGGCGATAATGGAAACCAAGGACACCCATCTCAGAAACCACCAAATGCAAGCCCTTTGGTCATGGGAGGAGCCAGCATTTGTAGTGCACTGGTCCCCCTCACATGCCAGGACACCAACCGGGCACCCTAGGGGACACTGAAGTGGACTTCATAAAATGCTCCCAGGAACATAGCTCCCGTACCTTGTCTGCTGAGCCCCATAAAACCCACTACCCACAACTGTACACCACTACTATAGCCCTTATGGGTGAAGGGGGCACCTAGATGAGGGTACAGTGGGTTTGTGGTGGGTTTTGGAGGGCTCGCTGTTTCCTCCACAAACGTAGCAGGTAGGGAGGGGTTTGGGCCTGGGTCCGCCTGCCTGAAGTGCACTGCACCCACTAAAACTGCTCCAGGTACCGTAATACTTAGTATGACATCTGAGGCTGGCATAGAGGCTGGCAAGAAAATATTTTGAAAGATGTTTTTTGAGGGTGGGAAGGGGTTAGTGACCACTGGGGGGGAGTAAGGGGAGGTCATCCCCAATTCTCTCTGGTGGTCATCTGGTCATTTCGGCCACCTTTTTGTGCCTTGGTCGTAAGAAAAACAGGACCAAGTAAAGTCGTTCAAGTGCTCGTCAGGGATGCCCATTTTTTTTCCATTATGGGTTGAGGAAGTCCATGTGTTAGGCACACCCAAGTCCTGCTTCTGATAGGCCCCCTTGAACTTTTGCTGTCCCTGCGCCGGAAAGCAGTTGGAGGTGTCCAAAATGTGCTTTCGATTATACCGATTTGGACGACCCTGTGAGAAGGACGCCCATCTTCCGATTTGTGTCGAAAGATGGGCGTCCTTCTCTTTAGAAAATGAGCCTAATAGGAACCCTGCTTGATATGGTGCAAGCTAGGGCTTTTTTGCTCCTAACGAGAGCAAATGCTTTGGTAGCACTCACCTTGCAAATCTGAAGCAGCAAGTAGGTCACAGTTCAGCAGATGTTGAGGTTGTTAGGCCATATGGCCTCCACGGTGCATCATGTCATTCCCATGGCCCACCTCCATTTGAGAGGTGCCCAATGGACTCTGGCTTCCCAGTGGTCTCAGGCTGTTGGGAACCTAGCAGATGTCATCTGGGTTCCTCCAGAGCTTGTTCAATCTCTCCAGTAGACAATTCAAACCAATTTGACTGTGGGACTCCCATTTCAAATTCCACCTCCTCAAAATTTATTGACAACAAATGTATCCAACTTGGGATGGGGCTTCACACCCAAGGAGGTGTGGTCTGCTCAGGAGACAAATCTCCACATCAACGTCCTGGAACTAAGGGCTATTTGGAATGCTCTAAAGGCTTTCAGAGATCAGCTACAGAACCAAATTGTTCTCATCCAAACCTACAATCAGGTTGCAATGTATTATGTTAACAAAGCAATGGGGTATGGGATCCTACCCCTTATGTCAGGAGAAGGTATGGATGTGACAGTGGGCCCTCTTTCATGGGATGGTATTACGAGCAGCATACCTGGCTAATAAGAACAACAGTTTGGTGGACAGACTGAGCAGGGTAATGCAACCTCACGAGCCTTCTCTCAATATAAGCATAGCCCGCAAAATCTTCCTAGAATGGAGCACCCCCCTATGTGGATCTATTCGCCACTTGTCTCAACAACAAAGTCCCTCAGTTCTGTTCCATGCTCAGATCACATTAGTCAGATGCCTTTCGCCTTCATGTAGGAGAAGATCTTCTGTATGCATATTCTCTGATACATCACATAGAGAAGACTGCTGAAACTCAGACAAAATCGGAGAGCAATGATCCTAATTGCTCCATTCTGGCTCTCTCCTCTTCTAAAGTTGTCCTCCGATTTGTCGAGGAGATCAGGGGTCCCTTCTGCATATCAACATCCAGTCCCTGGCCCTTACAGCCTGGATGTTGAGAGCTTAGGGGTTGATGATCAGAAGTAAACGCGGATGCTAGAGGTCATTACCACCAGACTAGCACCCCAGTTTGCTTGCACCCCAGGATCAGACCTGTCGAGCACATGAAACAACGCATTCGTGGCTGATCGCTAATTGCATGCAAATGCATTCAAAAGAGGGTCTCCTGCATTCCTCCCTTATGATCAGCGGGCAGCGTGCAAAACAAGGGCGTAGCTCCCACTGCAAACCCTAAGCCAGCTCAGAAATGGCATTAGGGTTTGCCAGCAAGGGAGGAATGGGGGAGACCAACAGAAGAGGGTTTGACAGGTCCTGGATTTTATCCCTGGCCTGTCAAACCTAAGATTGACCGTTCCCCCCCCTCCCCGCCCACTAAAAAGACCCTGGTGGTCCAGTAGGACTGCTAGCCCTCCACATCATCATCTCCTCCCCGTGGCCTACGTGGTAGTTGGAGGAGGGACGGACTAGCACTCCATCCCTCCTCTGCTGGTGCCTCCTCAAAATTGTGGCGCCCTGCCTGGTGCACCCTGTAATGCGCTGGGCGGGGCTTAAATTCCATGTAAGGGATAAACCTTGCCCAATGCCTCCCAGGATGCACCAGGCAGGATACCACCATTTTGAGGGTGTCCAAAGAGGAGGAAGGGAGGGCTAGTCCCTCCTTCCTCCCAACTACAAGGTAGGCCACCGGGGGGGGGGGGCGGGGATGTGGAGGGCTAGCGGTCCCACTGGACGACAAGGGTCTTTTTAGTGTTGGGGAGGGAGCCTGGAGGTCTCCCGGCCTTGTGTTGGGGGATGGGGGTGGACTTAGGTTTGACAGGCCCAGGAGAAAATCTCAGAGCTGTCGTAAACCTCTTCTGCTGTTTGACAGGTCCGGGCTTTTTTATTTTATGACAGCCTGGATTTGTCAAACAACTTCTGCGAAAGGATTGTGCCTTGGGCACGTGCCCAGGCACAATCATCCTGCTGAAGTACCCCTATGATCAGAGCTAATAGTGCCTAATTTTGCATACTATTAAGTCTGATCATAGGGATATTAACGCCCCATGCTGTTCTGGTGCTAATTTTAGAGCGCTGTTAGGAACAGTGCGGGGCTTCTGATTGTCTGCACCATAGGGTTTCACTCCTTAAATCGGCCTGAGGTTGTTTCCAAAATCTTGCTTGCTTCCAGAAAAGATTACACTAACAGGCGTTAATTCTTTTAAATGGAGAAAGTTGGCCATCTGGTGTGAGGGCAGTCTTAGATCTCTTTCGCCCTATACAAAAAAAACTGCTTGAATACCCCCTTCACCTCTTTGAGTCTAGTTTGAAAACCAACTCTGTAAGGGTACATCTCAGGGCAATCAGTGCTTACAATTTTCATGTAGAGGGCAAGCCCTTCTCTATACAGCCATTTGTTTGATTCATGAGAGGTTTGCTGTTGACAAAGCCCTAGTCAACCTACTACTGTGTCATGGGATCTCAGTGTTGCTCTAACCCTGCTGATGAAAGCTTGACTCCTGTCATCTGAAGTATTTGACTTGGAAAGTTATTTTTTTTGGTGGCGGTCACTTCAGCTCATAGGTGCATGAGAAGAGCTACCTTAGACTGCAAGCTACGGAAAAAACCAAAACACATAGAGTCTACACTCACTTACATCAATGCATCACACATCCACTCAAGATCTCTCATTCCCCCCAATTCCACATTACTCATACATATACTTACAGGAATAGGTAAACCATGTGCCTAAATGTCTTAACACTACCCTTAAACTTCCTATTATCTCCTCCCAAAGTCTCCCTGTTGATGTCCCATTGTGATATTCCTAATGATAATTTGATTATCATAACTTGTACAATGTAACCCATAACCAATTTGTATCAACTGTATTCTCTGTATTCATATCTTATTGTAAGCCACACTGAGCCCGCAAAGAGGTGGGAAAATGTGGGATACAAATGCAAACAATAAATAAATAAATAAAGCAAGTCTTGGCCTTCTTTCTGGAGTGGACTAAAGTCCATAGACAGACCACTCAGCTTTTTGTTTCTTTTGACCCAAAAAGGATGGGGATAGCCATTGGTAAACACACTCTTTCCAGTTGGCTAGCAGATTGCATCTCCTTGAGTTATGCCCATGCTGGGCTGATTCTAGAGGGCCATATCAAGGCTTGTAATGTCAGAACAATGGCTATGTTGGTAGCCCACTTGAGGTCAGCCTCCATCGAGGAGATTTTCAAGGCTGTGACGTGGTCTTTGGCCACACATTCACATCTCATTACTGCCTTGAGCAGGATACCTGACGTGACAGCCAGTTCGGTCAGACAGTTCTGCAGAATTTGTTTGGTCTCTGGAATCGAACTCCACCCTCCTAGGTCCAGTTTTGTTCTGTTCCAGGCTACATCTTCACAACTAGTTTGTGTATAGTTTAAGGTTGATTTAACTTCAAGGCCTCAGTGTTTTGAGTCCCTATTGTCCTCATGTTGTTTTCAGTGAGCCTGATAGTTAGAGATTCCCAGATGTGAGATTACTGATAACCTGCTTGTCCTTAGAGAAATCAGATGTTTTCCAAGGACAGCAGGCCGAGTATTTTCACATACCCTCCCACCTCCCCTAGGAATTGTATTCTTTCAGCTATGTTATCCTACTGAGGAACTTGCACTCATGCGTTAGTTGGGAAGGCACCCTTGCATGAGCGGTGGGATGCTGCTGGAATTTTCTAATAGCTGTATACCAGTGATGGTGAACCTGTGGCACGCGTGCCAGAGAGGGCACGCAGAGCCCTCTCTGTTGGCACGAGCGCCGTCACCAGGGGCGTAGCCACGGGCGGGCCTGGACGGGCCCAGACCCAGCCACTTTCCCTACAGGCCCGCCCACCCAACATCCCCTCGCATGTCCTCCCCGCCGGCGCTGATTACCTCAGTCGAAGCAGCCGCACCTTTGAAAACCCTGCCCATCTCTAGCCTTCCCTTTGTGAGTTCGTTCCCTCAGAGTCAGTCCCGCCTTCTGACATCATTTCCGCGAGGGCGGGACTGACAGGGAACAAACTCACA
Organism: Microcaecilia unicolor; assembly: GCF_901765095.1. Classification (NCBI taxonomy): domain Eukaryota; kingdom Metazoa; phylum Chordata; class Amphibia; order Gymnophiona; family Siphonopidae; genus Microcaecilia; species Microcaecilia unicolor. The sequence goes on from NC_044031.1 coordinate 278,750,860, forward strand.
AAGGGAAGGCTAGAGGCGGGCAGGGCTTTCAAAGACACGGCCGCTTCGATGGAGGTAATAAAAAAGATTTACATGCAGGGCATGGAGGGGAGGGCATGGGAGAGAAGAGAATCGCTGGGTATGGATGGATGGAGGGGGGGCAGGGGAGAGAAGAGAATTGCTGGGTATGGATGGATGCAGGGGAGAGGAGAGTTGCTGGACTTAGGTGGATGGAAGGCAGGGGAGACAGGAGGGTTGCTGGACACGGGTGGATGGAGGGGAGGGCAGAGGAGAGATGCTGGACATGAGTGGATGGAGGGGAGAGGAGGGTTGCTGGACATAGGTGGATGGAGGGGAGAGGAGGGTTGCTGGACATGGGGGGAGGGCAGGGGAGAGAGGAGGGTTGCTGGACATGGGTGGATGGAGGGGAGGGCAGGAGAGAGGAGGTTTGCTGGACATGGATGGAGGGAAGGGCAATTGTTGGACGGATGGAGGGAAGGGAAGACAGGAAAGAGATGTACATGGATGGAGGGGAAGGGAGTTATCAGCATGCATGCAACAGCAAAAATCACATTAATTATTCAAAAACATGCCAAATGCTTTTAAAGTTCTGTTATTCAGGTTAAATTGCCCTGTTGGCACTTTGAGATAAATAATTAGATTTTGGATTGCTGTTTGAGCACTCGGTCTCTGAAAGGTTCACCATCACTGCTGTATACGATGCACAGTGTACGCACCAGGCTTCGTCGGATGATGTTACTTGGATATGAGAATACTCAACCTGCTGTCCTCGAGGGAGCACCTGCTGCACATGAGTAACTCTGCTATGTGGCAGGTGTGAAAACGTGGACACCCTTTTGGTTGATTTATTACTAGAAGCTGTTATGAGACCCAGAATTTTTAGTGAGTTGTTAGGCCTTAAATTAATCAAGTGAAGACAGTACTTCATTTGAACAGATATTCTGACTCTTCCAACCTCTCAGTTTGAAGATGATTCTATGTGCTTTCAACAACCATGGGCTCTAAGTAGCTGTCTGAGCATTTAAAAATGAAGATAATTTTCTCATCCAAAATAAAGGAAAGCTGTAATAAATCAACATTTCCATTAAGCAATTATAATAGAAATATTGTTTAAAAAATGGAGGTACTTTGAAATTTTTGGAAGTCCAGATCTAGAAGATAAAGGATAATTTATCAAAACTGCAAACAAAACCCAAAGATCACCACAAAAGGGCTGCTGAAGAGTTTAACTGACAATGGAGTAGTTGTCCATAATACAGCATTGCTTACTCAACAGTAATCTGCATGGCAAGTTGTCAAAGGGAAACTTCCTTTTACAGCGTAATCATAAAACTCACTGTCTAAAGTATACCAAAGGAAATCTTGATATAACTGACATATTTTGGAACAAAGTGTTTTGTAATGATGGCATGAAAATTAAATGTTCGTAGCCATACCTGATACATTTGGAGAAAAAAGAATGAAGCATTTGAACACTTTGCCAGCCATCATGGGGGTGGTTCTGTTATGTTTTGGAGTCATGTGGCAGCCAGTAGGACAGGATATTCTCTACGGGTGGAAGGAAGAATGACAATATCAATGTATCCTAGAAGTTCCTATGCCATAGTTAGTGAATACATTGATGCTGAAAAGAGCTGGATAGTTCAGAAAGACAGTTACCCAAAGCATACCTTTAGATATTTCAGCAGCCAGAGTCAATCATGACATCTTATTATAGTGGCTTTTGTCAGCGGTCATTGACAAAGTAGTATTTAAATGATTTTTATCATGTTTATCACAAAGACAATATTATGTTATGAAGAATGACAGGAAATTTACTTTAGTTGATATGTTATCCAGTGTACCACAAGTTTATGTACTATTGGCTGCCCTTTTTAATATTTTCTTGAGACCTCTATGTACTCTGTTGAGTGGCTTAGGGTTGCAATGTAGGATCTATGCAGGTGATATACAGTTTTTCTTTAAGATTGATAGGTCATTTGCAGAAAGTATTGATTTGTTTATATTTGGATGTAGGCTAATCATTTAAAATTAAACATGTCAAACACAAGTAATGTTTTTATCTAGTTATGCTGCTGGTGATGCTCCAAAATCTTTTTTTTTTTATTTTTATTGATGGTCAGGAGATTTTCTTTATCGATAAGATCCGATCACTAGGGGTAATTCTTAACACTGCTCTGAATATGAAACATGATGTTAAGAAAGGTGGTTGAGGTGATTTTCTGTAAACTTAGATCAATTAGACATTTGAAGGATTATTTAAGTCCATGATGGCGAACCTATGACACGCGTGGCCATTTTGGATGACACGCGGGTTGAAAGCCGGCAGCAAATAGAACCCAGCCTACCTGCTCTTACTGCCAGGGCCGGTCTTAGGCAGGGGTGACAGGGGCGTTGGTGGTCTTATCGCAGCTTCAGAAGCCCCCTCCGAGTCGGAACCCCCCTGCTCCGCCCCACCTCGCAGCCTTGGTAACCAGCAGTCCTCTTTGTCAGAATCATCCAATTAGGAGTGCCCTTTTAGGCGCCAGACAGGCTCCCTACAACCAATCACAGCTCACTGCAGTTGTAGCTCAGCCAGGTGAAAAAACTGCCTGAGGCTCGAGGCAATTGTGATTAAATGTCGAACCTGAGTGCTGAGTGCGAGTAACCCAGGCAGCTGCTGCTCTCTTCAGACAAATAGTCGGGTCAGCGGCCGCTTTCTTCCTCTCTGTGATCCTGTTGCAGCCTTAGCTCAGCTGTGCTTGGACACTGACTGCTGCTCCTGCTCCACACTTGTTTGGGAAGTTCCTAAAAATACCGGTCCAGCTAAGAAATCACTTTTCATTGCTTTTATAATGCTCCTTTCACTACTTGTTTGTAGCAATTCGTTATGAGAGAGGGAAAACAAAAAGGGAGAATAAATCATGGGTGCCGTTTCCCGCCATTAGAAATAGCGGCAGGTAAGTTAAATAATTAGTTTTTGGTTTATTAAATACAGTTATATATTACAATTATACATTTTTGTTATTTAAACTATAAATATCGCGAAATTATGTTTTTTTTTTTTTCTCGAAGTGATACACCACCCAAGTTATGCTTGGTTTTTTGGCGAATTTTGACACACCAAGCTCAAAAGGTTGCCCATCACTGATGGTTAGGGTGGTGGACTTTGGTCCTGGGGAACTGAGGAAGTGAGTTCGATTCCCAGCATAGGCAGCTCCTTGTGACTCTGGGCAAGTCACTTAACCCTCCATTGCTCCATGTAAGCCGCATTGAGCCTGCCATGAGTGGGAAAGTGCGGGGTACAAATGTAACAAAAATAAATAAATAAATAATTTCAACTACTGCAATTGGCTTCTAAATTTGACCATATCACTCCAACTTTAGTACATTTGCACTGACTTCCAGTTGAACACAGAATACATTGTAAAATGTTATTGCTTGTTTTTAAAGTTTTGCTTAATTTAGTTCCATCTGTAATTTCCTGATACTTGCACTTACATCAGCTAGCAAGATCTTTACAATCTGCCTGATCTGCCTCAGCAAACTTACTGGATGTCCCTACATTACATACAATATGCCTTGATGATTATTGAAACTGTATTTTTCATGTTGCAGGCTACAAATTATGGAACACTGTGCCTACCTCTTTAAGATCTATGAGGGATGTGGAATTATTTTAATAAAGCCTTGAAAACTGCATTGTTCCAGTGGACTTTATCTATTAATGATTTGAGAGAAAAAGGGACATATTAATAGGATGCTGTTTAACTTACTATAGTTCTATTTTATTCTTGTATATCTGAATTGTTGCTTTACTTAATGTGTGTTTTATTTGTGATCCTCCAAGGATTGTAGGTTGTGTGGAATACAAAGGATTTAAAAAAAAAAAAAAAAAACCTCATAATTAACCATGATGTACTTACAGGAAAATAAGATTAAGGTTTTGGAATTGCCTTCACAGTCCCCATAATCTTAGCTGACTATAGAAAACGTTTTGAACTTGATGATCTTCCAATGGAAGATTTGCAAAATACATACTAAAAGGGTGTCCAGACTTTTCATCTGCCATATTTGCAGATATCTTTGTATTTTGAATCTTTAAAGAAAAAAACTACAAATAACTATGCATTAAAATTCGTAAAAAGATGTCCTGTTCAACCCTATACCATGTAGAAGTTGTATCGGCTTCTGTTCACTTAGGGATTTATTTGAAACACACCATATAAAGAAGGGTATTTAAACTTGGAATACCCTTAAGTTGTTTTTTTTAGGTCTACATTCTTATCTTTAACTGCCTTTCTTGGTTTTCCCTTTATGCCCTTCTATCACTTACCCATTATGTTTATGCAGCCTCCCAGAGAGACATTAAATCCCTAGCTCTAGGTCTCTGTTCCCCTCTCTGATTTAACAGATGGGAATTGCTTGTTATCAATATTAACATTTGTGGTGTGGGACTTGGGTGGGGGAGGGAAGGATAAGGGAGTACTAGAATTTATTTTAATTCTCTACATATTATTGGCGGGGGAGGGCCTGTAGTGTGGGTGTGCAAGGCCGGAATGTTAACTGGTGACTGGCATTTTTTATTTTTTTTTTCTTATTATTTCTCCCCCTTTCAATTTTGACTGACTTGTTGCCAGAATGTTCTGTTGTGATTGCACGTGCTAGTTGGAGGCTGTCTTATATTCTTCACAAAGCTTGTGTTAGATGCCTAGGGTGAATCTTCTGTCCCAAGAGAATGCTGGGATAGATAGAATTTAGCTAATGGAGTATGATCGTGGTGATTTTAGTATCCCTTTTTATTCTTCCTATATCTTTTTTTTTCTTTGCTGATTGTTTTAGCTCCAGATGTTCGCATGCTCTAATTATGTATATCATTGTTATTTTTACTGTGATTTGTTGGTATCCTTTTCTACTTCACTTTATTCTCCTGCCCTCCCGTGCTGTTTTTCTTCTTACTCCTTTCCCCACAATAAATCTAATTAAAAAAAAATCTCTAAAACATTGTTTCATACTGCATTGTGTACACGTGTGACAAACACAAATTACCTTCCTCCCCCCCCCCCCCCCCCTTGCCAACATCTCACACACATATACACACACATAAAAGAAGTGATGCAACAGCTCCTGTTTTTGTTTAATTGCAACTATGATTTTGGAAGTTGGGCATTTGATTTTTGTTCATCTAGCCCCATCTAGTGCAGTCAGAACAGACTCATACCCCACATATGAACTGTTCACTAAAGTGCAGCTCATGGTAATTTTACTGCAGGTTACTGTGAGTGGATTAGTATATCAGATCATTAAACTTAATAGGGCTGTACCAATTAGTGTATGTGGTGGTAATCTATGGTAAATTATTACAGCCAGATTTAACGTTACCACCAATTACTATACTTTATTGAATAGTTCTGTTTGTCATGATTAAAACAATTGAGGAGATAGATGCTGAAGTAAAGATGGCGTGAACCTCATTTGATACAGTAAAAGTTCTTCATTTAGGGAGGGGTAATTTTTATAGAGCATTTTCCCATGTGGATAAATGGGTATTAAAAAATTGCTTGGGTGTATAGTACATATAGTACACACATCTACATGCCAATAAGAGTATACATACTTTTACATGGTTAGTAGGTAGGCATTCCCAAGGGCAGCATTTGGGCAGAGCTCATTTGGTACTGGGAGGTATGTGCATACATTACAAATACACTCACCTCCATGGAACACACACTTGCACCTGCCTCAGCATGGGTGTAATTTTGTATATAAGCATTTGTGTGCTATTGGGAATTATTACAGCAGCCTGTTTTATAAAGGCACATACTGCATATATTGCTGTTATAAAAATTCAAACTTTGTATATTCACAATGTCCAAAAAAATCAAGTAATATCGAAAGAACAAATTAGGGCATCAAACAAATTTTAAATCTTTCAACCCAAATCAAATTATTGTGTAAAACTATGGGCGTTTCTACAAAGCTGCACTACTGATAGCAGCATGCTAAAAGCAAAGAAGCCGATTCTGTTCCCATGGGCTTCTTTACATTCAGCCCGCTGCTAATGGTGCACAGTTTTGTAAAAGGAGCCCTATATATGAGAAAAAAAATGTCATAATGTGCTATATTTACCAATTTATGTTTCACTGGCACTTGCTAGCCATCTCAGAAAATAATGTTTCCCTCTAATGTTTGTACTCATGTAGAAAATAAATGTATTTATCTTGTGTTTGAAAGCAAAATGCCCTATTGTGTATCATCTGATTGCAAGATCACAAGATTAAAATTTCTCATGCCAATCTTGTGTTCAAACCCTGTATAGTGCAAAACTGGAAGCATTATGTATCCATCCAGCATCAATGTTTCAGCAAATTGCCTGCTTCAGGGATGCTTTTGGATGAGCTAAATGGCAGCATAATCGTGTTAATTTCAAATCATCATTTAATAGCAAGGCCACAAACCCATATTTTTAAAGTGATAACAGCTAAATCGAAAAAGAGGATCAAACAGTGATAAACCCACAATTGTTCTGATTTGGAACAAAAGATTTAAGATTTTTAATGTTTAAAATAATTCACAGTTTATTAAAATTTGCTATACCATTTGGTTTTATACAGCATCACAGCGGTGTACAATTATAAAATAGATGCCTTTTTGAAAATAGTCCTATTTATAAAATTACTCTTTACATTCCTATGGCTCCTTTGCAGCCTAGTGCAATTGTACTCTTTGACAGTTGATCTGCCCTGGCCTACACCCATAATAGAACCTCTGATCTCTTGCAAACCATTATCTAGCTGATGGGGCAGAATTTGACAAATACAAAGTCAGTGGTTACCAGATTCCTTGTATAGTCCTAGAAGGAATGCTGTTCCAACTTGTGCATACTATTATTTTAAATTAAAAGTTACTAGAAAGATTTTTATTTAGAATGCTGGGAGGTTAAGGGAAGAAGAGCTATGGAGAGTTCACTGTACGCTAGAAAAATACAAATACCATTCCATTACAATTTGAGAGCAGTGGGGCTAGACAGATTCAATTATGCTGTCAGGAAGAGACTGCAGACCATTCTAATGCACTCTTGGAAGTGGGAGGGAGAAGAATAAAAAAATAAAATTACGCTTTTCTTGTATTCCTAGCGTTCAGCAGGTGACAGAAGTAAAATAGTTTGATATTTGTCAGGCACCATATACTTCTTAGTAAGAAGTCTTCATATGGCTTTCAGCTTCTGTGGATATGATAGGTAGAATCACAGCCAGGCAGATGGCATGTTAAGAGTTCTATATATTCTACTGTATCACCTAGAGGCTCAGTTAAGTATCATTTTTGAAAATGAAACACCACTAGCTCAACATAAGAACCTAAGCACCTGCAACACAACAAAACCAAAGATCGTAATGGACACAACCCAACTCTCCCTCTTCTTCTCCTATGTTCCCCCAATGTATCTACCATACATGAACCTTATCCTACCACTATTACACCTTGTATTTGTTATACCGGAACCGGCGAACGCCGTTACGGTCATATGTAAGCCACATTGAGCCTGCAAATAGGTGGGAAAGTATGGGATGCAAATGTAACAAACAAATATAGTTCAGTTTGAAAATAAGAATAAGCTGATTTTCAAAACAATGTTTGGACCATCCTATACTTACAACTTCTTAGTTTGAAGGTTCTTAGAAAGTGGAATCTCCACAACTGAAGCCCTTTTAGTTATAGTCCCTTAAATACATGGCACATTGACTGACTGCACTATTCCCCCCATATACTTTGCAGTTGTGACATGTGAAATACATGCAGTTTGAGACTTTTCTTTCTTTCCCCCACCCCTCTGTTCTTTTGTCACTGTGGTTGGGAAACATTTGTGAATTGCCTCATTTTATCTCCCTACCCCCTACAGGGTGGATATGCAGCCTACCGATACACACAGCCAGCCACCGCCACAGCAGCTACAGCAGCAGCCGCCGCAGCAGCAGCTGCCTACAGCGACAGGTATGGCAGTATATACAGTACATTCCCTCAGTTCTAACATCCCCCCATGTATCATTTCTTCTCATTTACCTTCGGTGTCATTGGATTTCAACCCTCCCTTTCCAGTAATGCTCCTGACATCTTTCTGTCGTCCTTCATATCTTCTTCAATTCGGTATCCTGAACGATGGGCAAATGTCAAAGGAAGCACAGGATTTCAATCCACTCAAGCTGGCTGAGGCCAGGAATATTGTTGAGAATGGGGTTCTTTCAGTACTGTTTGCTAGACAGCCAACATTGCTCAGAAGGACACTCCAGACTCTCGGACAAGGAAAATGTGTGATATCTCACTCATGCAGGTTTAAAATGAGAAACCTATTGTCACCCTACCTCTTCCGCTTCATAAGCAAGGAAGTTAGTTATTTGATAATCTTCTTTCTTTTTTCAGCTACGGACGGGTTTACACAGCTGATCCCTACCATGCTTTGGCCCCCGCTGCCAGCTACGGAGTGGGCGCTGTGGTAAGCAAACACTTTATACTTTCTGCTGTCAGATGAAGGTAGGGGTACTGGGTGGTGGAGGGCCCATATGTTGTATTTTCAATATTACCTTATACACTTATTTCTCTTGATTTTTATTTAATTTTTACCTAGCGGCTTCCTGCTTCTTTGTACTTCCAACACAATTGAAATCAAGACTGAGATCTGGCTCATTTCTAGCGGCTTAGAGAGTTTCTCCTTTCAAATCTCCCCTCTCTTGATGAACAAATGTAGTCTGGTCACTGCTTTGGTGGTCATGGTACTGGCCCAGAGACAGCGTACCAGCTGCTTCTGCAAACTTGCAATCATGAGCCCTAAATCCAGCCATTATGGGTCACCCTTATGCAGTGACCTGGTATTGTCCTATGACAGGGTTGTACCAAACATTTTGGTACAGGAGGCCACTTTGGGAGCTGTGGCTAGGCCAGAGAGATAGGGGAGGCTGGGTGTGATTTGAAGGGGGGGGACCATTACTTTAACTATATGTATAAATGAGAGGCTTTCTCAAAGTACCTGTACCACATACATTCATTTTTATAGTGATAGAATCATTACATGGCAATTTTATTACCAAGTAGTGATTCTATCACTGTAAAACTTACCTGTGGCACTGATAGTATGAGAGAACCTACTCTTACTGGATGCTGTTGCCTCTCACCCCCCCCCCCCCCCTTCCAGTAGTCAACAATGTCAATATGACTATGCCAACATAAAGCGGAAGAAAGAGCATGCCAGTATTCCTGCTGGTTGTCCTGTCACCATATCCCTTGGAGCCTGCTGTCTATATTTAATGTCATACCAATATAAATGTGTATTAAGGATTTTAAAGGGATACAAAAGCAGAGCATTGGCAGAAGCACTAGCAACCTCCTGCCTTTGCTTTATCTCAGTAGTGGCAGTGGAAGCAACAAATGAGCAGTGGCTCACTGGAGGGCCTGGAATGTAGACATCTCAATCCAGGGTTGGCATGTGGGATGTCATTTGCCCAGCTCCAGTTGTGTAGGAGGTCAAATGGGCAGGCTTAATGGGCTTTAAATGCTGTCATACTCTTTATTTCTGTGTTTAAAAAGTGGGATTTTGTAAATATATGCTCAGTAAAATAAATTTTTCATGAGTCAAGTGCACAGGTAGGTGACATCACCCAATGTCACCAGGGCAGAACAGCTTTCCTAGGGCTCAAAACTAGTATAAAGTGTTGTGTGCAAGCCACATAGCAGTCTCCTCAGCCTCTCAGTTTTGTTTTCTTTACACTGCTGAGCAGCCATGAAAGCAGAGCTTTCCCAAATTTAGAGTTTTGTTTGTCTGCCTTGTCTCTGAATACTGTTTCTTGTTTTTTTTTTCTCCGTAAAATAAACGAGTTTAATTAGTTCCTTTTTTAATTTGTTTTCGTTCTGTTAAATGTATTATGTGAATTCTGGGTGTCTGTGTGGGGGAAAGGTTCAGAACGTCAACACTCATTCCAGAAACCTAAATTGTCAGGCTACTGCAAATGTGACAGGATCATAATCAGGCTATTGCAAACGTGACAGGATGTCTCCACATGCCTGAACACCACCTGAACCACCTCCACAATCACTGTGAGGTGGAGAAGAAACGTTTTGGTACAATGACTGTAAATTCAACTGCAAGGAATTAGCTCCCAGGGTCATTCAAATTAGTGCAAACTTTCTCTGAGGCTTGCATACCTAAATTGCTGACATTTTCAGCTCAGTTGCACAACCCTGATGTCGAGGCAACCTCACTTGTCCCTGAGTGCAGACCTATGTTGCCATCTCCTGTGCTATCTGCACCTTTAGAACAGTTTCTTGCTGGACAGTAGTGTTGACTTCCAATCATACTTCATCAGTGGAGACATCATGTCAGCCCCTCTGTACAGAATGGGGAAAAAGGCGACTCCAGCAATAAGAATCATGATACACCAATAGCACAGACCAGTTGCAGATGTTGCCCTGCTCTCCTATTGATGTACAATCATCTCCTGTGCAACAATCAATCATTCAGCCCCAAGGCATCTGCTCTGATCCTTATCACAGTGGTCGAGTATGTTTTTATGTGATCTTATTAACTGCAGGTCTCTCAGAAGGAAAACTCATCTTATTAAGAATTCTTTTTGATATCAAAGGGCTTGAATGTTCTTTTTCTGACAGAAAACCGGCTTCAGCCAGGAGAGGAGTCGCTTTTAGTATATTGTCTCCCAACATTTTTTCTGTGTTCTCTTCAACTTGCAAATCCCAACTAGGAGGAGATCTTGCAATTTTTACTTCCCCTGAATTAAGAGCAAAAGCAATCTAATTGCTTGCTGTATTCAGAACTTCTTGCTGGAACTATCCATTCAGCCTTTAACATATCTTCTACTGTTGTATTGCCCCACCTGTTCTTGGTGCAGTGGAATGGTACTGTATATCAACGATTGCTGATGCTGCCACTAGATTTCCTTCTCTTGGGGGATTTTAACCTTCATGTGGACACTTCTTCAGATCCTAAGTCAGTTTTGCTTTTTAATGTTTTTTAGAATATCTTCAGTTACACCAATTTATTGATTTTCCAACACATCATGCTGGATATACGCTGGGCTTAATTATCTCTCATAAGTCTTCTATATTGGGCCTTACCAATTTCAAGTGCAGGCAGTGCCCTGGTGAGATCATTATTACTTCTCTCTTCAGTTCTTATTAGCACCTTCCAGGTCTGCTCCTTCTCCCTCAGTCAACTTTCCTAGGTTGATCCTTCATCATTAAAATTCAGATCAGTTTTTGTATACCGCTAATATCCCCTTTTCAAGTTTCAGTGCGGTTTTACATTCAAGATTTAACAGAAGCAAAAACTATTAAAGAATATGCATGTGACAAAAAAGACATTTTAGGACATTCTATTGGTAATATGGGAGGTAGACATCAAGAAGGATTGTTATGAAACAGTCTTTGGGAAGAGAAAGTTTTTTAGTCTCTTCCGGAAGCTAAGGTAGCTGTTATCTGTTCTGATGTCAATAGGCAAAGAGTTCCATAATGTAACTCAAAGTACAGGGAATAGTGAGTTGAAGATCTGATGATACCAGATCGCCTTATGAAACGTCTCTAGCATCAGTTTTTCTTTCAGTCTGTTAGACTGGGCCAAGCATAGTGAAGCAGTTCTAGTTAGCAGTTCAGATGTAAAACCCTGTAAGATTTGATAACCTATACAAGCAGTTTTGAACTTGATTCTTTCAGGTATGGGAAGCCAGTGCAGTTTGATGAGAGAGGATGCAATGCTTGTGTTTCTGTTCAATTTGAATATTAGTCTTGCAGCTGTGTTTTATAAGTACATAAGTGTTGCCATACAGGTAAAGACCAAAGGTCCATCAAGCCCAGCATCCTGTTTCCAACAGTGGCCAATCCAGGTCACAAATACTTGGCAAGATCCCAAAAAAGTACAAAACATTTTATACTGCTTATCCCAGAAATAGTGGATTTTCCCCGTCCATTTAATAATGGTCTATGAACTTTTCCTTTAGGAAGCTGTCCAAACCTTTTTTTAAACTCCACTAAGCCTCCTTTACCACATTCTCTGGCAACAAATTTCAGAGTTTAATTACACGTTGAGTGAAGAAAAGGTTTCTCCGATTTGTTTTCAATTTACTACATTGTAGCGTCATCGCATGCCCCCTAGTCCTAGTATTTTTGGAAAGCATAAACAGACGCTTCACATCTACCCGTTCAACTCCACTCATTATTTTATAGACCTCTATCATCTCCCCTCAGCCGCCTTTTCTCCAAGCGGAAGAGCCCTAGCTGCTTTAGCCTTTCCTCATAGGGAAGTCGTCCCATCCCCTTTATCATTTGTGTCACCCTTTTCTAATTCCACTATATAATTTTTGAGATGCGGCGACCAGAATTGAACACAATATTCGAGGTGCAGTCGCACCATGGAGCGATACAAAGGCAGTATAACATCCTCATTTTTGTTTTCCATTCCTTTCCTAATAATACCTAACATTAGCCGCATCAGCACACTGAGCAAAAGCTTTCAACGTATCATCAACGACGACACCTAGATCCCTTTCTTGGTCCGTGACTGCTAATGTGGAACCTTGCATGACGTAACTATATTTCGGGTTCCTCTTTCCCACATGCATCACTTTCCACTTGCTCACATTAAACGTCATCTGCCATTTAGACTCCCAGTCTCGTAAGGTCTTCTTGTAATTTTTCACAATCCTCCCGCAATTTAACGACTTTGAATAACTTTGTGTCATCAGCAGATTTAATTATCTCATCAGTTACTCCCATCTCTAGGTCATTTATAAATGTTCTAAAGTAGTGGTCCCAGCACAGACCCCTGGGGAACCTCACTAACTACCCTTCTCCATTGAGAATACTGACCATTTAACCCTACTCTCTGTTTTCTATCTTTTAACCAGTTTTTAATCCATATGCCTTGTGGACTCACTCCAAATTGCTATACAGTGTTACATTCGGGTCTAAAGTCTCACAACAACACTCTTTACTTTTTAGAAAAACATCCAACTGATTGGGTTCAAAAAATTGATATTGTTTAGTGTGAAGTAGAACCCTACACACACAAGGAAATTTCAGAAGGAAGTTTGCGCCCAGGGCTATTGCCCTAGGACGCAAAGCAAGAAATGACTTACGTCGCTTTTGGGTTTCCCTAGATAAATCCGGGAAAACCCTTACTTTTGAACCCAAAAATAAAGAATTCAAGTGTTTTAGGGAAAGCCTGAGAACTGCATCTCTATCTAACTCTAGTGCGAAGGTCACCAGCAAAGTAGTTCTTTGCGTGACCACCTCCAAAGAAGAATCCAGGAAGGCCGTTAAATTCATTGCATTTTGCGGGTTTAAATTTTCTGGGACTTGCCCTGTTATTTTCAATGTAATATGCCTGTGTAATAGGTGGCAATGAATTCTCGGGCATTCCCAGAATATCCACTAGATATTTTTTAACCATTTGTACAGGAGAAAAAAATAGGTGATTTCGGAAAATTTATAATACGTAGGTTAAGTCTCTTGGATTGATTTTCCAAATATTCCATGTGTCTAGAAGTAAAATTCCTCTCTCTAATTAGCGTTTGTTCCACAAGTTCCATTTTTTCTGTTCTTTGAGTAAGGTTTTTTACTTCAGTCTCATGAACCTCATTAACTTGTAATTGTTTTCGTGCAGCTTAAGCCAAAACTTTGATAGTGTCTGTATTCTTTGAAATAGCTGACTGCAAAGTTTGGAGGGTTGTGGAGTTTAGGTCCCAAAGTGACTCTAGGGTCACTACAGCAGGTTTTTCAAACATTCCTTTGTTAAATACCAGGGGAGACGCTTGGACAACTTGTTGCAGGGTACTCACGATTGCAGAATCTGCCACAGGAGCTGTTTTTTGCTCTGAAACATTCAGTTATTCAGGAGATGATCTTTCTGCCTCCGTCAACTTCCCTCCCTGCTCGCTCCCTTCACCTCTTCGGGCGGATGCTGCAGGACTTGACTGGAAGCTCTCACTTCCTGGTTGAGGAGGTGCTGCACGAAAAACAGGGCTGAGGGAAGCCCCGTCGCCACTGTCGGTCAGCGCTGAAACACTGACACCAGCTGCAGGAGTGGAAGTCAATCCGGATGCTATTCCGAAGTGCTCAAGCGTCGGCTGGGAGAGCGGAGGTTTGCTGCCAGGGTCCGAGGGAATATCCCTGACTTCCCTCGTCGCTTGCCCATCACAACGACGGATAAGATAACACTTTCCGAGTCTGCTGAGCCCAACTTAGAACGCGTCCGTTAGCGCTAAGTCAAACCATCGCCATCTTGGATCATTTTCCAGCAGGGGGATGCCGTACTGACAGCATTTAACCAGGCATCACTAATTGAATTGGGTCTTTAATTGAGGAGGTCACTGGTAGGAGAAACAGGATGTCATCAGTGTAGGATAGTAGAAGCTTTCTGAGATCCAGTTGTATTGGGCTGAGGAACGACATAAAGAAATTGAACAGGATGGGAGAGAGTGGGATCCCTGAGGGACTCCACAGTTGGGAGACCAGAAATTGGACAGTTGATTATTATGCTTAACAGAATAACTTCAGTTTGCAAGGAATACACTGGACCATTTGAGAACAGTACCTGTTATTCCTATCTGATCCAGTCGTTCCATAAGTAATGTGTGATCAACTGCATCAAACACCGCCGAAATATCAGGTTGTAGCAGAATTACTTGGTCTCCTTTGCATAGCTCTTTGACATAAGTGGTTAGAACTAGCAGCAAAGTTTCTATGCTGTGTGCCAGTCTGAAGCCAAATTGTGACCTATGTAGAATGGAAAATCTTTCCAGATATAAGGAAAATTGTTTGCTAATGTAGGTTTTTAATATTTTAGTGAAAAGTAGTACGCTGTTCACTGGATGGTAATTTGCAGCTGATGTTGCATCTAGTTCAGATCCCTTCAGCAGAGTAGTGAGAACGCTTTTACCCATATCTGAAGGAAGAGAGCCAGATTTTAGCAGTCCATTGATGCCATCTTGTTATCAGTGAACTGCCTCGATGGGGATGGATAGGAGCAAGGATTTTGGGCAATGGTCCAGAGAGCAGTGGGCTTGAGGACATTTCAACAGCAGCGATCTTACCTCTTCAAGTGACAGAATTTGGAAAGATTCCCAGGTTTAGTCAATTTTGTGAACCTGGATTAGAGACTCAGCATTGCGTAAAACTATCATGGATTGGACTAAATTCTTCCATTGGAGTAGCTTTTGCAAGCTCGGATCTGATTTGAGTGATCTTTAGTGAAATGATAACTAGTTCTTGGGCAGTTGGGCCTGCTTAATGCATGTTGCCACCAGGATTAGCCAAAGTTAAGCTTTTAACTAAGGAGAACAGTTTTTTTTTATTGTCAGGAACCTCTTGACCTGTTAGGTAGCTATAGTATTGTCGTTTGGAATCTGTTACCTTCTTTTTTATAGCATCGGAAGGCAGACTTCCATTTGAGTTTATTAGTAGTGTTTTTGTTCCTTCTCTATTGCTTTTCGAGGTGTCGGCATTCCCCTTTTAGGATGGCTATCTCTTCTGAAAATCAGAGAGATTTTCTGGTTGTTTTGACCTTTTTAGTGATAATTGGATCTATTTTGCTCAGCAAGGCCTCCACTTTAGTGTCCCAGAGGGATTTAATTGAGTCTTGTGTGGGGTCCAGGGGTTGAGGGAATCTCTCATCTCGGACCAAAAGGTGACCTCATAGATGCCTAGATTCAGTGTCACAGCATCTAGGTGCTAAAATTCCATGATGGTAGCAGGTGTAAATGTATATGCCTAAGCACAGTACTTTAGCACTTAACTTATAGTATTCTGTAAATTACACATATAAATGTTTGTTCAGTCTATGCTTTTTTCCTGTGAATGGCCCCTTGCATTTACACAGTAAGCGAGTTGCATGTGTCATTTATAGAACAGTACTGAGCACATACCTAGCTCTTATGCACATAAGTGTACACTTACCTGCATAAGTTCTAATATTCTGTTATAGCGCACAAATGCTGCTTAAAATTGAAGTGCCAACTTATAGAACGAGGGGATTAGCCTTTTCTTAAAAAAAAAAAAAAATGGAAAAGTTCAATCGGTAACATCCAACTTTCCTATTTTTCCCTAAGAACATAAGCGTTACCATACTGGGACAGACCGAAGCTCCATCAAGCCCAGTATCCTGTTTCCAACAGTGGCAAATCCAGGTTACAAGTACCTGGCAAGATCCCAGAACAGTAAAACAGATTTTTTTTTTTTTGCTGCTCATCCTAGGAATAAGCAATGGATTTTCCCAAGTTCATCCTAATAATGACTTACGGACTTTTAGGAAATTATCCAAACCTTTTCTAAACTCTACTAAGCTAACTGCTTTTACCATATTCTCCAGCAACAAATTCCAGAGTTTAATTACATGTTGAGTGAAGAACTATTTTCCCTGATTTGTTTTAAATTTACTGCTTAGTAGCTTCATTGCATACCCCTAGTCTTAGTATTTTTGGAAAGAATAAGCAAGCATTCCTTGTCACCTGCAGCAGATGAATCCAGGAACTGGTGGGTTAAGTCCGCCTACCAGCAGGTGGAGATAGAGATAAACAAACTGAAGGCAGTGATGCCAGACGGCCAGCCCCTTTCTTAGTAGGTATGTCTCTGTCTCCAGCAGGTGGTGGATGGCTTTTCTCCATCTTCTGGATCCAAGGCTGCTGAGGGTGCTCCTGGGCCGGTAACCAGTTTGAGCCAGGGGTGGCGTACTGAAGGTATCCCCTTTGGCAGCATACCCAGGTTTTGGGTCCCTGCTGCACCTCAAATGCCCTCTGAACAGGCTTTTGCTGTTCTTTGCCTTCCCTATTTGTTTCTGCCTCCTCACTTAAAAAAAAAGAGAGAGAGAACCGTAAGATTTATAAAAAGAACAGAAACAGAGGGGAGCTGTGTTTTCTGTGAGAACAGGGCTGTGTTCCTGCCTGTCTGAGTTCTGTTTGTGTTGCCGGCTTGTCTGAGCCCTGACTGGGATTAGAGTCAGCGCGTTTTTCCTCGACTCCTGTGGCAGGTCCCGCGCTTTTCCCGGCTGTGGGTAAGTGCTGCAGAGTTTTTTTGTGTACAGGGACAGATGGCAGCTGAGGCTGTTAAGCGGTGTTCCCAATGCGGGAGACGACGTTCGGCAGTGGGTCTTTGCAGCGCAGGGTGTGCTGACTTGGCGGGACTTGACGGAGCGGTGCCCCCCCCAAGAGCACGCTTTCCTGCCCGGAGCCTGGCGATTCGCGCGCCATTTTGCGGACCACCGCGAAGCCAGCTCTGGTAGCGGTTTTTGGCAAAGTTTCTTCTCCGATGTTAGGGGAGTCTGGGGAACCGTCAGGCACTGCTGACTGTGGCTCAGGGGCCATGGCTGCGGGTTTTTCCACTTCGGGGGAGGGGTTTTCGCCCAAGTTTATTTTGCTCCTGCATCAGGCTTATTTGCTGAAGAAGGACGTGTCTCCATCTCCCCCCCCCCCCCCAGCGCTGCTGCTGCAGCTTCTGGCATTGAACCTCTTGGGGAGTCTGGGGGTAGTCAGTAGTTATTGGGCTTTTCCCAAGAGGATTTCTCCTCCCTTAAAAAGCGTAGAGTTTCCTTGGGGTCTGAGGAGGGGTCCTTGATACAATTGCCTGCAGCCCCCTGGTGGTGGCTCTTTCGGAGCAGATGGGGCTAGAGGAGGTGGAGGACAGTGTCCTTACTGACCAGGCAGAGAACTGTTCGGCTGTGAGAATTTTCCATAAGGAGGAATTGTCCTCCTTTATCTCTCAGACATTGGAGGCCTTGAATATAGAGGACCTGGAGGCCTCAGCTTCTCAGGCAGTCAACCCCAAGATGGCCAGTACCAGACCTTCTAAGGCCTTTCCAGTGCATGAAGCTATAGAAGAGTTGATTTTGGCCCAGTGGGCGGACCCGGATTGGGGGCTCAAAGTGGCCAGGGCTATGTTCCGGCTGTACCCGGTTTCAGCGGACCGATTGGAGCAGTTTGCTCTGCCTAAGGTGGATGCCCTTGTGACTTTGGTCACTAAGAAAACTACTCTTCCGGTGGAGGGTGGTGTGACACTCAAGGATATGCAGGACAGGCTTCTAGAGGCCTTTTTAAAACGTGCCTTTGAGGTGGCTGCTTTGACACTTTAAGCTTCTGTTTGTAGTTCTTATGCAGCTAGAGCTTGTCTCAGTTGGCTACATTCTGTCATGGGTTCGATTTCGGAGTCTGATATGCCGGGAGCTCTTCAAATGTTGCAGATGGATATAGGCCTGGCGTACTTGGCGGATGCCTTGTATGATTTGGTCCGTGCTTCGGCCAAGCTCATGGCTTTAGCTGTCTCCTCTAGGCATCTTCTGTGGCTCCTTTATTGGGCCGCAGATATGATCCCTAAGCAGTGGCTTATTAAATTGCCTTTCCGGGGGGAATTTCTTTTCGGGGAGGACCTAGAAAAGATTGTTAAGGATTTGGGGGATTCCAAATCTCAGCGTCTCCCAGAGGATAGGCCCAGGTCTGGTTCCAGGCAGGGAGCTTCGAGGTCGCGTTACAGAGAGACGCGACGGTATCGCCCAGGACGTTCTAACTCTGCCTTTCAGCGTCCTCGTTTTGGGCAGCGTTCTTTCTTTTGCAACAACAAGCATCCAGCCGGACCCCCTTCTCGTCAGGGGGCTCCTTCCCGGGCTACCCAATGATAGGGCGCAGGTCCACTCGGAAGGAGAGCAAGATCGGTTGTCGGCTCTCTTTATTTCTTCCAGAGTGGGCCAGGATTACTTCAGACCAGTGGGTACTTGATGTGGTGCGGGAAGGCTACAGGCTAGAATTCTTCTCTCCCGTCACACTTTTTTCTGGAGTCCCGCTGTTTCGTAGGCCAAGAGGACAGCTGTTCTGCAATGTTTGCAAGACCTTCTGCAGATAGAGGCTATTGTACCTGTTCCTCCTCTCGAGCGGCACACAGGCCGGTACTCCATCTTCTTTGTGATTCCAAAGAAAGGCGGAGCTTTTCGACCTATTCTCGATCTCCGGAAAGTAAACCACTTTTTACGAGTTCGACACTGCCGCATGGAGACGTTGAGAGCAGTTATTGCTACTGTTCAACCAGGCGAGTTTTTGACAGCTCTCGATTGCGAGAAGCTTACCTGCATGTTCCCATTTGGCAGCCTCATCAGCGATTTCTCAGATTTTCAGTGCTGGGTCAGCACTTCCAGTTTCGGGCCCTTCCTTTCGGAACGGCTACTGCCCCACACACCTTCTCCAGGGTCATGGTGGTGGCGGCGGCATTTTTGCGGAAGGAAGGTATTCGGGTGCATCCCTATCTCGACGACTGGCTAATTCGGGTGACTACAGCGGAGGAGAGTCGAGTGGTCACCGACCGGGTGATTGCAGTCCTGCAATCCTTAGGTTGGGTGGTCGATATGGACAAGAGTCATCTGGTTCCTATTCAGAGCTCGGAGTACCTCGGAGTGCGATTCAATACGAAGCAGGGGAAGGTGTTTCTTTCTAGGGTCGGAGGACCAAGTTACTTTCCCAAGTCCGGACCTTGTTGACTCATTTCTCTCGAGTGTGAGATTATGTTCAGCTCCTCGGTTCCATGACAGCGACCTTAGAGGTCATTCCGTGGGCGAGGGCTCACATGCGGCCTCTTCAGATCTTCCTTTTAAGCAAATGGTCACCGACGTCGATGGGTTATCAGCGGTGCCTTCCTTGGTCGAGCCGAGCCAGGGACAGTCTGGCATGGTGGCTCCGGCTGGCCAATTTGCAGAAGGGCATTCCTCTGGCTTCTCCCAATTGGGTAGTGGTCATGACAGATGCCAGCCTTGCTGGTTTGGGGGCCCATTGTCTACATCGGGTAGCCCCGGGATCTTGGACCCCACTCGAAGCGACTTGGCCGATAAATTGCCTGGAGTTGCGAGCAGTCGCGAATGCGCTACGGATTTTTCAAGACCTTCTGCGAGGTCTAGCAGTTCTTGTGTTCTCGGACGACACCACGATGGTGGCTTACATCAATCGGCAGGAAAGCACTCGCAGTCTTCCTCTGGCAGAGGATGCCTCTCATCTTCTGGTGTGGGCGGAAGCACATGTTCTCTGTTTGTCGGCAGCGCACGTTGCGGGTCAGGACAATATTCAAGCGGATTTTCTCAGCTGGAATCTTTTGGACGCAGCGGAGTGGACACTGTCGGACTCTACGTTTCAGTTGATCTGCCAGCATTGGGGAGTGCCGGTGATGGATTTCATGGCCTCGGCTTGCAATGCCAAAGTTCCCCAGTTCTTCAGTCGCAAAAGACAGCCAGGAACCGCAGGCTTGGATGCTCTTCTCCAGCCCTGGCCGGAACAGCAGCTGCTATATGTGTTTCCTCCGTGGCCTCTGATAGGGAGGATTCTTTGCCACATAGGGCGGCATCGGGGGCCGGTCGTTCTAGTGGCTCCAGATTGGCCCCGGCATCCGTGGTATGCGGATCTCGTTCGGGGTGCGCTCAGAGTCCCCGTTTCGGCTGCTGGTGACTCCGGATCTTCTGCATCAAGGCCCAGTACAGATGGAAAATCCCTCCCGCTTTGGTCTTACAACCTGGCTATTGAGAGGTGGCAGCTGAAGAAGAAGGGATTTTCAGGACCAGTCATTGCCACTCTTTTGGGGGCACGGAAGCAGTCCACTTCGACAGCGTACGCACGGGTGTGGAAAGCTTTCTCGGTGTGGTGTGGTTTGCATGCTGAGTTGCCTTTTCGGGCATCCGTGACGGTTATTTTGGCGTTCCTTCAGGACGGTCTTCAAAAGGGATTGGCATATAATTCCCTTCAAGTTCAGGTGGCCGCGCTAGCCTGTTTTCGAGGCAAA
The DNA here is from genome assembly GCF_901765095.1 of Microcaecilia unicolor. Classification (NCBI taxonomy): domain Eukaryota; kingdom Metazoa; phylum Chordata; class Amphibia; order Gymnophiona; family Siphonopidae; genus Microcaecilia; species Microcaecilia unicolor. The sequence continues at coordinate 278,771,638 of NC_044031.1, forward strand.
CTGGACGGCTCCTCAGCAGCTCACGCAGATGTGGTTCGTTTCCTCCATGGGGCTCTTTGTCTTCTACCTCCTGTGTGACAGCCGTGCCCGCCATGGCGTTTGAATGTGGTGCTGCGAACCCGGAAGGCCCCGCCCTTTGAGCCTTTGAACAAGGCCTCTGAGAAGGATCTTACACGACAGTGTTTTGGTGGCCATAGCTTCGGCCAGGAGGATTTTAGAGATTCAGGCTTTGTCTTGCCGAGATCCTTTTTTGCAGTTTTCTGAAGCAGGAGTGTCGATTCGGACTGTGCCGTCGTTTCTCCCAAAAGAGGTTTCGGCTTTTCATGTCAATCAGGCGGTTTATCTTCCTTCCTTTCGAAAGGAGGATTATCCGGAAGAGTTTGCGTTGCTTCGTTTCCTGGACGTGCGGAGAGCCTTGTTCAGGTAACTGCAGGTTTCGCATTTCGTCGCTCGGATCATCTCTTTGTGCTCTTTGCTGGCTCGAAGAGAGGTGAGGCGGCTTCTAAGGCTTCCATTGCTCGCTGGATTAAGGAGGCCATTGGGGCGGCGTATGTGTTACATGGTCAGTCGCCTGCAGTGGCCCTGAAGGCTCATTCTACTCGAGCGCAGGCAGCTTCGTGGGCGGAGGCGTCTGCCTTATCTCTCTGGAAGAGATTTGTCGGGCGGCTACTTGGGCGTCCCGTCATATGTTTGCGAAGCATTACAGGTTAGACGTGTTGGCTCGGGAAGATGCGAGTTTTGGGGCGTGAGTGTTGGTGCGGGGAGTGTCGGCTTCCCACCCTACTTAGGGATTGCTTTGGTACATCCCACCAGTTCCTGGATTCATCTGCTGCAGGTGACAAGGAAAGTAAAATTGTCTTACCTGATAATTTTCTTTCCTTTAACTGCAGCAGATGAATCCAGGATCCCTCCCTAGCTCAGCCGACTGTTCTCGTTTTCCGTGCGGAGTAGATGGTTTTCCTTCCGGGTTCTTTTTTGCAGAGTTCAGACAGATATGGGAACACGGAAAGGATTCCGATTTGTAGAACAAGTGAAAGTTGTTTCAAGTTTGTTGTTTGGTTCTCTGTTTTTAATAATGAGGATGGTTTCTTGTTGTTGTTGGTTTCGTGTTCTTGGTTACTGCTTACGAATGACATACTAACTGAGAAAGGGGCTGGCTGTCTGGCATCACTGCCTTCAGTTTGTTTATCTCTATCTCCACCTGCTGGTAGATGGACTTAACCCACCAGTTCCTGGATTCATCTGCTGTGGTTAAAGGAAAGAAAATTATCAGGCAAGACATAATTTTACCATTTACCTCTGCCCATTCCACTCCACTCTGTTTTTATAGACCTCTATCATATCTCCCTTCAGCCTTTTCTTCTCCAAGCTGAAAAGCCCTAGCCACTTTAGCCTTTCCTCATAAGGAAGTCACCCTTCTCTGTACCTTTTCTAATTCCGCTATACCTTTTTTGGAACACAGTGACCAGAATTGCCCACAGTATTCGAGGTGCAGTTGCACCATGGAGCAATGCAAAGGCATTATAATATTCTCATTTTTGTTTTCAATTCCTTTCCTAATAATTCCTATTTGCTTTCTTAGCCGCCACTGCACATTGAGCAGAGGGTTTCAATGTATCAGCAACGATGACACCTAGATCCTTTTCCTGGGTGATGTTTTCTAATGTGAACCTTGCATCACATAGCTATAGTTTGTGTTCCTCATTCCCACATGCATAACTAACACTTGCTCAAATTAAACGTCATCTGCCATTTGGATGCCCAGTCTCGTAAGGTCCTCTTGCAATTTTTCACAATCCTCTTGTGATTTAACAACTTTGAATAACTTTGTGTCATCAGCAAATTTAATTACCTCACTAATTATTCCCATCTCTAGATCATTTATAAATATGTTTTAAAAAGAGCGGTCCCAGCACTGACTCCTGGGGAACCCCACTATATACCCTTCTCAATTGAGAAGACTATTTAACCCTGCTCTCTGTTTTCTATCTTTTAACCAGTTTTTGATCCACAGTAAGACATTACCTCCTATCCCATGAAGTTCTTACTTTCTCACCTTTATCCACATGTTTATTCACACCTTCAAAGAAATGTAGTAGATTGATGAGGCAGGATTTCCCTTGACTAAATCCATGTTGGCTTTGTCTCATTACTCTATGTTTATGTATATGCTCTGTAATTTATATTTAAAATCAAGCATGGCACCGAAAGATTGAAGGGTGGCCAGTGTAATACCAATTTTTAAGAAAGGTTCCAGAGGTGATCCAGGAAATTATAGACTGGTGAGCCTGACGTCGGTGTCGGGCAAAATGGTAGAGACTATTATAAACAACAAAATTATATATTATTAAAAATAGCTCTTCAAGATCATTTTTCAATTCTATCAGTACTCTATAACGTATACCATCTGGTCCATTCGATTTGCTATTCTTCACTGTGTCAAATTGCTCTATTACATCTTCCAGGTTTACAGAGATTCGTTTCAGTTTCTCTGAAGCGTCAGCACTGAGAAAATAGGAATTTTCTAATGAATTTTTTGGTAAAAGTCCCAGACTTCTGAACCACTTAAGTCAGAAAATATTTCAGTGTGCAGCACTATCTGCTCACTCTGCAGTACATTAACTTTACTTTTTCTGACATCATCTACTATGTTATGTATGTATGTTACATGGTTCAGTATGCGCATACTAGTTCCTAAAGATAGTAAGGTTTCTCATCCAGCCTCTCTTCCCAGTTGGTCTGAATTGCCTGCCATCCTGACCAAAACATATGTGTGGAACCCATCTTATTTGCTCAGTTTATGACCCCTTCGTCCAGAATCTCTGTTGTTTGTGAGTGTGCATGCCTTCTGCCTCTGTGAAGGTTTTCATATGAAGTCACAGATGTTCCATGTGCTGGAGACTCCCTTTTAGTCTTAAAGTAAGAGACTGTGGATACTGTTAGGGACCACTGCTCTAATTTACAATACCTCTTGACTGTGTCCCCCACTGTCTGTTATCCTCAAGGCAAATGAGCATAGCCAGTATTATAGAAGTTTGCTATTTAGTTATTCAGATATAGTTCACATCTTTTCAGTTGGAGCTCAAAATGAGTTACATATATCTCCCTATCTCCAGAGGGCTTACAGTCTATGGGGCTGATGCAGAAAGCTACAGTGGACAAAAGTGCGCAGTTAGCAAGAGGTCTACTGTATGCAAGTTTCTGGGCACCAAGTGCAGAAAAAGATTTTGTGCGGAAGCAAAACTTTGTATTAGGCACTAGTGCACATCAAAGGAAAATGAATGGTAATGAGGCTATTAGCTGTTCTCCCTGGATGTAGAGAGCTGCTGCAGAAGACTAAGGTGAACACAGCATGGAAACCTGAATGCCCAGGCTGAAGAGGCGTTGAAGGGCTAGATTGCCCTTCTTCAGCAGTTGTTTTGGAGTAGAAAAGCTAATAGCCCCCCCCCCCGTCTTTCAGGAGGGATGTAGAGGTGACCCCTCATGCAGCTGCATAGTTTTAAAAATATTTCACTCTTTCTGTCAGTGCGTAAGCCATTCACTGCTGTGCACTGACAAGAAGGGAGTTGTTTTTTTTTTTTGCTCTTCAGTAGCAAATAGCTACAGACTATCACTGTGGTATATGCTGTGTTTTTTCTGACCCACTTTTTAGCACAGCGGTAATTTGAATGCCATTTGTTTATTGCATCAGAGAGCTAAATTTTTATGATAGGTTTTCATTAGAATCTGTGTGCTCAGCCATTGGCACACAATTTTCTTTATTGGACCCTAAGTTTGTATCATAGAAAAGGTTTTGCACCCATAGAATATCACTCTTTCTTCATAGGGAACCTGGTCTCAAGCTAGACACCTGCTCATATCGGTTATCTGGAGCACTCAGATATTTTACTCCCTTTGTGTGTGTTTGCATCTTATGCAAAATTATTCAGCTTTAATTCTAATGAACAAGTTTTTTGTCAGCAAACGTGGAGGCACAGGTTCCTTTCACTTATACTAAGAAACTCCATGGTTTCCCAATTGCATATAAGTTCAAGCTACATAATCCAGAGCAGTTAGAACCAGATATCCCACCTGCTCAACAGAGTTCTTTTGCCCCACAATATAATACAATAAGCTCTTACAGTGGTGGAAATAAGTATTTGATCCCTTGCTGATTTTGTAAGTTTGCCCACTGACAAAGACATGAGCAGCCCATAATTGAAGGGTAGGTTATTGGTAACAGTGAGAGATAGCACATCACAAATTAAATCCGGAAAATCACATTGTGGAAAGTATATGAATTTATTTGAATTCTGCAGAGGGAAATAAGTATTTAATCCCTCTGGCAAACAAGACCTAATACTTGGTGGCAAAACCCTTGTTGGCAAGCACAGCGGTCAGACGTCTTCTGTAGTTGATGATGAGGTTTGCACACATGTCAGGAGGAATTTGGTCCACTCCTCTTTGCAGATCATCTCTAAATCATTAAGAGTTCTGGGCTGTCGCTTGGCAACTCGCAGCTTCAGCTCCCTCCATAAGTTTTCAATGGGATTAAGGTCTGGTGACTGGCTAGGCCACTCCATGACCCTAATGTGCTTCTTCCTGAGCCACTCCTTTGTTGCCTTGGCTGTATGTTTTGGGTCATTGTCGTGCTGGAAGACCCAGCCACGACCCATTTTTAAGGCCCTGGCGGAGGGAAGGAGGTTGTCACTCAGAATTGTACGGTACATGGCCCCATCCATTCTCCCATTGATGCGGTGAAGTAGTCCTGTGCCCTTAGCAGAGAAACACCCCCAAAACATAACATTTCCACCTCCATGCTTGACAGTGGGGACGGTGTTCTTTGGGTCATAGGCAGCATTTCTCTTCCTCCAAACACGGCGAGTTGAGTTCATGCCAAAGAGCTCAATTTTTGTCTCATCTGACCCACAGCACCTTCTCCCAATCACTCTCGGCATCATCCAGGTGTTCACTGGCAAACTTCAGACGGGCCGTCACATGTGCCTTCCGGAGCAGGGGGACCTTGCGGGCACTGCAGGATTGCAATCCGTTATGTCGTAATGTGTTACCAATGGTTTTCGTGGTGACAGTGGTCCCAGCTGCCTTGAGATCATTGACAAGTTCCCCCCTTGTAGTTGTAGGCTGATTTCTAACCTTCCTCATGATCAAGGATACCCCACGAGGTGAGATTTTGCGTGGAGCCCCAGATCTTTGTCGATTGACAGTCATTTTGTACTTCTTCCATTTTCTTACTATGGCACCAACAGTTGTCTCCTTCTCGCCCAGCGTCTTACTGATGGTTTTGTAGCCCATTCCAGCCTTGTGCAGGTGTATGATCTTGTCCCTGACATCCTTAGACAGCTCCTTGCTCTTGGCCATTTTGTAGAGGTTAGAGTCTGACTGATTCACTGAGTCTGTGGACAGGTGTCTTTCATACAGGTGACCATTGCCGACAGCTGTCTGTCACGCAGGTAACGAGTTGATTTGGAGCATCTACCTGGTCTGTAGGGGCCAGATCTCTTACTGGTTGGTGGGGGATCAAATACTTATTTCCCTCTGCAGAATGCAAATAAATTCATATACTTTCCACAATGTGATTTTCCGGATTTAATTTGTGATGTGCTATCTCTCACTGTTACCAATAACCTACCCTTCAATTATGGGCTGCTCATGTCTTTGTCAGTGGGCAAACTTACAAAATCAGCAAGGGATCAAATACTTATTTCCACCACTGTATATCCTACACTAGTCCACTGGGAGTTGTGCGTGGTGTACAATGTTAAAAAGCTAGGTGTTCCTAGGAACAATACATAAAATAATAACCCAAATTCCACCAGACAAATAAGCTTTTAAATATAATCCTCACCTTAATCTTCTGACACATACTTCTTGAAAAGATAAGTTTTCAGTGATTTCCTGTACTTTGTATAACGTCAGTCTTTAAATTAGATGGCAGAGAATTTGAATATATGGCTTGATATAAAAAGAAAAAGTCTCCAACCAGCTCGATTTATAGACCACTTTCCTCAAATGAGGATAATGTAAAGACAAATAGAATCTATTATTAATGTCATAGTTCCTTAGAGGTAGTTAATTAACACATACCCTGGGGAACCCCCATGAATTATTAAAAATTTAATTGTACAAACTTTAAAAATCATACAAGCTGTAGCTGGCAGCCAGTGCAATTTAAAAAAAAAACAGCAGGATAATTCTGTAAACTTTGATGACCTGTATATCAAGCGCTCAGTAGTGTTCTGCAAAGTTTGCAGGCTTTTGATTGTAGTACCTTTGGCTCCAATATAAACAGAGTTACAATTATCAATATGAGCCAGTATAATAGTCTGAACAATCAGCGTAAAAAAAAACATGTGATCAGAATTAGCTCTCATCCTTCTTAGTTTCCACATCAATCTAAATACTTTTGTAGTCATGGACTGTATCTGATCTTCAAATGTTAAGTGGTTGTCAAAGATGATCCCTAAGATTTTAAGTTGGGATTCAAGTTTAAAATTCATACCATGTAAATGCAAATTGTTTGAACTAAAAGGTTTATAAGAACTACTCAATACTAAGAACTTTGTTTTCTTGCTGTTAAATTTTCGTTTAAACTCCGAGGCCCATCGTTCCAAAATAGATAATTATGTCAGAAATGGCTTTCCTAAAAGGGATATTGTCTGCATGTATGAACATATGGTGTCCTTGCACCAAAAGCCTTATTCCTAACTGCGACATAATGTTAAACAGGATGGGAGATATAGGTGATCCCACTTTTAGGGAACCATTCATTGCATAAAATTATCCATCTTGACTTGATATAACTGGTAGGTCAAAAAACCTCTAAGCCAGTTCAACATTACCACTCCTGTCACACCATAATAATCCAGTAAATCCAACATCATTTTATGATCTACCAAATCAAACATGCAGGACATATCAAACTGCATAACTAAGACTCTACAATCCCTACTGATCTCAAATCTTTTAATATTTGACAATAAAGAGATCAGTGTCATTTCGATGCTGACCCTATTCTAAAATTTTATAGGCACTTCTCTACTGAAATGTACACTCAAAACAAATAAAATAGTAGAGGATCCAAAAAAGTACAATATGTAATAATATTATGCGCGGGTAAGTCTCATATGTACTTAACGGCTGGTGTCACTTCACTCCCTCGGTGAACCTCTTGCCGTACAATATTGTAATCATAGACTTTAACCCCCGACCTACCAATACCTAAATTCTTTACTATTTATTCCTTTATTCTTAACATTGTATGTAAAGTTCAGGCAATGTGTTACTTATCTTAGCTTGTTCTTAAACGGGTGTGCTCACAAACCCCGACAGGTAGCCTGTTTCGCAATTCTTGCTTTGTCAAGGGGGAGCGCTTCACCTCATCTGTCAGAATACAAGCAAATATGCCTTAAAATCCTATAATTATAATGCACTTCTAACTGTTTCTATTCATATTAGTCCCAGCTATCAGACTTACGTTTGATCGTAACACCTCTGGTTTCTTCAACAAGAACCTAAAATGGCGACGGCGTTTTAAAACTTTTGCCGCTACCGGAAACAGCTGATCGCTGGATCCGGTGATGTACACTGACATACCAACTTACATGAAACATCCCCAATGTATATGAGTATTAAGTCCGTTTGGTTCTGTAGTGTTCAATTTATGTATCCAGAAAGTCTCCCTTTGTAATACCTTTCTGTTGTAATCTCCGCCTCTCGACGACGGAAGAACTTGTTCTATAACTGAACATCTTAATGATTATATATCGTGAACAAACTGTATACAATGCTGTACAAGAGGGGCTCCTAAATTGTGTGCTTGAATGCGTGAACGGTGTTCTGTCATGTGCACATGTAGTGACCTGATAGATTTTCCTATGTATATTTTATCGCATGGGCATCTTATCATATATATGATTCCCACTGTCCTACATGTCGTATGTCCCTTTAAAATATATTTCTTACCCGCATGTATGAAATTGTCTCCCTCTTGAGTGATCGTACATGTCTTACAATTTGATTTTTTGCACTTAAAGTGACCTGCTGGTAATGTGATATCGCGGTGTCTGTCTTCTCCGTCCTTCTCAGGTAATTTCGCTGGACTTAAAATCTCTTTTAAATTACTAGAACGTGAAAAGGCTGTTCTTAGCTGACTATCACTAAATAAAGGGTGGATTTCATAATATCCCAATGTCGCTTAATCATCTTAGTGACCCTATTCTAAAGCCAGATTGAGAGGGGTGAAGAATAGTATTGTCCAGATAATCCATTAATTGTGCCACTATTCTCTCCTATCATCTTCATCAATAATGGTATGGGCAGTAGTTTGTAGGATCATTCAGTTTTAATCTGGGATTCTCAGGAATAGGAGTTAGAATAATTCTTCCATCTTCATGTGGAACAAATCCAATGGAGAAAATGTTTACAGAGTCTCAAATAGTTCAGAAACTCTTTTGGTACCAACTTCATCAAATGAGTTGCAGATATCCAATGAGCAGTGTGAGCCTGAGTACTTTTAAGTACTTCTCTATGGTGACAATTGTCGTTTCAGAGAATTGGGACCAAATTCTATTAGAATTTATTCCTATCTCTTCCCTTATGTTAGTCTGAAACATGGGTGCACAAGGAAATTCTAATTGAATCCACTTTACTTTTAAAATGCTCTGCTAGGCCCCCACGGTTTCTTCCGCGTGGATCGCGGAGATTACCGTGGAAATGTCTACCATCATGGAGGATCTGTTGGAAAAGAGACTGGCACCATTAGACTCTAAAATGGAACGATTACACGCCAAGATGGAGGATTTAGCAACGGACTGGGTAGCTTTGCAAACCCAAACTGCAGCGGTGGAAGACAGGGTAGCTGCAGTAGAGGGGGGCCAGAGCACACTACAGAAAAAGGTGCGGATCTGGAGGCTAAAGTGGAGGACCTGGAAAACAGGTCCAGAAGAAATAATTTGCGACTAGTGGGCTTGCCAGAATCGTTGCCAGACAGGAATTTACAGGCTTTCCTGGAAACGTGGCTCACAGAGGAGTTGAAGATTACAGATAGCAACGGACCCTTACGCATTGAGAGGGCACACAGAATAGGACCGAGGGAGCAGGCGCCACAAAGACCAAGGGTGATCATTCTGCGGATTCTTAATTTCGCTCACAAGCAGGACATATTACACACATTGAGAGCGGGAAGGACACTTAAGTACGACAACAAAAAAATATTATGTTTTCAAAACTATTCAACTGGAGTGGCAGCGCAGCACAGAGCTTTTTTCCCCTATTTGCTCCAAGTGGTTTGCCATGCATATAAAGTTTGCATTGATTTGTCCGGCAATCCTTAAAGTAACACATGGGGTTCAACAGTATCATACAGATCGGTAGAGGGATGGCCAAAGCTTTCTGACACGAGAAGAGGAAGAGGTAGCGGAAAGATCAAGGAAGACGTGAGGGAATTGCCTAGTGGGCTGCACATGACAGTGGAATCGGCCTAAGGATAAGAGAGGCACAGCAGCAAAGCCATGAACATTGGGAGATCAGAAAGAGACGCTGGCAATAGAAGTACAATAAGACTATGCAATTGTGGGAGCAGAAAGAAATTTACTCAAGGTCCGGGTGATGTAGTGGACTGACACGTAAGACCCCGTATCAGGGGAGACAGTAGACCAGGGACTTGGAAGCTAGAAGAGTGTTTGTTATAAGGGGGAATGGTTGTGGGAAGGGGAGAGAGAAGGTTGGGGGGGGGGTAATGATTAAGATGTGTACATGTTGGGAATGGTTGTCACATTTTCAAAGCTGGAAACTGGGTTTGTGAGCCCTTGGGCCACTGCCGCGGAGCAGCAGTGGCAGGCAAAACCACCCCACGCTAGAGACAGGGCAGATCTCTGGCAAACAGTTAGGCTTCACCTGCACCTGGCCACTTTCCACCAAGAGTTGAGCTCCAGGCTTCAGGTGGCCGGCAGGACTTACTGGACAGGGCAGGACTGGCTAACAGCTAGGCAGCACAGGGACAGCAAGGCAGGGAAAGGATAGGCTAAAGGACAGGACTGAAAGCTGCGAGCAGCCACTGAAACAGGGAACAAACACAGCTAGACAGGAGACTGAACTGAAAGCTGCAAGCAGCCACTGAAGCAGGGAACAAACACAGATAAACCCAGAACTAGGCAAAGACATACAAACACGACACAAGACTGGGAAACAAGCAGTACAGTAAACAAGCAATACCCTAAACTAAACACAGACTACCTAGAACAGGCAAGACTTCAGGCAAGAATTAGAGCAAGGAAACAAACTCAGGCTGAAGTGCTAAAGCACCAACATACCAGGGCCTTAGACGCTATGCAAAGGCAAAGCAGCAAGGTTTCAGAATGGCTAATAAGCCCAGCAGCACCTGGAGCTCAGCTGCCACAATCACCAGGAAACTATGGGTGCTGTGTAGTTTCAATCCAAGCAAGCAAGTCTGGCAGCCCAGAAGATCCGGACCGGACTAGCCTGAAATCTGGAACGGGTGACGGTCCACAGCAGCCACCGGTTCTGGCCACCAGAAGGCGAGGTGAGCACAGACGTAACAATGGTTGAGGGAGCATGTCATGTCGGGAGGGGGGGGTGGCGTTAGATGTGATCATTCCTATGTGGGTAACAAGGTACTGGGGGAAGGGCTGGGGAAGAGGTGGGGAGGAGTCGGGGCGGGGATAGGGGAGATAGGGTAAGGGGAAGTAGGTATCAAGATCTATTGGGGATAGTAAGGACACGGAGGGAGGTGTTGGCAAGGGGGGGAAAAGTAAGTTTGGCTGGACAAGGGATGTTGGGTGGGGGACGGAGGCTTGGGACATCCCCTGCAGACGCAAACTCAAAAAAATAGGTGAAAAAAGAACGGGTATATGTTTATAGGTAATGGTGAGAATGGTGACGTGGACATGTAGGAGGAATCCATTCGCCTGTTAAAAGATCAAAAATCTTACAGCATCTGAATAGGCACAAAGTGGAAGTAGCTTTGTTGCAAGAGACCCCATCTCAATGCAAAGAGAGCACGCCAAGTTAAAAACATGGTGGGTGGGAGAATGTGTTGCCGCAGATGCTCAGGGGAAAAAAGGGGGAGCGGCTATACTGTTCAAAAAAAGGGTTGGCTACTGGGATAAAGATAACATGGGCAGAACCCAGGGGAGCGAATTATATTGGTAAAAGCAGTTATTAACCAGCAAACAGTCCTACATATGCAACATATATCCCCAATCAGTATGACAGGAGGTTCTACAGCAGGGTGATTAGAGCTTTGACTTTGGAGGAATGTGGATCTCTGGTGGTAGGAGGAGACTTCAATGCAGTATGGGACCTGGAGGTGGATAGGTCTACCTCTGGTCCAGCGGTTGGATACTATGCTAATAAGTATAGCTGCTGGACCAGTTGAACCAGCTGCTGGACCTGGTGGATGTATGGTGAGAGCTACATCCATTAGATAGGGACTACTCTCACCTATCAAGAGCACATGATACACAAGCTCGTATAGATTATTTGCTGGTAAATAGGGGGGAGTTTAGCAAGGTGCGTAAATCAACTATTGGTCCTTATGCTATATCGGACCACGCCTGGGTGTGGATGGAATGGGAGGTGGGACAAGCTAGGGAAAGTGGGGGGCAGTGGCAGTTCCCTATCGAGTTATATAAGGACCCTATGTTTCGGGAAAAGATGTTAAAATGCTGGGATTCCTATAAGACTATGAATGGAGAACATGAGTGCAACCCTGTACTGGGATGCAGCTAAGGCAGTTTTTAGGGAAGAAATAATAAGCTACACCCATTACAAATGGAAGGTGCGAGATAGCAAAATATTAAGGCTGGGGGGCTGATTCGGAAAGCTAGACAGCGATATGGGATGTCGCGGATGGGGGAACACAAGAGGCAGCTTCTGGAATATCAAACAGCATTGAACATGCTTCTCCGACAGAGAACCCACAGGTCACAGCAGTTTTATAGGTATAAGCTTTATAGATATGGTAATAAAAGTGGAAAGTTGATGGCCAGACTGGTTAGACCCAAAGGGGGATCATACAAGATTCTTTCTATCAAGGATCTGGCAGTGCAGAGGGTACATTCAGACTAAGAGATATGTGAAACTTTCCAGAAATACTATCAAAACTTATATGCTGCTCCCCCAGATGAAGGTCTCCCGAGGGAATTATACCTGTCGAACGTTGCGCATCCTCGGGTGGGGCAGGCGACTAGAAATAAATTGAATGCGCCAATAACAGAGGAGGAGGTGACATCAACCACTGAGCGTTGTCCCCTATTGAAGGCCCCAGGAGTGACGGGTTAGAGCTGAGTTTTACAAAAGCATGGGAGAGGTGGTGGTTCTTCCGTTAACTAGAATGTTTAATAAAATAGTGGAGGATGAGGCAATGCCGAAGTCTTTAGATTTAGCTCAGATTATAGTGTTACCTAAACCAGAAAGGGATCCTACTAGTGCATCATCCTATAGGCCCATATCTTTATTAAATTTGGAAGTGAAATTATTGGCTAAGATAATGGTGAATCGGCTGGCTCGGGTGCTGCCGGATATTCTCCATGAGACCCAAGTGGGATTTGTGGGGGGAAGATCGGTGGCAAAGAGCATGCGGAAGATACTGGCATCGCTAGAATATGGAAAAGGGGGGGGGGTCTCAATCTATACCATTAGTTTTGATGCTGAGAAGGCCTTCGACCGAGTAAACTGGGATTTTATGTATGACACCTTAAAGGCCTATGGGTTTGAGGGGCTTTTTGTATCGGTGATCAAAGCATTGTACTCGACACCTCAAGCTAGAGTGAGGGTTAACGGAAGAAAGTCGGAGTCGTTCCCAATCTTAAGAGGAACTAGACAGGGTTGCCCCTTGTCGCCACTTCTCTTTGTATTAACATTAGACGCTCTGATAAGTGAGATAATGGTCAATCCAGATATCAGAGGTATTCAGGTGGGGGAACACTGTTTTAAGGTGGCGTGGATGATTTGCTAGTACATTTGGAGACACCGAGGGAGTCATTGGAGACATGGGGATTATGGGGATTACGCTGGGTTGAGGATTAATTTGGAAAAATCGGTGGCGTTGCCTTCCTCTCAGCAGGTAAAGGGGCAATGGATCGGTGATTTCCCACTGCGGTGGGCGGCGGATTCCTTTAAATACCTGGGGATCCATCTGACAATGGAATTGGACACCTTATATCGCATGACTATTATGTGTCTTATGGAGGATACCCGAGGAAAGCTGGAAGGCGCTGTCGTTGCTGGGGAGAATAAACTTGGTGCGGATGGTCCAGTTTCCTTGCCAGTTATATGTCCTTCAGAGCCTTCCACTGTACGTGCTAAAAAAGATTTAAAGATACTACATAGAATGTGGAATAAATTTTGTTAGGCATGGAAAAAGCCTAAAATTCAATTGGGGGACATGTTGGGATTTTGGAAACAGGGAGACCTACGGCTGCCAGACTTAAAAACATACAACCAAGTGTGTTTACTGAGACATCTGAGTGATTGGTTTGGAAATACACAACAGTACCCACCGGTGGAATTGGAAAAAACATTCTATGAACCATATAATTTATATTATCTGCTACATTGTAAGAAGAGGCAAATACCAACCCCTTTGAAGGGAAGTGTTCTGCTGGACCCTCTGTGGGAAGCATGGAAGGGATTAGTGAGCAAATTGGGAGGGAACCCAACGGTCTCAGATCAGATACCAATCAGGGGTAATGGGGATTTTGAGCCGGGGTTGGAAAATTCTGTATTCAGAATATGGGAACAGAAAGCAGTAGTCTTGCTGGAAGACTTGCTAACAGAGGGAGGAAAGTTGCTGCCATTTGAAACACTACAAGGGAAGGCAGGCCCCACATGGGGTAACCGATTTGCATATACACAAATCAAGCATTACCTGTCCAAGCTGGATGAAACCTCAGCTGGGAACAAAAATTCAAGAATTTTTCCAGCAGATGTGGGAACTGGGGGGTTCAGTGTCAGGGCTTAATCAGGCTCTTAATAAAAGGGCCCCGAGTAGAGTATACACAGAGGTAAAGAGAAGATGGGAGGAGGACCTGGGGAAATCTCTGGGGGATTGGAATATAGCTGCAACCATTAAAAATATTGTCCTATTAACAAAAGATGAGAGACTAAGGGTGTGTGGAGTACGAGTGCTGCTTAGAGCATATATAACCGAAATACAATTGGCATATATGAAACCGCAAGAGGGGGTTAATTGTACTAAATGTAAACAATTTAGACATAAGTTCTTCCATGCGATATGGGAATGTCCCCAAATTCAGCAGTTCTGGGAACAGGTGAGACTGTTTTTGGCTAATACACTAAAAGAGGGGGTGCAGGGGTCCGTGGAACAATCTGTGTTAGACAAACCCAAATCATACTATCCGATGAATAAACCTGCCACCCTTTTATGTCGTAAAACGACCCTAGTAGCCCGAAAAGTTATATTACAATATTGGGTGACGGATGATCCCCCGGCATACTGGCATTGGAGGAACCAAGTGCATTTGTTGATGACGTGGGAAGCAAGGGAGGATAGGGGATCCCCCAAGAGGAGGAAAGATTTTTTGGCGATATGGAACCCCTACTTGTCCAGCCTAAGTTCTAGGGGAAGAAGCCTTATTGTCAACACCTTGTGATGTAGGAGATAGATACCTAATGGGAGGAGAGGAAGGGAAGGGGGGGACATTTTTTTTTTTGGGGGGGGGGGGGGTTAAAGTTTGATAATGGAGCGGAGAAAGTCTTTGCGAAGTAAGGTTTTGAATGTTAGCATTTGCATAGTTATAGTACTTGTAAATAGGTATGTCTTGTACTGTCATCAATAAAATGTGGCATGCAAAATGGTGGGAACAAGGGGTAGAAGGGGAAGTTAGGGGATAGGGGAGAAAAATGTTAAAAAGTTTGGTAGTTGTCCAGTAAGGTGTTGGATTTATATAGCATGTTTTGCTTAAGTTAAAAGTAATGTTATGGTGTAAAATATTGAAATATCAATAAAAATCGTTTAAACATAAAATGCTCTGCTAATTTTTCTGCATGAGGTGTTAAACTCACTAGTAGCCAGATGTAGTGACAAGTTTATTCATCACTTGAGATAGGGAAATATTCCCTGAATATAAAGTCTATCAAGGATGAATAATAACATATCTTTGCTTGCCTAATCTTTACTTTGCATTCACTCAAATCCTTCCTCCAATTTTGTCTATTTCCCTCAATTTGGACTTTGTACCATTTTCTCTCTAAAGCTGTACAGTTCCTTTTTGCATCTAACAGCTCCTTTGTAAACCATCCTGCTCGCCTACTCCTTGATTTCCTACCTTGCTTTAAAGGTGCTATTTCCTCTAATATTTTCCAACTAACTTAATTCCAGTTATCCAGTGTCCAGTTCTTAATGTCCTAGTACCAAAATTCTTTTTCAATTTTCCCTCTCCTTATAGGTCTCTGTGCCTGCTTCTGTTCTCTCTTCCTACTTTTTTCCCTCCAGTAGATTGCAAAATTCAATTTGTAATGATCTGACCATATTGTTGGTTTCTACCCATAGTCAGCCACTTACAGGTCTTATAGATTTCACCCATTTTATATGCAAACAGATCTAGGTAAAACCGGCTGACCCCCCCAAAATTATACTGTTCTAACACTGAGGTTAGTCATCTTTTCCAAGTGTAAATTCAGATCACTCAACAGAATAATGTTTGAATTACTTATACTGACATTTGAAATAAAATCCATAAAACCATCGTGAGCTGAGTTCCACTTGCTAGGTGGGGAATAGAACAGAATCGCACTTAAGGAAGTATGTAGCGTATCATAAATTGAAAAAATTTCTAATGATGTTGTCATAAGTTGAGATAGGAGCTTCACCTCTACAAACAATTTATATGTCAGAGCTGTGCCCCTCCTTTCTTCTCTTGTTAAGAGAGATATCTTATAGCTACTTGGACATAGCTCATTTATTCCATGATCATCGTGGAATTTCAGCCATGTTTCTGTAATAAAAAACTAATGTTTTTTTCTATTCACTTCTATGGATGTGATTGTATTATACTGAAATAAAAGTAAATATAAAAACCAGGCCTGGTGGTTCCATGCTGATCCAGTCTTTGATATTACAATGTTTGTAAGTGCTGCATACGTGTAGTAGTATGTTTGTTTACCATCAATCTGGCATTTATATAGCTTACTGGGACAGGTATATAAGAAGCATTATCTTCAATACACTCTACTTCCTTTCTACATAAGTCTTTTTCAATTTAGACGAATTTCTATTCTTTCTATTGCATATTTGTTGTCTACATAACACTCTGGGCATTCTCAGCTCACAATCTACTAAATTAGTTTTTGGAGCCAATGGTATTATTAAAATGAACTGGTTACCGATTTGACCATACCCTAGATCAAAAGCATAGTTCCCTGTAAGTAAAACTAATAGGTAAAATACCAATGCATCCAATGTGCTACTACATTTTCAAAACATACGTACCTTGTCTAGTTTCCTTGGACCTGCATATAAAATTTGCATTATCTTGATGAGATGAAGTTAACTAAGAAGTGATTAACATTAAAAATAATAAAAAGGAGTATCTGCCCCCATTGAATAGTGCACCAAGTTGCGCACAAAGGCGATATATCAAATTTAGATAAACTGTAACTAGTGCAGAACAAGATATTCCTTTTACACCCAAATTCTGAATTTCTAGCCCAGACAGCATAGAAATTAAGCATTTCTAAACTGCTCTATCCATTTGTCCTAGGCGGTATACATCTTGGACATACGTAATAAACAAAACAAGAGACTTTTAATGTAATTGCAATATATCCTTATATACAAGTACTTTGGCATCTCCCTTGTGTTTTTTGGAAGAGCCCTCCCACCCTACTCTGCTTCATGTATACTGTGGTCATAGGGATAAAAGCGTTCTTCCACATCCTTTGACTGATCTCTCCCTCGAAAATGCTAGGCCACATGGCTTCCACAATTCATGTAACCTCCATGGAACACTTCAATTTGAGGCAAGCTCAGTGGTGTAAAAGGGGCGATCAGGGAAGACAAAGCCGTAGCAGAGAGATTAAATAATTCTTTGCTTTGGTCTTCACCGAGGAAGATTTGGGAGTGATACCGGTGCCGGAAATGGTATTCGAAGCTGACAAGTCGGAGAAACTTAATGAATTCTCTGTAAACCTGGAGAATGTAATGGGGCAGTTCTACAAACTGAAGGGTAGCAAATCTCCTGGACTGGATGGTATTCATCACAGAGTACTGATAGAACTGAAAAATGAGCTGGCAGAGCTATTGTTAGAAATATGTAATTTATATCCTTAAAATCGAGTGTGGTACCGGAAGACTGGAGGGTGACCAATGTAACCCCGATTTTTAAAAAAGGTTCCAGAGGAGATCCGGGAAATTATAGACCGGTGAGTCTGACGTCTGTGCCAGGCAAAATGGTAGAGACTATTATTAAGAACAAAATTACAGAGCATATTCAAAAGCATGGATTAATGAGACAAAGTCAACATGGATTTAGTGAAGGGAAATCTTGCCTCACCAATCTACTACATTTCTTTGAAGGGGTGAACAGACATGTGGATAAAGGGGAGCCGGTTGATATTGTGTATCTGGATTTTCAGAAGGCATTTGACAAAGTACCTTATGAAAGACTCCAGAGGAAATTGGAGAGTCATGGGATAGGAGGTAGTGTTCTATTGTGGATTAAAAAATGGTTAAAAGATAGAAAACAGAGAGTAGGATTAAATGGTCAGTATTCTCAATGGAGAAGGGTAGTTAGTGGGGTTCCCCAGGGCTCTGTGCTGGGACTGCTGCTTTTTAACATATTTATATATGACCTCGAGATGGGAGTAACTAGTGAGGTAATTAAATTTGCTGATGACACAAAGTTATTCAAAGTGGTTAAATCGCTGGAGGATTGTGAAAAATTACAAGAGGACCTTACGAGACTGGGCGTCTAAATGGCAGATGACATTTAATGTGAGCAAGTGCAAAGTGATGCATGTGGGAAAGAGGAACTTGAATTATAGCTACGTCATGCAAGGTTCCACGTTAGGAGTCACGGACCAAGAAAGGGATCTAGGTGTCGTCGTTGATGATACGTTGAAACCTTCTGCTCAGTGTACTGCTGCGGCTAAGAAAGCAAATAGAATGTTAGGTATTATTAGGAAAGGAATGGAAAACAAAAATGAGGATGTTATAATGCCTTTGTATCGCTCCATGGTGCGATCGCACCTCGAATATTGTGTTCAATTTTGGTTGCCGAATCTCAAAAAAGATATAGTGGAATTAGAAAAGGTGCACAGAAGGGTGACGAAAATGATAAAGGGGATGGGACGACTTCCCTATGAGGAAAGGCTAAAGCGGCTAAGGCTCTTCAGCTTGGAGAAAAGGCAGCTGATATGATAGAGGTCTATAAAATAATGAGTGGAGTTGAACGAGTAGATGTGAAGCGTCTGTTCACGCTTTCCAAAAATACTAGGACTAGGGGGCATGTGATGAAGCTACAATGTAGTAAATTTAAAATGAATCAGAGAAATTTTTCTTCACTCAACGTGTAATTAAACTCTGGAATTCGTTGCCAGAGAATGTGGTAAAGGCAGTTAGCTTAGCGGAGTTTTAAAAAGGTTTGGACGGCTTCCTAAAGGAAAAGTCCATAGACCGTTATTAAATGAACTTGGGGAAAATCCACTATTTCTGGGATAAGCAGTATAAAATGTTTTGTACTTTTTGGGGGATCTTGCCAGGTATTTGTGATCTGGATTGGCTACTGTTGGAAACAGGATGCTGGGCTTGATGGACCTTTGGTCCATATGTACTTATGACCGTATCAGCTTTGTGGATAAAAGTCGAATCTTCAGGACATCATCTATAATCACTCCACTATGGCGTGGATGGTCCAGTCCTATCTGATAACAGGATTTCCCTTCCAAATTCCTCAAATTCAAAAGATTCTAACAACAAATGCATTCAGCCTGGGATGGGGGAGCTCATGTAGATGGACTGAAAAGGTCTATGATGTGCTCAGGAAAACCTTCATCAGATAAACTTCCTGGGGCTAATAGCTTTCAGAGAGTGGCTGTCTAATGAAGTAATTCTAATTCAGACAATCAGGTTGCAATGTGCTATATCAACAAGCAGGGAGAGACAGGTTCATATCTTCTATGTCAGGAAACTGTCAAATTGTGGATGTGGGCCATCTCTGAAGATGTTCCTCAAAGACAACTGTATGGTGGACAGACTGAGTCGGATTCTCCAACCTTATGAGTGGTCTTTGGAAGAGAGCATAGCCTGGAAAATCATTTTAAAGTCGGCCACTCCCTCTATAGATGTTTTTTTCCACAACAGCAAAGTTCCCAAGTTCTGCTCCAGACTAGGATCACACAAGAATCTAGCCTCAGATGACTTTGTCCTCCATTGGGGGGGGGGGGGGGGGGGGGGGTCTTCTGTACCTGTATCCTCCAATACCTCTTCTAACAAAACCTTTCCTGAAATTTGGACAGGATCGAGGAATCATGATCCTTATTGCCCTTTACTAGCCAAGACAGGTATGGTTCCCTCTTCTTTTAGAGCTTTCCTCCAGAGATCCATGGAGACCGGAGACTTTTTTTCCAGTGTTCATAACTCTGCATCTGCAGATCCGTAGTACATCCTGGCCTCCAGTTCCTATCCCTTGCTTGGATGTTGAGAAGGTAATACTGGATTCACTGAACTGACCTGGTGTGTCTCGAAGTGCTTTTGGCTTCCAGAAGAGCTTCCACTAGAAGGTCTTGTGGTTTGCCATGAGGTCAGAGGCCCTAGATTTTTTTTTTCCTTGTTCTACACAAAAATTGCTTGAATATCTCATGCATTTGTCAGTCAACTCGGAAAAACAATTCTATTAGGACTCACCTTAGTACAATTGGCACTTAACATTACTAAGTGAAAAGTAAACCCATCTCTACTCTGCCGTTAGTTATTCACTTTATGCTGAGCAAGCCTCCTGCAGTGTCATGAGGCCTAAACATTGTTTTAATTCAGTTGACCTTTTGAGTTGCTAGATAACCTGTAACCTAAAGTATCTGACTGGAAAGGCCTATTTTTAGTGGCATTCACTTCAGTGCGCAGGATCGGCGAGCCCCAGGCCCTAGTAGCTGATCTACCTTATACAAACTTTTAGAACAATAGAGTGGTCCTGCACACATGTCCTAAGTTTCTTCCTGAGATAGTTCCATCTTAACCAGTCAGTTGTTCTACCAACAGAATTGTCTAAGACCTAATGCCCATAAAGATAAAAGCACACTGTACACTTTGGATTGCAAGACAGCATAGGCCTTCTACCACGAGCAGGCTACAGCCCATAGAAAGTCTTTTTTGTTTTTTGACTCAAATTGGCAAACACACTCTTTCTAATTGGCTAATGAAATGCATTTCCTTTGCTTATGCCTAGGCTGAACTGTCAGAGCTAAGGCTGCTTTGATAACCCACTTCAGATCAGTTACTGTGGAGGACATTCACAGAGCTGCAGTGTGATTTTCAGTCCACACATTCACTTCTCATTACTGTTTGGAACAGGACTTTTAATGCAGGAGTCATTTTGGCCAGACAGTCCTTCAGAATCCTTTGGGATCCAGTATCCAACTCCACCCTCCCTTAGCTCAATTGTTTTCTGTTGCAGACTTCTTCAAAAAAAGAAAAAGCAAAGTTACAAGTTCTTATTTACTTGTTATCACTTAAACTCTCATCAGTTATGGGATCTTTTGCTTATCCCCTTTTTTTGTTGAAGGCAGTCTGTAGCTCGGGAGTCCCACATGTAAGACTACAGTATCCTGCTTGTCCTCAGAGAAAACAAAGTTACTTGTAGAAGATGTTCTGTGAAGAAGCAGGATAAAGAGCCTTACATTCCCTCACTTCTCTCCTTTTGCAGTTGAATTCTATTAACTTAAAAATTCTACTAGCTAAGTCCTGCACAACAGTGGCAGGCAGAAATTCATGCACACATTCACGATGCAATGGTCTATAAAGTCACTGGAAACAAGCTGGAGAGCGTTCCCACATGGGCTTCATCAGATTATGTCACCCACGTTTAAGGTTATTTATCCTGTCGTAGTCAGAGAACACCTGCTACAGGTAAGTAACTTCATTTTTTTTCATTGGACACAGTTTATTTTACTATGGAGGGTCTGAAAAGGCCACTGACCATGAGCCTCACTAGTTATGAGCTCTTGGAAAGCTGTTCCTGCAGTTGTTGGGTGACATCACCCTCTTGGATAATGGACTAATCCTGTTGTGTACAGAAAACACTTGTTACAGGTGTGGAATGATGATGCATCTGGTAATTTTGTTAGCAAAATCAATAGGTATTCAGTAGTCATTCTGTTGCCTTTGCCTTTTTTAAGCTTTCTAAAGATAATCCTCTCTCTTTTCCATTACAGGCGAGTTTATACCGAGGTGGTTACAGCCGATTTGCTCCTTACTAAAGTGACGTGAAACCCTCCCCTTCCTAACCCCAAACTCCTCTGTGCAGTGGGACAAGACCCCCCTGGTTCCTGAGGCCTGGCTATTGCAATACCTACTAGTAAAGGAACTCTATAGCAAAGTCGAAGAGGAATTACAACAGAAAAAAAAGCAGAAAATAAGAAAGTACTTTTTTATACCTCACTGTGTTCTTTAAATATTTTTTTGCCTTTAAATTTCTGCCTTGATTTTTTTTTTTGTTCCAAAGATTGTGCAGGTTTTTTTTTAGTTTTGTTTTGTGAGGTTTTTTTTAAACTGTGGTAAAAGAGAAAAGTGCAGTCTTTTTTTCCATGTATATACAATATGTACTTGCTTAGTTTATTATGCAGATCATGGAAGAAATGATAAAACACAATTGGCAAAAAGTAACGATTTTTAGGAACATAGATCATGGCATTTGTAGCAGTTCATGTAGGTGCAAAAGGCTACATTACCAGGGTAGGAAGGAGGGTGCAAGGAATCGTACCCATTTGGAATAAGAAATTTTTCTACCCACACAGAAAACTTTATGCAGTTGGGATCTCTGGGATCCTTTGAGAGTTCAGCATACTGTTCAAATATTGCTGGAAGGCATTCTATTGAGAATTTAATTTTTTTTGTTTTTGTTGCATTCTAAAAATTGACCCCATTCTATTAATGAAATTCCCTTATGCTTCTCTACTTGACCAGTACATACATGAACAATGGGATGCAGTACTTGGCTGCATGGGAATTTTGGAAGATGAAGAAAGGAGCCTTTAAAATTTTGCAACCAAATATAGAGCTTTTAGAAACAGAAGATAGGAGATTCTGGAAATGCTAGACTTTGTCCCACCTTAACAGTGCATGGACCTTCTGACTTTTATGTACTCCATTGTGCTCCCAGAATCCTCTGAGTTGGTAACCTTTACCTCTCATCACCTCACGTCACCTTTATATTTATCTCTTGAACCATAAATAAATGTGTGTATAAAATATGGCCTTCCATTGATGTCCAAGCAGAAAACTGTTGTCCCAAAGGGAATCGGTGCTTTTTCCTTTTGGGGTTTTTTTTTTTTCTTACTAAGCAGAGTTTTGCTGCCATTCTTGGAAAGAACCAGATCTCTGCTTTGGGAAAGTAGTGGTTCTCCATCTTCACTTTTTTTTCCCCAGTTCTTTCATGGGCCCCTGTCTTTGAAACTTCTAAAATGGGGTGGGTTTAATGATATCATGTCCGTTCCAAACAGTGAATAGATGTGCAAAAAATCTGGTCTTTATTCCCAAGCTTAGTCTAGTCTTGAGTTGTTTGCAGATGGTATACTTTATCTCAGGGATTCCAGTCCTTGGAACACACCCAGCCAGTCAGGTTTTCAGGGTACCCACAATGCATATGCATGAGCTAGATTTACATGCAGTGGAGACAGTACATACAAATTTATCTCATGCATGTTCATAGTGGATAGCTTGAAAACCAGGCTGTCTTGATGTGTCCTGAAGACTGGGTTGAGAACCCTTGCTTCATCGGTATAGTGCTGAATAGGACAAGATCATGTAGAAATTGCACTAGAAGAATTGGCACCAGAAGTGCTTAGCTGATTTTTTTTTTTTGAAGTTCAGAAATTACACAGGATCCAGTTTGCATGAGTAAAAACTGTTTTGACTTTTCATAGATGTGTGTTTAACTGACCCTGAATGTATAAGGCAGCAAAAAACAGATTATGAAAATCACATGCTGTCCTTATATAAATGTATTTATTAATAACTTGGTTAACCCTATCACTAGTGGTGGATCAGGACTGTACTAAATAGTTGTTTTCTTGTGATACCACTTCCTTTAATAGGAACATGAAAGGTTAATGAGTGGGCCTGTTATGATTTTGAAAATAAAAGTTTAGCCTTTCCTGCAAATTCACACCTCCAGAAGAGAATTCTCCCAGAATCCCATGATGACAAAGATTAGACGTGAGGACTTGCAAATGACATTGTTTAGCTGTCACCATGAGTTTTTGTTGTGTGTGGGGTTTTTTAAATCTTACCCCTTCTGCCTGGGAAGTTCTTGTCAAGCATCACAAGAACCCAGCGTAGGTGGGGTCCCTCCTTACCACTAGTTGACCATTAGGGCTTGTCTCTTGATCAAGTCATTTTCTCTCCCTCGTCACACCTTCATATACAACCTTGCAGCGTGATGCTGTTTCAAAAGGAAAACTAATGGGTCATACCACTTCTGATCTGAGATGCCATGAAAAGTTTGCAAGGTTACATCACCCTTTGAGCTTACCTGAGAAATTTATGTCGGTGTTTTCCTAAACTAAGGCCAGGCAGCTGACACTTTAGCAAGATGAAGTAGTGAGCATGCAATTCCATTAACGTCTATAAAAAGTACCTACCCTCCAAGTTTAACTAGAGTCACTGCAACATTTTAATAATTTTCTAACTCCAGGCAATATACCAGAGTCTCAAGCACAAGCTTGAGAGCTTTTGTAAGATGTGTAGATACAAATAATGCACCTATATATGTCCTAATTTGAAAAGAGTTCTTTAAGAGTTTGCAGACTCATTATGGCTTTATTAGATAAAGTTATGCAGGTACCCTGTTACAATTCATTGATTTCAACCAGCCCTCTTGCAGAACTAGATGTTGAACCAGTGATAGGCAAACTGAACTAGTGGTAAAAGGGTTGCGGTAAGAACCCACTTATCCCAAAACATGTTTGTATGTGAGTAAAACCAAACAGCACAGGACTGTTTCCACCACTTTCATTGGGCTAGAGCTAATCTTACACTAACATAGGCATGAAAGAATAAATGTACATATATTTTTATTTAGTAAACTTCCCAATTTTTTATTGGCACCCATCTGCATGTAAATCTCTTTGCTTCCCTTTCTCTGTGTCTAGAACCTTGATGGGAATCCTCTCATGCTCTGCTCCATCAGTGCAAACAATGATATAGGTGAAATTAATATGTATTGTTCTGCATTTGATAACCCTAGAAGTATACTTGCCCAGATATCCATACCGTTTTGTTTGTGTGCCTGGAAAAGATGGCCACAAAAACATTCTTGCCAGTTTAGTTAAGCAAATTCATGTAGTTATTGGCTGTCTAAAGGAAAAATAAAAGGACACTAGAATTATCAATATTGCTATCCCAATGGCCACTTTATTATTATTTTCAAGCCAAAACTTGGTTTTTTGCTGTTAGGGGGAAACAAACTGGTCCTTTCTTTATTTTTTTGAATATATATTTTAGATAAAATGGGGAAAAAAAAAAAAAGGGGGAAGAAATTTAGGCTTTTCCAAAATTTGGCATTTGAATAAAAATTACACAAGAAAAGGTTAAATGTCATGAATCCTTAGCATGTGTGAGTTCTCTATGTTAGAAGTCTGTCCATATATGGTGCCCGATTTTGAGTATACACATTTTTTTCCTTCTGGTCGTACAAATAAAGGGCTCCTTTTACAAAGTTGCGCTACTGATTAGCAGTATCCTGAATGCAAAGAAGCCAATTCTGCTCCCATGGGTGCCTTCACATTCAGGGCCTCTTCCGTTGCATGTGCTGTTAGGGAATCGCTAGTATGGTTTAGTAAAAGAGGCCCTGAGTGTGCCCTAATTGGTAGCACAGCTTTGTAAAAGGAGCCCCATGAAAAGTAAGCAGGGAGGTCTCTATAAGGGTAGTTTTGGAAGTTTATTATAAGTGGGATATTACAAATAGGGACTAATGGAATCCAGAACTTGAGGAAGATTGCATTTCTTTTTTTTTTTTTTTTTTTTAATAAGTAGTAGGACGACGACATGGATTGATTTAAAGGGCACCGCTAAATTTGTGCCAAAAATCTCCATGATTCAGAGCTCCTGGCGCAAGACTATTTGAAGCTATTATTGTGGTGGTGTTTTAGCAAGTCCTTTTTTGCAAAACGTTCCATATTTCCAAAAATGAAAAAGGAGCTGACTTGACTTTGATTTACCACAAGAAAAGGAGAAGAGATTAAAGAACACCACACACTATCACTGTTTACATAGGAAAGTAGTAAAGTTCCTAGACTGGCAACAATTGTAAATGTCTGTCAGAAGTTTTTTATTCTCTTGGAGTTGTAATGCTTGTGGAAGAAGTTGTCTTCTTTTTGGTATGTATTTTTCACTGATCAGACTTGCTTTGTTGTATAAAACATGCTACGTTTCTGTTCAAGTAGATAAAACGCTGACAATCCCTTCCCCTGGTCATGCTTCTGTTAAGCCATATGGAATATCCAATGTAGCTTGTGAAAAAGGACTTGAGTGAGATAGGAAAACAAATCCGTTTCAGCTGAGGTATCTTATGAGGTTTCATGTGCATCATCCCTGTCCCACTGCCATCCCCATGTTCTGCCTGCTCAGCTTCTTCCCTGACTAGATGCAGGTAAAAGATGTGACATCGCACTTGTGGTTCTGTTGGACCATAGTGCAGTGTGCTGAATCCCCATTCTCACCTTATATTAGTGTGACTCTTTCAAGGCTGTTTGAAATAGCAAAATCAAGTGAAAGTGATGATTTTACACCACACTGCTCTGTACTCACTGTTGTCTGTGAAACAAAAATTGTCTTTGGATTTGTTTGACTAAGCTAAAATATTTTAAGGAAGAACTAGTTTAGAAGAAAACAGTTTTTAATTAGGCCAGGAGGCCTGCATAAGTTGAAGATTTTTTTTTTCAATTGTTCCTGTTTGTAATTGCACGCCAAAAAAAAAAAACAGCAGTTGAGCCATTATTTTCTTTAACTATGTAGTTCTACATCATATATTCATTTCCATGTCAGAAATTAGTCATGTATTCCACTTAGACTTTTCTGACTGCTCTGACTTAATTGTTCACCTGTTCGAGGTAAATTTTGCAATGATAGGGCAGGTAGTAGTTTAGGATCACAGGGTTGATAAAGGGTTAAAGAAGAACAAGGAACCTTCGCGCAGGTAAAAACAGGCAAGCAAACGCAGTGAAAGAGACAATGAAGATGATGACAAAACACCCAACGGACTCAGAGTTCACATCAGAAGTTTATTTCACAAAAAATACTGGACTGGACATATGAATCGTGTTTCGGCCGCAGAGGCCTGCTTCGGGAGTCCCTGTAGTTTGTAAGTGTTGCGATTTCTGAAAGTACTAGAGTATCTGTGAATGGTGAACCAGTAAGAAGAAACATACAGCCTGACTCGTCTCAAATGCACAGCATCAGTACACTGACGTGCACAGATAAAATGCATCAGAAATCACAACACTTAAAAACTACAGGGACTCCAGAATCAAGCCTCTGCGGCCGAAACACGATTCGTGTCGTGTCCAGTATTTTTTGTGAAATAAACTTCTGATGTGAAATCTGAGTCTGTTGGATGTTTTGTTATCATTTTCATTGTCTCCTTTGCTGTGTTTGCTGGCCTGATTAAGGGTTAAAACCACCTTTTCACTCCCTTTGAACTATTGAAAGCCCCTTACTGTGAGTATAGGTTAATCACTTGCTCACTCAGGTAACAAAGTAGCTCCAGATATTTAAATCACAAATTGTTCAACAGAACCAGAATCATATCATAAAATGCCCATGATGTCTGGAAGTTTCCAGGTTTGCTTTGAGATGGGGGAGAGAAGGGGAAGATGATTTGATAACCTGCTTTGTAAATTCTTCCATCTTCACCAAGCTGGGTGTTGTGATTTCATAATTATATTCTGTTGTGGCTTTATATACAAATTACAATAAGTGGGTTAGGCTTTCTGAATTGAGAAAACATTTCTTTTTATCAGTTTTTTTTTCCCCAGTGATTTACTTTATATGTTTCCATTGTGAATGGCAGGGGGTCCTTAATTTTAACGTACTTATCTTTTGACAAAAATAAGCTGATTAAACCAAGAATTGAACAGACATTTGCTTGGTGCATCTTTGTATAAGAAAAGTGTCCAGCATATAAAAGTGAAGCCTTTAGATGCATTTGTCTGCCAGGACATGTGGTCCACCTTACTGACTACTAGTTAAAATCACTTTTGTAGCACTTCAGTATTGCCAGTTTTTAGATTAGCTGTATCAAGATAACTTGAACACTATTCTAGGGGTCTATAGCTATACAGGATTTGAAAGTTAATTAAGATGTTCTTTTCCTTTGTGCTTATTTGGCTGGAAGCTAAGAGTTATATTTACTAAAAAATGCTATGTTACTGCATTCTAATATGCTTTATTTAGCACAGGCCCCTGTTATTTAATGAAGTCTATTTACTAATCCACATTAACAGCAGTAGTATGTGCTAACATTTTGGTGCAGTTTAGTAAATCTAGTCTTAAATTCTCTCTAGATAGAACAGGCCCCTCAAGAAAGCCTTTCTCAAAATACTTGAGAGCAGACAGGGTCAATCAACACCTATTTTCAAAGGTACAAGAAAAAATACTCCTATTAAAAGCTTTTTTGTTTCCTTTTAGTATATACAGTAGTGCTGTTTAGTCAGGGCTTCTATTTTAGAAATTTAGGTGTGCACTTTCCAGCTGATTAGAGCTTCTTTTTAACAGTATGAATAATCAGTGTTTACATACCACTTTCTGGGTAACTTTTTTGTTGTTGAATCAAATACATATATTTGTTTAGCTGTGGAATCAGTATGGAAAATCTAGGAAGATCCAAGACAGACGAGGTGAGGGGTGAGAGAGAGCTAGGGAAAATGGTGGTTTTTCCTGCGTGTATTCAGTAAACACTTTTTTTTTTTTCCTTTTGCTTCAGGGTGTTCTATCAGTTAAAATTTAAAATCAGAAGCTCAGTATATAATACTGAAATATTTATATGATATTTTAACAGAGTTATCTTTGCAGTTAGCTATGCTGAAGTGTTGCTTAAAGCCTTTCCTGCCCACTGAAAATTGAATGCTAAGCTCAGTATCCTTCCCTAAACTGACATTGTTCTGGCTATCTTGTTGTAAAAAAAAAACTATTCAATACCTTTCTGTTCAGAAAGGAGCTCTTCTTGATATTTATATATTGTTTTCATTGAACACTAAATGAAAGGGCCAAAGAAATTACTTTTGTTAGATAAACTGAACAGATACGGCTTATAAGTTGCAGGGATACTATCCAGTCTCCTAGATGCCCCCTTTTTACTAATGCTTTGTGCGCACTAACACAGTGCACTAAATGCTTCATGTCTTAATTTATATCTATGGGCCATGTGGCATTTAGCGCATGGTAATGTCTGTTAGCACGCACTAAGCTTTAGTAAAAGGGCCCTTCAGTTTGCAAAGTGATTTTTATCCTAAAAGAGATGCCTAAAATGTCAGGTTTAATGTCATTCAGAAAATACAGAAATTTTACTGGTATCACCTTTCTGGGGAAAATTTCTCACATTTAGGATTTGTAGATTTTTGTCTAGAGCTTCTTCCTATAGATGCTTTTCTCCAGTTACCTGACAAATTGAGGTAAATGGGTATTGAGCCCCCTGCTCCCAGAACTGGGTGATGAAAATCTGCCCATTCCCCACCCTTTGAATTGCTAAGTATATTATTGTATAGTAGTAGTGATCAGACCATTCAGTATTCATTGGGGTAGTTACCATTATTATAGAGTAGCTGGAATTGTGAAGGTCGGAGTAGTTAGATTTCTAGCTTTTATTCTTTATTATATTTTTTTGTATTATTCATGTGTATAAATTATTGAGGATGTTACCGGCTTTTATAAACTCTAAGCAAGGAAGGGAAGAGGGGTAGCGGGCTCCATTCCCCCTTGCAAAACGGTAATTAAGCACTGTTTTTAAATAAATCTTTAAAAAAATCTACAGTGTTGTTTTTGTGTCTGTTGCAAAAAATATTGAAGCACATTTGGGGCATGTACTATCCAGGTGAGGACTCGTACATATGTTTCCAGAGGGAGCTATAATCTATGGCCCCTTAGCTATGGCTTTTTATGGGTTTGGGATTTGACATACTGCTTTTCTGTGGTTACAAAGCCATTTGCCATTTACAAATTTTATACAGGTATGTATTTTGTAACTGGGGCAGTGGAGGATTAGCTGCAGCAGGAAATGAACCCAGTTCCCCTGGTTCTCACACCACTGCACTATCCATTATTTAGTTTATTTTCATAACTTATATACCACCTATACCTAAGCTGTTCACACACAAGTATTTGTACAGGTAGTATCTGTCCCAAGTGGGCTCACAATCTAAGTGCTATTTGTACCCACTCCTCCACTAGGGACTGATACTACAAAGGTTAGGCAAGTGGGAAGAAAGGATGGTTAAAAATGGAGAAATACCCCAAATGGGTGCCAAATCCAATTGATTTTAAAGGCCAGTTGAGCAGAAAGAAATTACTGGGTTAAATGTTAAATTAAGAGTTTCTTCAGAGAACTTTATAAAAGGTTTAATTTTTAAATGTAAGAATTAGTCTTTATGATTATAATGACAAGATAGTTAAAAACTCATTGTGGACTGATGGCTTGGAGCTAGTAAAAATGATCATATTCAGTGTCAATATAGGCTTATTATTTGCAGTTTCCCTATACTGAGGGTTCAATGCAATGTACAGTTAAATTAAAAAGATATTCAAGATAACATCATGACATAAGTAACCAAAACAGAAATACTTAATAACAGTGTTCAAAAAAGTAGGTCTTTGTAACATCTTACCAAATTTAAGGTAATCTCTCTCGATCCTAATTCACATATTTGAGGCTTTCTTTGCAGAAACAGCATCTACAGTAAAAACTTGGGGTATGTTTTTGTGTGAATTGCTGTTCTGTGAGAATCTAATCCAAGACTTGTACACTGCACAAATCCCAGCAAGAGGTTCAAGGTAGAAGCTTACTCAAAAAATTAGTTACATCAGTAATCAATTAAAAAGAGTATAAATACACTAAAATTGATCAAATCAAGAACATTTTTGACTTCCTTCGCAGTTGTATATAGAAGAACACAATCTGGAAAACATTGTACCATGGTCATAAAAATAAACAAACCTATTGCATATGTCAATCCTGAGTCTCAATTTCCAGTATCCTGTTATAGGACTTGGGAAGACTGCCACCTATCGATCCTTCCCTTCCCCCAGGACCATACTGAGGCCAACTGATGTCGAAAGCACAGCCCAACAATGGTGTCCTTTGGTCCTTCCATTGAATAAGTGCTGAGAATTAAATTGTATAAAATAAAACATATATATTTATAATGGTTAGAAAAACACTGAAATTCATGTTGGATAATGGATGTGGTAGACTGCAATGAAAGAGTTAAGTGCATGAGACCTAGGGAATAAAACTCTTTGGTGCCCCCTTCCCTTGGTGCCACAAGCATGTGCTTATTTTGCTTAAAGGTTAATCCAGGGCTGTCTGTCTCCCACCGATCTTAGCACAAACTCTGAGAATTGGGCAACCCAACTTGAAAAGCGTGTATCCTGGAAATAATTTTGTATCATCCCTGTGTTTCACTCAAAGATGAAAGAGTCCAGAAATAATAAATAATCTGTTTCAAAGGGATAACTGTGTATGTTTGTAACAAAACTAATACTGGCAGGTGGCACCTTATAGACCACCCAACTGAGGCATGAAATTTCAAGGCCAGAGTCCATCAGTTCAGGAGGTGGATAAACATACATGAAGATACATGGAGGGAGAGGGATACAGAGCATAGAGGAGGTATTGAAAATTTGTAGGGCAGTTTGTGGAAAGGTAGTGGTAACAGCAGCACATGGTTCAGTTAGCTGACAACTGGTAAGAGAAAACAAATAGGATGACCTAAGAATGGTTAAATGAATGAATAATTGTACATCCTGCTCCTTATTGCTGAGTTTTTAGGGGTATGAGATGAGACACCAACATATCCTCATTACAGATTAGGACTTAATAGTTTATGCTGTCACATGCTTCCTATTCTCAAGTGATTAGTTTTCTACTGTGATAGACTTTAAAGTGGTATTCAGCCTAAGGCTACCCCCTATTTTTTATCAGAAACCACTGTAGAATGAATTCAAGAGAGAAGCTAAACAGGTTAGGGGTTTTTAGCTTGGAGAAAAAGTGACTTAAGGGGATATGATAGAAATTTTGTAATAGTTAAATTAGGAATGGTTGTTCAGCTGTCAACACAAGAAAAAGAATACACTTCATAAAAGTGCCAAACAGGTTGAATAGAATCTGTAGAAAGACTTTTTCACGCAGCACATACTCAAGCTGTGGACTATGCCAGAGAATGTGGTCAAGCCAACCAACAAAGAAGGATTTAAAAGAGGATTGGATGCACTCTTGGAGCAAAAGTCCATAAAGAATTATTAGCTGGGTAGATGGGAGGCATATTATTCATCTCTGGAAATTAACAGTAGCAATTATACTTTTGGAGTATTTGCAACTTGGACTAGCCACTGTTAGTGACAAGATACAAGGCTTGATGGACCTTGGTCTGGCTCAACATGGCTTTCCATATCATCATGCTGATCAATCCATAGACTGGTGGGTGGTGTCCATCTACCAGCAGGTGGAGATAGAGAGCAATCCTTTTGCCTCCCTATATGTGGTCATGTGCTGCCGGAAACTCCTCAGTATGTTCTCTATCTCAGCAGGTGGTGGTCACACACAGCAGCAGCTCTGGCTAGGTCTCCAAGCCTAATTTTTAGGTTTTGTTGAGTACCTGGGGTTGAGGGCTCTTCTTGAGCAAGTGCAAACCTGGTGGTGCCAGGTCCCTCCTTTTCTCCCCCTCCCGCTGGCTCCGTTTAAAAAAAAAAAAAAAAAGTTTGGACATCCTTTAAGGGCGTTTGTCAACGTTTATTGCAGCTGCTCACTGGGACACAAGTTCGTTACAGCTCGGAGCGAGAAGCAGGTAATTTTACCTTTTTATAGCGGGCAGGGGGGTTCCCCGTTCGGTCTCCACGTGGCTTATGGCGTCGGAGGGCGAGGGCGCGAAGATTCGCTCCCCGGACCGCGGGTGTGCGTCTAGCGGGGATGCGGGGGTTTCAAAGCTGAATCGCCTTTGTTGAGCATCAGTTTGGAGTCCGGTCAGTATCCCGGTTCTTCCTCTGGTGCGGCGGTTTTTCCCGCCATAAGCGCCCATCCCCCACTGCTCGCCCACTCCATGTTGGCCGGCCATTCTCGGACGGCTTCTTCTTGGGCCGCCCTTGAGCTGGGAGATGTTAATACTATGGTCGCCCTTGATTCGGGCGACGGTAAGAAAGCGGCCAAAGTTAAGCGCCGTTCTTCCCGCGCGGCTCCTCGGAGTTTCACGCCGGACGCCATTTTGGATGCGCAGCACGTTTCTCCCCCCGCTCTTGCGAGCACCGGTTGAGGATGCGTCTAGGGCCGTGGCCCAAGCTGCAGAAGTGCACAGTTCGGGGGGATTATCCCCTGAGTTCATTTTGCTGCTGCATCAGGCTTTTCTTATGCAAAATGCTGCCCCTGCCCCCCTGTCTGATAAAGGGGTTGAGGTCTCCGGAAGCAAACGCCCTCGGGTGGATTTCCAGGCCCTAGAGGACTCTGTCTCCTCTGATGTAGATGAGGGCAGCGTATCTGAGTTCTCCCAACGGTCCTTTGGGGATTCCTTGGAGGAGACGGATTCCCGCTCGGATGGAGCGGATGACCCCTCTGCAGCGCGGATCTTTTGCTCAGAGGATTTGCCCAACCTGTTAGTGCAGGCCATGAGCATTTTGAAGATTTCCTCTCCGGAGGACGTCTCTCCTTCAGCCTCTGTTGGCTCCGCCATTATGCTGGGGACGAAGGGCCCGCCTAGAACCTTCCACGTGCATGAGGCCATGCGCACCTTGATTTCGGCTCAGTGGGATGTCCCAGAAGCGAGCCTCAAAGTGGCTAGGGCTATGTCCCGCCTCTATCCTCTGCCTGAAGGTGAACGGGAGGCCTTTCTTTGGCCTACCGTGGATTCTTTAATCACTTTGCGAAGAAATGCAAAGTGATGCATTTAGGGAGTAGAAACCCACGAGAGACGTATGTGTTAGGCGGTGAGAGTCTGATAGGTACTGAGGGGGAGAGGGATCTTGGGGTGATAGTATTTGAGGATCTGAAGGCGACGAAACAATGTGACAAGGCGGTGGCCGTAGCGAGAAGGTTGCTAGGCTGTATAGAGAGAGGTGTGATCAGCAGAAGAAAGGAAGTGTTGATGCCCCTGTACAAGTCGTTGGTGAGGCCCCACCTGGAGTATTGTGTTCAGTTTTGGAGGCCGTACCTTGCGAAGGATGTTAAAAAAAATGGAAGCGGTGCAAAGAAAAGCTACGAGAATGGTATGGGATTTGTGTTCCAAGACGTATGAGCAGAGACTTGCTGACCTGAACATGTATACCCTGGAGGAAAGGAGGAACAGGGGTGATATGATACAGACGTTCAAATACTTGAAAGGTATTAATCCGCAAAAAAATCTTTTCCGGAGATGGAAAGGCGGTAGAACGAGAGGACATGAAATGAGATTGAAGGGGGGCAGACTCAAAATAGATGTCAGGAAGTATTTTTTCACGGAGAGGGTGGTGGATGCTTGGAATGCCCTCCCACGGGAGGTGGTGGAGATGAAAACGGTAACGGAATTCAAACATGCGTGGGATGTGCATAAAGGAATCTTGTGCAGAAGGAATGGATCCTCAGAAGCTTAGCCGAAATTGGGTGGCGGAGCAGGTGGGGGAAGAGAGGTTGGTGGTTGGGAGGCGAGGATAGTGGAGGGCAGACTTATACGGTCCGTGCCAGAGCCGGTGATGGGAGGCGGGACTGGTGGTTGGGAGGCGGGAAATACTGCTGGGCAGACTTGTACGGTCTGTGCCCTGAAAAAGGCAAGTACAAATCAAGGTAAGGTATACACATGAGTTTATCTTGTTGGGCAGACTGGATGGACCATGCAGGTCTTTTTCTGCCGTCATCATCTACTATGTATGTTACTATATGCGGTGACTAAGAAAACGGCGTTGCCGGTGGAAGGTGGCACGGCCCTAAAGGACGCCCAAGACAGAAGATTGGAGGCGGCCTTAAGGTCGTCCTTCGAGGCGGCTGCTTTAAGTTTGCAGGCCTCAATTTGCGGCTCCTATGTGGCCAGGGCGTGCCTGACGATTGTGCAGCGGGCTTCCCCCTCGGATCCTTCCTTGAGGGCTGATTGGCTGGCCCTGGAATCGGGCTTGGCTTATTTGGCAGACTTGCTGTATGATGTCTTGAGAGCCTCAGCTAAAGGTATGGCTCAGACAGTCTCTGCACGGCTTTGGCTGAGGCATTGGTCTGCTGACCACGCCTCTAAGTCTCGCCTGGCTAAGTTGGCTTTTATTGTTCAAGAAATTTTTATTGATGATCAGCAAAGTACACACAA
This sequence comes from Microcaecilia unicolor, assembly GCF_901765095.1. NCBI lineage: Eukaryota > Metazoa > Chordata > Amphibia > Gymnophiona > Siphonopidae > Microcaecilia > Microcaecilia unicolor. Next base: position 278,806,357 of record NC_044031.1, read on the forward strand.
CTGACCTGTTCCATATTAACATTGGTTTCATTTCGTATACATCAGTGAGTCTCTCCTACTGCTTCATCAAGCTTCGTATTTCAACTCCCTCCCAGCCCCTTATCCCACAGCTTTCCATCAACGTTAACTACTTACTTCAGGACATTATTAAATAAAACAGCACGTAAGGATACATAGAAATCCATTTTGCCTAACAGAATGGCAGTATGCTACAATATTGTCAACACAGATGTCTAAATATGCCTTGTTTATTAAAGCGGTTTCACCAATCCATTCTGTTGTGTGTTGTTGTTTCTTCAAAACAGAGCTGTTCCTTTTTTGTTAAACAAATACCCTTCCCTTCCAGGCCTCCCAACCCCATTATGTCTTATACCTGCACATTTGTACTATCTACAGTCAGTGGAATTGTGCTGCCTGGATAACTTGACCACATAACCTCTTATTGGAGGTATATTATTCCAATATTTGTGATCTTCCAGTTTCTAACCTCTAGTCCCTGTACATAGTCCCTTGGAATTGTCTAGTCTACCCCCCCCCCCCATCCCACCCTTCCTCCCCTCCCCTCCCCCCCCCCTTCCTTTTACCAATTCTGAATACTTCAGGAGTCTGTTATGGCTTAGCTCTATTTAGCTTCGTGGAATACTGACCATATCTGACCTCTTGAGACTTAGAAATTCAATAGTAAACTTCTCCCTCTGGGGGTCAAGGTGTCCCACAAGGGTTCCCATTGGGCCTGGAACTTCTGGCCCTGTATACTATCAAAATCTCTAATTTCACACCTGTCCACTCTCATTTGTTTTATGAGCTGCGCTCTCCACAGCTGCAGTGGTGGTTCTTCGTTCATTCTCCAATACAGTAAGATAGTCGTGATCCCAAAATACATTGCTATTCTAATGAATGCCTTAAATCCCTCCGGGGGTGCTCGTGAGTAAGTGAATACATTGAATAGTATCAGTGGATCTCGGCTGACAGTGCAATTCCACATCCCCTCTATCCCTCTGAGTATCTTGCCCCAAAACCGATCCACATACCTGCAATGCCAAAACATATGCCCCAATGTGGCGGAAGTGCCCGGCATTTTGGACAATCACCGCTCTCTGCAAACCCCGCTCTGTGGGGGGGTATGTGTGTGCGTAGTAACCATCTGTATAATCTCTCTCTCTGCGGTATGGAGATCCTCCATCTATACATTGACTTTAGAAACACTTCGCATGTGTCTACCAAGATCTCACACCCAAGATCTCCAGACCACTCTGAAGCCAGCTTAACTATATCTAACTCCACCGTCATATCTTTTAACGGTTGATGGTGAAACTTCAGTGGCACCGGCAATTGAGCCCCCAAAGTGTAGTCTTCTGATATAACCTCCACAACATCTTCTGTTAAATCAGTCCACTCTAATGTAGCTATATAGTGTTTCAACTGATAATATGCAAAATAGTGGTTAGATGAAATCTTATATTTTCTTTGTAACTCAGGGTAGGAATACATTTTGCCTTCTTCATTCATTACATGTGTGAGGTACACTATTCCCTTCATGGCCCATTGATCAAATACGCTTTTCCCCTGACCTGGCGGGAAGGCCGGGTTATTACAGATAGACAGCCACAGGGATACTCTGGCCTAAAAGAAATGGCGCCGGCATAGCCATCGCCATGTTTCCCTTAAGGCCCGTAGTACTGGATGTATTTTATATGCGTCTTTAGGTAGAGCCCCTCCAGTGTGCAGTAAGTGACTAAAGTGTATTTCTGGGAATCTATAAGTCTCCATTTCTGTTAGAGAAAACTCTGAGGACCCCCTGTACCAGTCATTGATGTGCCTCATGGAGCAGGCGATCGTCATGAACTTGATATTCAACAGGCCCATGCCCCCCCTTCCCGGGGCGACGCAATCAGCTGATACGAAATTCTTGGCCTCCTCCCTCTCCATAGGTAGGTTTGCACCATCCGCCGTATCCTCTCCTCATCTTTACGTTTCAGGAATAAGGGCAGTTGCTGAAACACATAAAGCCACCTTGGTACAATTATCATGTTAAATAGTGCTATTTTACCCCACAATGTGAGGGGTAATTCTCTCCATATGGCCAATTTACTTCTGGTCATCTCCAGCAATGGGTCGATGTTATCCCGGTACAGGGAGTCTCCGGTTCTGGAGAGATACACCCCCAAATATTTCATTTTGGAATCCACCCACTTTATGGGAAACTCCCCCTTCCAATGGGTGCGTGTATCGTCATCTACTGGTAAAGCCCCTGACATCATAATTGAGGGTAAATCCTGAGAATCGGCCGTACTCTTCTATGACCTCCAGGGCCGCCGGGAGGGACCCTTGGGGTTCCGTGAGAATCAAAAGAATATCGTCTGCATAAGCCAAGGCTCGGATCGCACGATCTGCTATCCGTACCCCCTTAATCTCTGCCGCCGAATTCAGCATCCTTAACAAGGGCTCCAACGCTAAATCAAACAACAGAGGGGAAAGGGGGCAACCCTGCCTTGTTCCCCGTTCCACCGGAAATCTTTGCGACATTCCGCCATTGACCATTACGTATGCAAACATGTTTGTGTATAAGGCTTTGATGGCCTGCTGCGTCTCACTGGGGAACCCCACCCAATCTATTATTTCGAAAAGGAAGTTCCAACCCACTCTATCAAAAGCTTTGGCGGCATCCAAGCTCACCACCAGTCCAGGGATATGTTGGTAGCGATTGTGGGCTATTGCCATCATTGCCCTCCGTACATGGAGCACTGAATGCCTCCCTGGAATGAAACCCACCTGTGCAGGGTCAATGATTTTCGGCAGGCACCTCGCTAAGCGTTTTGCCAGTAGTTTCGCTAATAACTTGATATCTACATTAATTAAGGATATAGGTCTATATGACTCTGGCTCGTCCGCCGCCTTTCCAGGTTTCAATAATAGCGAGATACTCGCAGTATTTTCATGTTGAGGAACTTGCCCATCTTGAATGATAGCCTGGTGATATGCAAAGAGTGGGCCTATCAGGGTTGCCTGCATTAGCTTATAGAATTCCCTTGTGTACCCATCCACACCCGGTGCTGAGAATGGTTTTAAGCTTTTTATCGCTTCTTGTAGCTCCCAGGGTTGGATGGGCGTCTCCAGTAGGGTGACATCATCTGGTCCTAAGCGTGGCATACCTTGCCCGTTGGAGGAATTTTCTTATCTCCGTCCCATCCCTACGCATGCCCGAGACATATAATTCTTTAAAGTGTTCTTGTAACAACTGTATTATCTTGTCTGGGGCATTTGTGACCTTTCCCTTTTTTCCTTTCATGGTAGGGACTAGCCGTTGAGCCTGTGAAAATGGGCTACTTTTGGAATGGGGGGGGGGGGTTTCCGAGCCCCCCCCCCCCCAGAGTCGCCGCCGCCCCTCCACCCGGCCCGAGCAGCACTGTAAACTTACATCAGCACACAGCAGCTGGCACATCAGCAAAGCTGCCGTCGGGGCGGGCTTCCTTCTCTGCCTGTGTCCCGCCCTCGTGTGACGTAACATTGGTGAGGGCGGGACAAAGGCAGAGAAGGAAGCCCCATCATCACGTATTGAAGCGGGGGCGGGGCAGAGAGGGAAGTCTCTACTGCGCATTTGCGAGTGAGTACGGTCACTCGCCGTTTATATGTTTGATTGTCCTATTCCCCCTTTTGCTCTGCGTTAATCTGGACAAGAGTCCACCCACTCTGTTCCCAAATCTATAGAACCTATATTTTTGGTAGAGTTGGTTCCTTTGCATTTGCTCATGCAGGAGTGAATTTATTGCTGCCTGGACCGCTAGGTATGTCTCTTTATTGGCTGTTGTTGCTCGCGCCGTATAACGGCGTTTAGCCTTTTGCATCTGTTTTCCCAACATTACCAGATTCATCGCGTTCTTCGCCTAGCTGACACATATGCAATTATATCTCCCCTTAATACTGCCTTCCCCGCACACCAGAAGAGCTGCGGGTTAGACATATGGTCTTTGTTGTACAATGCAAAATCTTCCCATTTTGTAATTAAGAACTCTTGGAAGGACTTATCCTTCATTAAATAACTTGGGAATATCCATCTTCTAGCCTTCAAATACTCTACAGGGGCCCCTAGATCTGCCCACACTGCTGCATGATCTGAAATCATTATTTCTGTTATTTGTGCCTCTTTTACGCTGGGGAAGAGATCTGTTGTCATGAACACATAGTCTAGTCAGCTCCAAGTTCCGTGCGCCCGGGACCTATGAGTGTAGTCGTGAGTCTCGGGGTGTAAAACCCTCCAGACATCTACCGCAGAGAGAGAGTCCCTAAATTCTTGTAATATCTTACTCTCCCCCTGACTCCCCCCTTTCTCCCTCCTAATCCCTGTACTGTCCATTATTGGGTCCAGCAGGCTGTTCATATCTCCCATAATAATCAATGGTTTGCCCTGGTAAGGGAGCATACATTTTACCAGCTCAGGAAAAAAGGAGCGCTCTGCGGGGGTGGGGGCATAAATGTTCAATATGTACAGCTCCCTGCCCTGCAACCATAACTTAACCAGTAAATATCGCCCCTTAGTGTCCTGTAAAATCTTTTCTGCTGAATAAGCTAGGTTCTTATGTAAACAAATCGCCACTCCACCTCTGCGGCCATCTGAGGATGCATATAGTATCTGCCCCACCCATCCCCGAGCAAGTTTCTCATGCTCTTGGTCTGTTAGCCTGGTCTCTTGTAGACAAGCAATGTCTGCATGCATGCGTTTTAGGTGAGCCAGAATATTTTTCCTCTTAATTGGGGAGGTTATACCTCCCACATTCCAGGTCGTTATTCTACAGTGTGTTGCTCAATGGGAGATTGTGACTACTCAATTGCCTTTCCTGCTTTGGATGCCCTGGGTCCCAGCCCTTCCCCAGGCTCTCCTTATTGATCTCCCTCTGATCCCTGTGAAGCTGAAAGTTCGCCTTTGGATCGACTTTGCTAGACTGTACCAGAATCTCTGCATAGCAGTCGACCCCTCGATGGCATGACTCCTGTTGTTCGATTTGTATAGCATTACTGCCTCGTTCTCCCCTTCCCTTGTCCCACCCAGAGCCCTCCCCCCTCCCTCTTACCCCCCCCCCCCCTTCCCTTCTTTCCCCTTCGTTTCTGTGTTGACTTCTGTTACCAGTCTACAACCTCTGACATCATTGAACCTACTCCTTGCATGCAACCCACTTTCAGGATTAGTGCACTCCTTAGTCGGTTCCAGTGTCCCTTTGGTGTGCCCGGCCCGAATAACCTGACCCACTTAGTGCTAACTTTGAACAGAACAGATTAATAACCATCCCCAATGTGATATAAACAGCAATACAGTTCAACTTAAACCTTTATATTCTTACCCGTCGCTTCGACCCTTCGGTGAAGCGACCATCAACCATACTTAACATCCTCTATATTTGTGTCAGGGCAGCCCAGTGCTCATTTGTCAGTCCTCAGGCACCTTCAGCTCAGTATCTATGAACCGTTGTGCTTCTGGGGCTGTCTTAAAGGTCCGCCAGTTTTGTCCATGCTGGATCTTCAAGACTGCTGGATACAATAGCATGAATCAAAAAAAAAAAAAAAACAATAGCATGAATCGGGTTTTCTTCTGTACTAGCGATGCACACAGGGGGTGAAATCTGCGTCTTTGGTCTTGGACTCCTGCCGAGTAGTCCTGGAAGATCCTTACTGGGGCACCTTCATATGCTAGTGAATCTCTCTTCATACGGTAGTCCCGTAAAATTTCTTCTTTATGAAGGTAGTTGAATATTTTGATGATAACAATCCTCAGCTTCATCTGACCTTGTGTTCGTCTGCCCAACCTGTGAGCGCGCTCTATGCATAGTGTTCCATAGCTGTCTGATAAGGCCAGCTCTTTTTTCAAACATTGCTCTAATATAGTTCCTAAGGATTGTTCCGGAATGGTTTCCGGTATTCCCACAAGTCTCAGATTACATCTTCTTGCTCTATTCTCCATATCTTCCATTTTGTCTTGCTGCGCCTTCAGTTCCCGCAATCGGGAAAGTTCTTGCTCATGTTGCAACCTCTCGTCTTCTACAGTCGAGATCCGTTGTTCCACTTCTCCCAGTCTCTTCTCAGTTGCAACCCTGGAAGTTTCTAAGTTCTTTAGCTGACTCTCCAGCAGGTCAAATCTCGGGTTCAGGGCTGCGCAGATAGCCATCGTGATATGCGCTAGCTGTTTTTTGCTGAACTCCTCTGCTTCTTCCTGCTTCCCCTCCGCCATCTTTGCACCTGGCTTGGGGGGTGATAGTTTCCCTTTCTCAAATTTTGTTCCTCTGCGGGTTGTTCCTTTTGGTATGGGCCGTAAGAAAGGCTCCATAGGTTGTGCAGGCCTTTCCCCTGGTCCGTCTCAGCCCCCGATTAATAAGGGCGGAGAGTGTTTTTACAGTAAGTCCTTCGTTTGGGCAGTCTGTGTAAGATGTGGCCTTTTTGCACCAAGTAACATATGCTGTTTGATTCTTATGTTCATGCACCGTTTCCACTGCGTACAAGGGGGGGATTTTGCTGTGCTGTGGGCAAGGATTCGGGCCCAGTCTAGCTTATGACGTACCTCCTCATATGCTCCTATGTCCCCTGTTTGGTAGTATTCGGACCGTGGTCACCTTCTCCTGGGCCCCCGATCGGCTACTAAATAAGCTGCCCGTTTTCTCCTGGCTCCGGTACTTTCTTTTATTTGCCGTCTGCCCGCTTTAGGCGCGCCCCGGCACAGACCCCTTAATCCCAGGTTTTGTCGCTCGGGGAAAACGGGGGTAGTCGAGCAATTCGTTTATCTCCCAGCTTGCTCGCCCTCCACGCCAGCTCTCTCTCAGGTGCCCCCTCTCCGCACTTGCCTCTCACTGTGTTGTTGGGCTTCTGGGGCAGCACCGTCGCTCGCTGTCCCGCGCCATGTTGGAGTTCGGCCTTCGTGTTGCGGTTCTCTCTCTCTCCATCGACATTCGAGCTGTTGGCGTTCCGCCTCTGCCTGCTCGTGTGTTCCGTAGCTCGGGTGCCACTTGTGTTTAATTTTTGTGCATGTTCCGTGTCATTATGGCGTGGCTGTAGCTCTGGCTCGACGGAGCTCACAGAGCAGCGGCCATCTTGCTGCTCGGCTCCCCTAAGTTGCCTTTTAAAGGCAAGCTGCTCTTTGGGGTCGAGCTGGACAAAATTGTGACCGATCTCGGCACGTCTAAGGGCAAGAGGTTACCAGAGGTCAGGGCTCAGGCCAGTGGTGCTCGCCCCGGTTCCTCCAAAGGACGGTTTCAGGAAGCCCGTCTGTATCGCCCGGGCAAGTCGGGCTCCTCTGCCCCCTCTTCCTTCAAGAGGAACTTCTCCCCCAAGCAGCATTCCTTTCGCAGAGATGGCCGTCCCGGAGGTGCGTCCTCCGGTCCTCCCCCAGGGTCTCGTACCCAATGACGGGGCCCTGGTCCATGGCCCAGTGCAGATTGGAGAACGCCTCTCCTCGTTTCTGGGCGAGTGGACCAGGGTAACTTCAGACGCTTGGGTGCTGGAAGTAATCAGAGACGGCTACAAGCTAGAGTTCTGCCGACCCTTAAGAGACAGGTTTGTGCACTCTTCCTGCAAGTCTCCGGTCAAAGCTGTGGCAGTGCAGCAGACTTTGGACAATCTGATCCGCCTGGGTGCGGTCATTCCGGTGCCAGAAGATCAGCTTGGCAAGGGACGTTACTCCATTTACTTTGTGATACCAAAGAAAGGAGGTTATGTACGGCCTATCCTCGACCTCAAAGGCGTCAATAGGGCCTTGAAAGTTCAGCACTTCCGAATGGAGACTCTCCGCTCTGTTATAGCGGCAGTGAAGGCAGGGGAGTTCCTGGCATCCTTGGACATCAAGGAAGCTTACTTGCATATTCCCATCTGGCCTCCTCATCAACGCTTTCTGCGTTTTGCAGTCCTGGGCCGACACTTCCAGTTCAGAGCCCTCCCGTTCGGGTTGGCTACTGCTCCGCGGACCTTCTCCAAAGTAATGGTGGTCATCGCGGCCTTCCTACGAAAGGAAGGAGTACAAGTCCATCCTTATCTGGACGACTGGTTGATCCGAGCCCCCTCTTATGCAGAGTGCAGCAGAGCTGTAGACCGGGTGATTGCTCTTTTGAGCTCCCTGGGGTGGATCATCAACTGGGAGAAAAGCCAGCTGTGCCCGACTCAGTCCCTGGAATATCTGGGAGTTCGTTTTGACACCCAAGTGGGCAGAGTGTTCCTGCCGGACAATCGGATTGTCAAGCTTCAGGCTCAGGTGGACCAGTTCCTAGTAGCCTCTCCTCTTCGGGCTTGGGACTATGTGCAGCTGTTGGGCTCTATGACGGCCACGATGGAAGTAGTGCCCTGGGCCAGGGCTCATATGAGACCACTACAACTCTCTCTCTGCTGCAATGCTGGACTCCAGTGTCGGAGGATTACGCTGTGCGCCTTCCCTTGGACCTAGCGTTGCGCATGGCGCTGAGCTGGTGGCTGAGGACAGACAAGTTGTCCGCAGGGATGCCTCTTTTGACCCCGGAGTGGGTTGTTGTCACGACAGACGCCTCTTTGTCGGGCTGGGGAGCCCACTGCTTGGGAAGGACAGCGCAGGGGCTCTGGTCTCCTGCAGAGACAAAGTGGTCTATCAACCTCCTGGAACTCAGAGCCATTCGGTTGGCGCTTTTGGAGTTTCTCCCGGTACTGGCGTTGAAGCCAGTACGGGTCCTGTCGGACAATGCCATGGCTGTGGCCTATGTCAATCGCCAGGGAGGTACCAAGAGCGCCCCTCTAGCCAAGGAGGCCATGAATCTATGCCAGTGGGCGGAAGCGAACCTGGAACAGCTGTCGGCGGCCCACATTGCCAGAGTCATGAATGTCAAGGCGGACTTTCTCAGTCGCCATACCTTGGATCCCGGAGAGTGGCAGCTATCGGCTCAGGCGTTCTTGGACATCACGAAGCGCTGGGGCCAGCCGAGCCTAGATCTGATGGCATCATCGGCCAATTGCCAAGTGCCGCGCTTTTTCAGCAGAGGACGGGACCCTCGATCTCTGGGAGACACAGGAGCTTCTCTATGTGTTCCTGCCCTGGCCCATGTTGGGCAGGGTGCTAGACCGGGTGGCAAAGCATCTGGGCTGGGTAATCCTGGTGGGTCCGGACTGGCCCAGACGTCCCTGGTATGCGGACTTGATCAGGCTCTCAGTGGACGGCCCTCTGCGGCTGCCAGCGGAGCAGGGCCTGTTGCATCAGGGTCCCGTGGTGATGGAGGATCCCTCCCCCTTTGGTCTTACGGCCTGGCTATTGAGCGGCAGCGTCTGAGGAAGAAGGGCTTCTCAGACAAGGTCATCGCCACTATGCTGAGAGCGAGGAAGCGCTCTACTTCTACTGATTACGCCAGGGTTTGGCATACCTTTGCATCGTGGTGTGAGGCAGGCTCACTTTCTCCCTTCACTGCTCCAATTTCTTCAGTGTTGGCGTTCCTGCAAGAAGGTCTGGAGAAAGGCCTGTCACTCAGTTCCCTTAAAGTCCAGGTAGCGGCACTGGCTTGCTTCAGGGGCCGCCTGAAGGGTGCTTCCCTGGCTTCGCAGCCAGATGTGGTGCGCTTTCTCAAGGGAGTTAATCACCTGCGCCCTCCTCTGCACTCAGTGGTACCTGCGTGGAATCTCAATTTGGTGCTAAGAGCCTTGCAGAAGCCACCTTTTGAACCCTTGTTGAGGGCATCTCTGAAAGACCTGACGTTGAAAGCAGTCTTTTTGGTGGCTATCACTTCAGCCAGAAGAGTTTCTGAGCTCCAGGCGCTATCATGTAGAGAGCCCTTTCTACAGTTCACTGAGGCAGGAGTGTCTATTCGCACAGTGCCTTCCTTCCTGCCCAAGATTTGTTTCTCGCTTCCATGCTCACCCAGGGCGGGACATAGAAATCCCTGACTGCAACACTGAAGCTCCAAACCGGGCCTCCGCCCGAGCAGCCACAGTCAAGCGGTAATGCCCGGAGAAGGTATGAGCCGATGCCCAAGTTGCCGCCTTGCAAATCTCTTCCAAGGAGACGGACCCGGCCTCCGCCATCAAGGCCGCCTGAGCTCTAGTGGAGTGAGCCTTCAGCCGGATAGGCGGCACCTTCCCCGCGGCCACATAAGCCGCTGCAATGGCTTCCTTGACCCATCTTGCCACTGTAGGCTTAGCAGCCTGCAGACCCTTACGAGGACCTGCAAACATGACAAACAGATGATCCGACTTCCGGAAATCATTGGTCACTTCCAAGTATCTGATGATGACTCGTCTCGCATCCTTTTGTAGGGAGGACTACCCAGAGGAGTACTCTGCTCTCAAATATCTAGATGTGAGACGAGTCATCATCAGATACTTGGAAGTGACCAATGATTTCCGGAAGTCGGATCATCTGTTTGTCATGTTTGCAGGTCCTCGTAAGGGTCTGCAGGCTGCTAAGCCTACAATGGCAAGATGGGTCAAGGAAGCCATTGCAGTGGCTTATGTGGCCGCGGGGAAGGTGCCGCCTATCCGGCTGAAGGCTCACTCCACGACAGCTCAGGCGGCCTCGATGGCGGAGGCCAGGTCCATCTCCTTGGAAGAGATTTGCAAGGCGGCAACTTGGGCATCGGCTCATACCTTCTCCAGGCATTACCGCTTGGATGTGGCTGCTCGGGCGGAGGCCCGGTTTGGAGCTTCAGTGTTGCAGTCAGGGATTTCTATGTCCCGCCCTGGGTGAGTACTGCTTCAGTACATCCCACCAGTCTATGGATTGATCAGCATGATGATATGGAAGGTAAAATTATGTATCATACCTGATAATTTTCTTTCCATTAATCATAGCTGATCAAACCATAGCCCCTCCCAGATATCTGTACTGTTTTTATTCTGGTTGCATTTCAGGTTCAAGTTTAGTCTTCAGTTCCTGTTCAGAAGGACTTCGTGTTCAAGTTTTTTCAATCGGATTCTTCAGGAGTTGAGACGATTTTGTGTTACAGTGAGCTGCTGCATTCCTCTCCCCTCCGTTTTACGGGGCTGGATTGAGACCTAAATTCTGCCGGCGCTCCCTCCCGCTTCGTGCGGCTGTAGGGCAGCTTTGTACCCCTCCCGCTTCAGCGGTGTTAGGGTCAGTCAGCTCCTCCCGCGGTTGCGGTTGCAGGATAATCCAGATCCCCCGCATCGGCGGGGTGGTGTCCCTCCCCCACTCAGCGGGGATGAGCTGGACGGATTCCCCTCCCCCACTTGTGTGGGGATGAGCTGGGTTAATTCCCCTCCCCCGTTTCGGCGGTGGTGAGCTGGGCAGAGTGTCCCTTTGTGGGTGTAATTCTCTAAGTGCTGAGTCCTGCGGATGGAGCTTTGATATCGACATACTGAGGAGCAGTGGCGTAGCCAGACCTGAGATTTTGGGTGGGCCCAGAGCTAATATGGGTGGGCACGCACTGTCTATATAAGTATGAGTAGTGTCTCTTGGGATCCTACAAAATAATGCCTAAGAATTCACTTGATGATGGATTTCTAAGTAGTCTGCCCAACAGCTGCCCTGCATCAGTATAACCACATACATACTTAATGGAAAAATTGATATTTTTAAATATAATTACATTATCCCACAATCTCTCCACTGCAAAATGCTATACACAAACTTGTGCAAAAACACACTCATATCTTTAAAACCATAACAGCACTAATTCCAAGGACAGGATGAGCTACAACATTATGCTTGAAAAGGCAGAACTGTAATTACACTAGGCTCTAAAACACCAATACACTACCTCGTGAAAAAAAGCAAAACAAAAAGGGCTGCGAATACTACAAGCTAGCAGAATACTGCACCTTGATCACACTTGAAAAACACATGACACAACAGACATGACACAAGGAACTAAAGATCAAAAAATATGAAGGCAAAATACTGAACTGGAAAGTTAACTCAAGAAGTCAGACTCAGCATGCAGCAATACCAGAAAAATTTAAACTTACATGCAAAATATCACAGATGCACATTTCCAAAAGATGACATATTCAAATTAATAAATTCTGAATAAAATACTTTTTTCTACCTTTGTTGTCTGATCTATTCGCTTTGGTCTCAGTGTCTTCTGTTTTACGCAGTGTCTTCTTTCCATTTGATATTTTTTCACTCACCATGTCCACCATACTCCTGTGTCCTTATGCGTCCTGTCTACCATCTGCAGCCCTGCCCCTATCCTTCCTCGAGTTTCAGTATCTGCCCTCAACATGTTCCAACCCAGCCCTTAAACTCAGCAGTTTTCCCTCCATCCATATCCAGCATTTCTCCTCACTCCCCTCCATCCATGTGCATCTACTTCCACTGTCTTCCCTTCCCTCCATCCATGTCCAGCATTTCTCCTCTCTCCCTTCCCCTCCATCCATGTGCATCTCCTTCCTTTGTCTTTCCTTACCTCCATCCATGTCCAGCATTTCTCCTCTCTTCCATCCCCTCTATCCATGTGCACCTCCTTCCTGACTTCTCTCCCCTCCCTCCATCCATTCGTCCAGCAACTCTCCATTCTCCCCTGCCCTCTCCTCTCCTCTAGCCATCCATCTCCAGCAAATTTCCTCTCTCCCCTTTCCGCTCCATCCATTCATGTCCAGCAATTTTCTTCTTTCCCCTGCCCTCTGCTCCATGTCCAGCAACTCTCCATTCTCCCCTGCCCTCTTCTCCAGCCATCCAGCTCCAGCAAATTTCCACTCTCCCCTTTCCGCTCCATCCATTCATGTCCAGCAATTTTCTTCTTTCCCCTGCCCTCTGCTCCATGTCCAGCAACTCTCCATTCTCCCCTGCCCTCTCCTCCAGCCATCCAGCTCCAGCAAATTTCCACTCTCCCCTTTCTGCTCCATCCATTCATGTCTAGCAATTTTCTTCTTTCCCCTGCCCTCTGCTCCATGTCCAGCAACTCTCCATTCTCCGAGGACAAGCAGGCTGCTTGTTCTCACTGATGGGTTGACGTCCTCGGCAGCCCCCTCCATCGGAAAGTTTACTAGCAAAGGCCTTTGCTAGTCCTCGCGCGCCCATGCGCACCGCGCATGCGCGGCCGTCTTCCCGCCCGAAACCGGCTCGAGCCGGCCAGTCTTCTTTCGTCCGCGCTCGGTACGGTCGTGTTACGCCATTCGTGCCCCAGAGAGTCGACCTCGCGCGTCCTTTTCGACGTGTTTTTTTCCTTGTTTTTCTTTAAAAAAGTTCGGGAAGTGTTCCGGAAGACCCTTTCGGGTTTTCTGCCCTTCCCGTAATTTTCACAGCTTTTGCCCTGTAAGTTTTCTTTCGTTGTCGGGGTAGGCCTAGTTTGGCCTCGGTCGAGATTTTTCTCCCTTTAAATTTTGGTGCTTCAATTTTCGCCATTTCGGCCTTTGATTTCGCCGGCGTGATTTTTCCGCCCATGACATCGAAGCCTTCCAGCGGCTTCAAGAAGTGCACCCAGTGCGCCCGGGTAATCTCGCTCACTGATAGGCACTCTGCGTGTCTTCAGTGTCTAGGGGCCCAGCACCGCCCTCAGAACTGCAGTCTGTGTTCCCTGTTACAAAGGCGGACTCAGGTAGCGAGATTAGCCCAGTGGAACGTTTTGTTCTCGGGCTCTTCATCGGCACAGGAGGCATCGAGTGCATCGACGTCGTCAGCGTCCGGACCATCTTCCTTGGCTGCCGCTCCATCGACTGCATCGAGGCATCGGACCTCTGCATCGGCGCCGAGGCATCGGGCGACTGCATCGACGTCGGTGGTACCGAGACTTCGTCTGCTGATGTCGTCGGACGGAGGTGCATCGTCAGGAGTGCAGGTGAGGGCTGTCCATTCCCCTGCTGGTGGCGGTGAGCCTTCGGGTGGGTCTCCTCCTACCCTGAGGGCTCCTGCGGTACAGCCCCCCCGGGATCGACCCTCTTCGGTCTCGGCCCCGAGGAAGCGACGGATGGATTCTACGTCCTCCTCGTCGGTGCCGGGGAGCTCCGGTGACATGCTTCGGAAGAAGTCGAAGAAGCATCGACACCGGTCTCCTCCCCGTGTCGGCACCGAGAGCTCTGGGTCGTCGAGGGATTCGGCACCCAGCAGGCATCGGCACCGAGAGGACCGCTCACCCTCTGTTCAGGAGGTGTCGATGCGCTCCACTCTGGACAGCCCGGAACAGCCTCCTCGCCCGGAACAGGTTCTGACGTCGACGCCTGCATCGACCTCTCAGCCTTTTTCTGCAGCCACTCTGAACGAGAGCCTCCGGGCCGTTCTCCCAGAGATTCTGGGAGAGCTGTTGCGCCCTACCCCTCCGGTACCGGCGGTGCTTGCGCCTCCGGTACCGTCGAGCGTGGTGCCGGCTGGTCCATCGCCCAGGTTGAGGTCCCCGACGTCGGTACCGCGTGCGGTGCCGACCGCGGCCACCTCCCAGGAAGGCTCCCCGACTACGTCGGCAGAGGGAGCTTCGCCGATGCGGGCGAGGGAGTCTACCTCTCGACGCCCCCATCGTGGACGTGGCTCCACGGAGTCGAGCCGGGCGAGGTTGCAGACACAGGTCCGTGAACTTGTGTCTGACACCGAGGGTGAGGCCTCGTGGGAGGACGAAGAAGACCCCAGATATTTCTCTGACGAGTCTGAGGGTCTTCCTTCTGATCCCACTCCCTCTCCTGAAAGGCAGCTTTCTCCTCCTGAGAGTCTGTCTTTCGCTTCCTTTGTCCGGGAGATGTCTACGGCCATCCCCTTCCCGGTGGTTGTGGAGGACGAGCCCAGGGCTGAAATGTTTGAGCTCCTGGACTATCCTTCTCCACCTAAGGAAGCGTCCACTGTTCCCTTGCACCATGTCCTGAAAAAGACATTGCTTGCGAACTGGACCAAGCCATTAAGTAATCCCCACATTCCCAAGAAGATCGAGTCCCAGTACCGGATCCATGGGGACCCAGAGCTGATGCGCACTCAGTTGCCTCATGACTCTGGAGTTGTGGATTTGGCCCTAAAGAAGGCTAAGAGTTCTAGGGAGCATGCTTCGGCGCCCCCGGGCAAAGACCCTAGAACCTTAGACTCCTTTGGGAGGAAGGCCTACCATTCTTCTATGCTCGTGGCCAAGATCCAGTCTTACCAGCTCTACACGAGCATACACATGCGGAACAATGTGCGGCAGTTGGCGGGCTTGGTTGATGCTCTTCCCCCTGAGCAAGCCAAGCCTTTTCAGGAGGTGGTCAGGCAGCTGAAGGCGTGCAGAAAATTCCTGGCCAGAGGAGTTTATGACACTTTTGATGTTGCGTCCAGGGCCGCTGCTCAAGGTGTGGTGATGCGCAGGCTCTCATGGCTGCGTGCCGCCGACCTGGAGAATAGACTCCAGCAGCAGATTGCGGACTCGCCTTGCCGTGCGGACAACATTTTTGGGGAAAAAGTCGAGCAGGTGGTAGAGTCTCTCCACCAGCGGGACACCGCATTCGACAAGTTCTCCCGCCGGCAGCCTTCAGCATCTACCTCTACAGGTAGAAGATTTTTCGGGGGAAGGAAGACTGGTCCCTATGCTTCTGGTAAGCGTAGGTACAATCCTCCTTCCCGACAGCCTGCGGCCCAGGCTAAGCCCCAGCGCGCTCGCTCTCGTCAGCAGCGTGCGCCTCAGCAAGGCCCCGCGGCTCCCCAGCAAAAGCAAGGGGCGAGCTTTTGACTGGCTCCAGCAGGGCATAGCCGACATCCCAGTGTCAGTGCCGGGCGACCTGCCGGTCGGGGGGAGGTTGATAGCTTTTCACCAAAGGTGGCCTCTCATAACCTCCGATCAGTGGGTTCTGCAAATAGTCCGGCAAGGATACACCCTCAATTTGGCCTCAAAACCTCCAAATTGTCCACCGGGAGCTGTCTTACAGCTTCCAGCACAAGCAGGTACTTGCAGAGGAACTCTCCGCCCTTCTCAGCGCCAATGCGGTCGAGCCCGTGCCATCCGGGCAGGAAGGGCTGGGATTCTATTCCAGGTACTTCCTTGTGGAAAAGAAGACAGGGGGGATGCGTCCCATCCTAGACCTAAGGGCCCTGAACAAATATCTCGTAAAAGAAAAGTTCAGGATGCTTTCCCTGGGCACCCTCCTCCCCATGATTCAGCAAAACGATTGGCTATGCTCTCTGGACTTGAAGGATGCCTACACTCACATCCCGATACTGCCAGCTCACAGACAGTATCTGCGATTTCAGCTGGGCACACGCCACTTCCAGTACTGTGTGCTACCTTTTGGGCTCGCCTCTGCGCCCAGGGTGTTCACAAAGTGCTTGGCTGTAGTAGCAGCAGCACTTCGCAGGCTGGGGGTGCACGTGTTCCCATATCTCGACGATTGGCTGGTGAAGAACACGTCCGAGGCAGGAGCCCTGCAGTCCATGCAGATGACTATTCGCCTCCTGGAGCTACTGGGGTTTGTGATAAATTATCCAAAGTCCCATCTTCTCCCAGTGCAGAAACTCGAATTCATAGGAGCTCTGCTGGATTCTCGGACGGCTCGCGCCTATCTCCCAGAGACGAGAGCCACCAACTTGTTGTCCCTCGTCTCGTGGGTGCGAGCGTCCCAGCAGATCACAGCTCGGCAGATGTTGAGATTGCTGGGCCACATGGCCTCCACAGTTCATGTGACTCCCATGGCCCGCCTTCACATGAGATCTGCTCAATGGACCCTAGCCTCCCAGTGGTATCAGGCCGCTGGGGGTCTAGAGGACGTGATCCACCTGTCCACGAGTTTTCTCAAATCCCTATATTGGTGGACGATTTGCTCCAATTTGACTCTGGGACGTCCCTTCCAAATTCCTCAGCCACAAAAGGTGCTGACCACGGATGCGTCCCTCCTGGGATGGGGAGCTCATGTCGATGGGCTTCACACCCAAGGAAGCTGGTCCCTCCAGGAACGCGATCTGCAGATCAATCTTCTGGAGTTACGAGCGATCTGGAACGCTCTGAAGGCTTTCAGAGATCGGCTGTCCCACCAAATTATCCAAATTCAGACAGACAACCAGGTTGCCATGTACTATGTCAACAAGCAGGGGGGCACCGGATCTCGCCCCCTGTGTCAGGAAGCCGTCAGCTTGTGGCTCTGGGCTCGCCGTCACGGCATGGGGCTCCAAGCCACATATCTGGCAGGCGTAAACAACAGTCTGGCCGACAGGTTGAGCAGGATTATGCAACCTCACGAGTGGTCGCTCAATTCCCGTGTGGTACGACAGATCTTCCAGGTGTGGGGCACCCCCTTGGTAGATCTCTTCGCATCTCGAGTGAACCACAAAGTCCCTCAGTTCTGTTCCAGGCTTCAGGCCCACGGCAGACTGGCATCGGATGCCTTCCTCCTGGACTGGGGGGAGGGTCTGCTGTATGCTTATCCTCCCATACCTCTGGTGGGGAAGACTTTGTTGAAACTCAAGCAAGACCGAGGCACCATGATTCTGATTGCTCCTTTTTGGCCGCGTCAGATCTGGTTCCCTCTTCTTCTGGAGTTGTCCTCCGAAGAACCGTGGAGATTGGAGTGTTTTCCGACCCTCATCACACAGGACGAAGGGGCACTTCTGCATCCCAGCCTCCAGTCGCTGGCTCTTACGGCCTGGATGTTGAGGGCGTAGACTTTGCCTCTTTGGGTCTGTCAGAGGGTGTCTCCCGCATCTTGCTTGCTTCCAGGAAAGATTCCACTAAGAGAAGTTACTTCTTCCATTGGAGGAGGTTTGCCGTCTGGTGTGACAGCAAGGCCCTAGATCCTCGCTCTTGTCCTACACAGACCCTGCTTGAATACCTTCTGCACTTGTCTGAGTCTGGTCTCAAGACCAACTCTGTAAGGGTTCACCTTAGTGCAATCAGTGCTTACCATTACCATGTGGAAGGTAAGCCGATCTCAGGACAGCCTTTAGTTGTTCGCTTCATGAGAGGCTTGCTTTTGTCAAAGCCCCCTGTCAAGCCTCCTACAGTGTCATGGGATCTCAATGTCGTTCTCACCCAGCTGATGAAACCTCCTTTCGAGCCACTGAATTCCTGCCATCTGAAGTACTTGACTTGGAAGGTCATTTTCTTGGTGGCAGTTACTTCAGCTCGTAGAGTCAGTGAGCTTCAGGCCCTGGTAGCCCAGGCCCCTTACACCAAATTTCATCATAACAGAGTAGTCCTCCGCACTCACCCTAAGTTCTTGCCAAAGGTCGTGTCGGAGTTCCATCTAAACCAGTCAATTGTCTTGCCAACCTTCTTTCCCCGTCCTCATTCCTGCCCTGCTGAACGTCAGCTGCACACATTGGACTGCAAGAGAGCATTGGCCTTCTATCTGGAGCGGACACAGCCCCACAGACAGTCCGCCCAATTGTTTGTTTCTTTTGACCCCAATAGGAGGGGAGTGGCTGTAGGGAAACGCACCATATCCAATTGGCTAGCAGATTGCATTTCCTTCACTTACGCCCAGGCGGGGCTGACTCTTGAGGGTCATGTCACGGCTCATAATGTTAGAGCCATGGCTGCGTCGGTAGCCCACTTGAAGTCAGCCTCTATTGAAGAGATTTGCAAAGCTGCGACGTGGTCATCTGTCCACACATTCACATCTCATTACTGCCTGCAGCAGGATACCCGACGCGACAGTCAGTTCGGGCAGTCAGTTCTTCAGAACCTGTTTGGGCTTTAGGATCCAACTCCACCCCCCGAGGGCCCTGTTTGTTCTGTTCCAGGCTGCACTCTCAGTTAGTTGGTAAATTTTTCAGGTCAATCTCAGTTATGTCCTCGCCGTTGCGAGGCCCAATTGACCATGGTTGTTGTTTTGAGTGAGCCTGGGGGCTAGGGATACCCCATCAGTGAGAACAAGCAGCCTGCTTGTCCTCGGAGAAAGCGAATGCTACATACCTGTAGAAGGTATTCTCCGAGGACAGCAGGCTGATTGTTCTCACAAACCCGCCCGCCTCCCCTTTGGAGTTGAGTCTTCCCTTGAAGTGTATTGTCTTGCTACATACTGGACTGGCCGGCTCGAGCCGGTTTCGGGCGGGAAGACGGCCGCGCATGCGCGGTGCGCGAGGACTAGCAAAGGCCTTTGCTAGTAAACTTTCCGATGGAGGGGGCTGCCGAGGACGTCAACCCATCAGTGAGAACAATCAGCCTGCTGTCCTCGGAGAATACCTTCTACAGGTATGTAGCATTCGCTTTCTCCCCTGCCCTCTCCTCCAGCCATCCAGCTCCAGCAAATTTCCACTCTCCCCTTTCTGCTCCATCCATTCATGTCCAGCAATTTTCTTCTTTCCCCTGCCCTCCGCTCCATGTCCAGCAACTCTCCATTCTCCCCTGCCCTCTCCTCCAGCCATCCAGCTCCAGCAAATTTCCACTCTCCCCTTTCCGCTCCATCCATTCATGTCCAGCAATTTTCTTCTTTCCCCTGCCCTCTGCTCCATGTCCAGCAACTCTCCATTCTTCCCTGCCCTCTCCTCTCCTCTAGCCATCCATCTCCAGCAAATTTCCTCTCCCCTTTCCCCTCCTTCCATCCCTGTTGTCCAGCAATTCACCTCTCTCCCCTGCCGATCCTGTTTCTGTCCATCCCCTTCCCCCTTCTATTCAGCGTGTCCCCCCTCCCCCTTCACAGCATCTCCAAGCCAACTTCCGTTCCAGTCTACTCCCGAAGTTGCAGCGACGAACGGGCATGCAGCGCTGCTGTAGTAAAAGCAACAAGGAGACTGGTTCGACTCTCCGTCCTTCACTTCCCTCCCTCTGCGTCCCGCCCGAAAGGAAATGACGTCAGAGGAAGGCGGGACGCAGAGGAAGGGAAGTGAAGGACGGAGAGTCGAACCAGTCTCCTTGTTGTTTTTACTACCGCAGCGCTGCCTGCCCGTTCGTCGTTGCGACTTCGGGTAAAAGTCGCCGTTCCAGTCGTCGCTTGGGCGGGCCTGAGCCAAGATTGGGTGCCCAGGCCCACCCGTAGCTACGCCCCTGCTGAGGAGTTTCTGGCAGCACATGACCACATATAGGGAGGCAAAAGGATTGCTCTTTATCTCCACCTGCTGGTAGATGGACACAACCTACCAGTCTATGAATTGATCAGCTATGATTAATGGAAAGAAAATTATTAGGTATGATACATAATTTTACCTTTCTTATGCTCTTAGAGGTAATTCTGTAAGGTCACAAAAAGTATGTGCGCTAAATGTGAATTCTATAACAGCAGTTCAGTAGCGACACCACACTGGTCCAAACTGTTGGGTTACGCTTGCCTACCAGCAAATGGAGACTGAGAACATCTAACTTTGAACTGAATAAGAACTTTGTGCAGTCCCTTGCCAGCCAATATGTTCTCGGTCTGCAGCAGATGGTGAACATGCAGTCTGTCCTGGTCTGGTAGGGGGGAGGGAGGGTCAAGATTCAGGTGTACTGTGCTTAAATTTCTGATTTGTACTTTTGGGGCCCTTCTTTAAAAATGTGATTTTTTTTTTTTTAAACCTTTGGCTGACGACAGTGATTCAGGACATTTGGAGTGTTGGGGCCACATAGACCCCAGGGGTGTTACACCTGGGCATCTGGAACTCCCCCCCCCCCCCCCCTTGCCGCGAGGACCATTCTGCCTCTGTTCTGAAGGCGTATTTTTTCCTTAGAGCCTTGAGTGCCTTATTTTGAACAGCCAACAGACACAAAAAAAAAAGAGGACAGACACCTTTAAGCCCCTTTCCATGGATTCGCTGGTCACAGCAATGAATGGGGGTGTGGCCTTGAAGAATCCTGTATTTTTTTAAGGCCAGTTTATCCCTCCCAATATTGGTGGTTCACCCACCAATACCTAGGAAGAAATAAATCACCCAAGGCTGCATCAGGAGTTTTATTAGATACCTTATTTCTTACCAAGTATTTGTACAATTAGCAGATCAGTGATATCTCACTGGGAGTACAGAACATTGCTATACAAAAGTACTGCTATATCTAAGACGCCAAAGAATATATAAGCAATCAAATACTTTTATTTATTATTCTCCAAGTATATGTACAATCAATTGCTTATGGGAGTACAGTGCCACAGCTACACATAGGTATTCTCTGGGTCTGAGTCTCTAATGTTTTATTTTAGGGTCTTTTTCGCCCTCACCCCAAATAACCAGCTAAAGCCAATTTGCAGATATAAAAGACTCAAGGCTACTTATGAGAAAGCAATAGGATTACTTGCCAATTGATTGGTTTCTCATGGGAGAGCAGCCCTGCTTGCACAAAGGTACAGGCTGTGACTGGCTCTCCCCATTAAAGTAGAAAGTACACTCAGTTTTATATGTGCATTCAGGATACAGATAATATGACAGTAATTACACATTGGATCTATGCTAATGTCATAGTTAACACTGATTGGCTATGGTAATGAGTTGGTTAGTATTTACTGGAAAAGCTAATAATAGACTAGCTGTTCCTGGAAGACTGAGGGGTAGATGCATCAAGCAAACGTAAAAAAATCAAAATCGTTAAAGGCCCTAACGATTTTTAAAAAACGAAGAATGCACCAAAAAAAAAAGTCACACATGCTCAGATCGGTATAGAAACGTACAATGTATCAAAGAATCACAATACACATCGTTAATCGGCCCCCAAATCATGCGCAGAGCAGCCAAGCGTTATGTTAGCTGCTCTGCGCATGCCACAAACAGTCAAAACACAGTCAAATCACAAGCACATGGCTCCCAAATCAAAACAAAAATAAAAAAAAAGGGTCGGGAGGGGGCAAGGGCGCTCATCAGGAGCGTCCTGTACGGACGGCCTTGCCCCCCCCCCCCTCCCTCTGCTCCCCACTTTCCGCCGCTCCCCCCACCCCGAAAAAGCAAAATTCAAGCAGCCCCTGCCCCCCTCCCTTCCTCACTACTCTCTCACCTCAGCTCCGCCTCCCGACATCCTCCATCCTGTGCCCCGCCCCCTTTTGGGGTCGTCGCCGCCATTCCCCTCCTCCATCGGGCCCCCCTCCCTCTTACCGGGCCCGTGCAGCGCCTCTCTCCTCTGTCCGAAGGCGCTGCACGGGCAAGAAGACAGCTGATGCCTGCCTTCGCCCAGCTTCGATGGCGCGTCTTTCTCTTGCTGGGCCCGCCCCTGTCTGACGTCAGTAACCTACGTAGGTTACTGACGTCAGACAGGGGCGGGCCCAGCAGGAGAAAGACGCGCCATCGAAGCTGGGCGAAGGCAGGCATCAGCTGTCTTCTTGCCCGTGCAGCGCCTTCGGACAGAGGAGAGAGGCGCTGCACGGGCCCGGTAAGAGGGAGGGGGGCCCGATGGAGGAGGGGAATGGCGGCGACGACCCCAAAAGGGGGCGGGGCACAGGACGGAGGATGTCGGGAGGCGGAGCTGAGGTGAGAGAGTAGTGAGGAAGGGAGGGGGCAGGGGCTGCTTGAATTTTGCTTTTTCGGGGTGGGGGGAGCGGCGGAAAGTGGGGAGCAGCGGGGGGGGCAAGGCCGCCCGTACAGGACGCTCCTGATGAGCGCCCTTGCCCCCTCCCGATCCTTTTTTTATTTTTATTTATGTTTTTCTGACGTCCTTTGGACCAATCACAGCGCTTTTAGCTCTGCTAATGTGCTGGGATTGGCTCAAAGTTTGTTTATTTTTTTACTTAATGATTTTTCCTGGCACAGAGCTGTCCTAACGAGTGGTCCAGACCTCTCGTTAGATTTCCTGCCTTTTTCCTGCGTAAAGGCAATCGGAAAAGGTTAGTGCATGTCGTTTCAATGGGGTTTTCACACTAATTGCTCATCTCCATTCCGTTTTCGTTAGCTGCTGGCTTCCTCGGTAAAAGCCCTTTGATGCATGCAACGGATCAAATTTTCCTCGTTGGAGAGTCATTAAAGGCTCATTTAGCTTTAGTGCATCTGCCCCTAAGTCATCTTCCTGAGGAGTTAACTTGTTCTGTTTTTCACTAAAACATCTGTGACCACCATGTTGCTAAACGACGTTACTCTGTTTTTCCACTTACGCCCGTTCCTCATTCTGCTACATGAAAATGTCACAACAGATCATGAGTTCTGCAGTCACACTGAAGTTCAGGTTAGAGTCATGGGCCTGTAAGGTTTTTTCTCATTTTAGATCCCGAACCAAAGTCAGGCCTTGAACCAAAGCTCTTAGCTATAATGATAATAGACAATCCTCAGGACCACAAAATGGAGAGCTTCTGAAGCATAGCTTTGATCTCTGCCCTGGTATTGTAGGCTTCTGTATGTGGTGGTTTGGTAGCTAGGGCTTGTTTTCGCTTGGCAGAAAAGGTCTTAGATGGTTCCCTGGTGGATTATTTCTTGGTGGGTAGAGAAGTTGCAGAGTTGGAGATGGGGGCTTCCTTTCTGGCCAGTGCCCTATATAGTAACATAGTAGATGACGGCAGAAAAAGACCTGCATGGTCCATCCAGTCTGCCCAACAAGATAAACTCATATGTGCCACTTTTATGTATACCTTACCTTGATTTGTACCTGTCTTTTTCAGAGCACAGACCGTATAAGTCTGCCCAGCACTATCCACGCCCCCAACCACCAGCCCCGCCTCCCACCACCGGCTCTGGCACAGACCGTATAAGTCTGCCCAGCACTATCCCCGCCTCCCACTACCGGCTCTGCCACCCAATCTCGGCTAAGCTCCTGAGGATCCATTCCTTCTGAAAAGGATTCATGTTTATCCCACGCATGTTTGAATTCTGTTACCATTTTCATCTCCACCACCTCCCACGGGAGGGCATTCCAAGCATCCACTCCGTGAAAAAATACTTTCTGACACTTTTCTTGAATCTGCCCCCCTTCAATCTCATTTCATGTCCTCTCGTTCTACTGCCCTCGCATTAAAAAAGAGTCCGCCTGAATCAGCCTGCGAACAGCACCATCCGAAAGAGAAAACCACGCTCCACAACACCGTCCTGCAATGCCACCACCAAGCAGCCATCCACTCAGGTCAAAGTATGTCACATTTAGTACACTTGATGCGCTACTTTTTCTTCATTTCTAGGAAATTGAGTCTTAATAGTCGCTTTAAAGTATTGATATAATTATTTATTCATTCGTATTTTATTCGTTGATTGTCCAATCGTTTATTGTGCACTGTTATGGTGGATTGGAAACGTTTGTGAAACGTCAGTTGAACAGAGAGATGCTTTCATAAGCGTTATGCATCCTCATGGTCCCGCTACTTCATTTTATTGGCCGGTAAGACGCAATACTTGCTGGATACCAGAACAACTTATCATTGCTGTTATTCCAGCTCCATCAGTGACATCATCTGGTCGGCAATATAGTTTCCCTGAAACCGTTCTCTTGCAGATCAATGATGCTTTTAGAATGATGAAGTAACTGAAGAAGGCAGGCTTGGGAAACAAGCAGTAAAGAAACACACAATCAGGCTTGGGATCCTGCAATAAAGATACCCACCCGTGGCTGTTACTGCATGGCTATTGGGCGTGGCCCCTATGGCGATGGGGATGCTGGTTTCAATGTGATAACCAGTAATGGCTCAGCCATCATGGACCAACGCAATACATCGCGCACACAAAATACAACATACTTTGACCTGAGCAAATGGCCATCCAATGGTGGCACCGCAAAACAAAAACACACCAGTGCATTCTATAGTTGTGTGCTAATGTAGGAAAAACTGGATGCGTAAGTTGATTTGTATTTGAGTCCTTTGCAGCTTGGGTAGTGCAGATTTAGGTACATTCGTGTTGATTCAGATGTGTTTCTGGTTGGTAGGTCGATCAAGTCTGTCATGTATCCCGGTGCTTCACCGTAGATAATTTTGTGAACCACCGTGCAGATTTTGAAAACAATACATTCTTTGATTGGGAGCCAGTGTTGTTTTTCGCGGAGGGGTTTTGAGCTTTCAAATTGTGTTTTTCCGAAAATGAGCCTTGCTGCCGTGTTTTGGGCAGTCTGAAGTTTCTTTAAGGTTTGTTCTTTGCATCCCGCATAAATTCCATTGCAGTAGTCTACATGGCTTAGTAGCATTGATTGTATCAGTTTGAGAAATGTTTCCCTCGGGAAGAATTGTTTCACGCGTTTGAGTTTCCACATTGAGTGGAACATTTTCTTTGTTGTGGCTTTCACTTATGAGTTATTTTATTTGTTACATTTGGTATCCTACGTTTTACCACCTATTTGTAGGCTCAATGTGGCTTACATAATTCCGGAGAGGTGGATTACAGACTCCGGAGTAGACAAATACAGAGTGTATAGTATAATTAAATAGTGTGGTTCGCCCCATGCAGGTTGCATGGGGTGGGATCATGCAGTGCAAGTTTTGTATATTGTCCATTTTCTAGTTTAATTATGTTGTGTTTTAGTATTCAGGCACTTACGTTGGTTCTTTGGGGTATGCCTTTCTGAAAAAGTGAGTCTTTGTTGAGGGCCTCAGCAAAGAATATGGCCTTAGTGGTCATGGCGTGCAGAGCCTTGTGCTTCAAGATTGGTCAGCAGATGTCACTTCCAAATGTAAGCTTTGATCTTTACCCATTAAGGGCTCCATTCTTTTTGGTGAAGAGTTCAACAAGTTGGTTAAGGGTCTAGGGGATGCCAAGTTTCCCCGTCTGCTAGAAGACAAATCCTAAGGTCTCAGTCGTGGAATTTCTGCTATGTTCTATTTCAGAGAAGTGAATCATTGTCGTACAAGGAAGCCTGGTGGAGGGAACATGAATGGTTCTTTCAAAAGTCTTGGGCATTTCATGGAGGGCGGGGTGGGGGAAGAGTCGGGTGCCTTTCCCCCTGTTTAAGCCAGAGGTTTTCAATGATGGTGTAGGCATCCAGTTTCTGGTGCCTTTGGGAGCTCGATTCAGGGACTTTTACCAGAGGTGGACCCAGATTACCACAGATCAGTGGGTTCTTGAGGTGGTACACAATGGATATGCCCTAGAGTTCAGTGACCTCTGCTAGATCTATTTCTGGAATCTCCCTGTCATTCCTGCTTAAAAGCGGAGGCCATCAGGGACAGTTTGCGAAGACTGATTCATTTGTGGGCGGTGGTTCTTGTCCCACCGGCAGAGTGAGATTCCAGACATCGTTCCCAAGAAAGAGGGGGAACCTTCTGGCCCATCTTAGATCTCAAAAGAGTGAACAGGGTCCTTAAAGGTTCCAAGTTTCCACATGAAAGGGAAGGGAAATGGGACTTCATATACTGCCTAACTACATTCAAAATGGTTTACATATATTCAGGTACTTATTTTGTACTAGGACAATGGGGGGTTAAGTGACTTGCCCAGAGTCACAAGGAGCTGCAGTGGGAATTGAACTCAGTTCACTAAGATCGAAGTCCACTGCACTAACCACTAGGCTACTCCACTCATTGCAGTCAGTTATCATGGCCGTACAACATGGAGAGCTCCTTGTCTCAGGGTTCCTCAAGCCAGGGATTACTTGCAAGTCCTGGGATCAATGGTAGCCACCCTGGAAGTGGTGCAATAGACCAGTGTGTCCTCTGCAGAGGTCTCTCTTGTTGAGGTGGTCCCCTCAGACCCAGGACATGGATCTCAGTATTCTTTTGCAAGGGGAAGCACAACAGAGTTTACTATGTCAACTTGCAGCAGGGCAGAAGCCTGGAGGCTCCAGGGTGGATGTTAGTAACAATGGATGCCAGTCTCCACGGCTGGGGGGGCTCATTACATTTGGCCAGGTGTCACAAGGACACTGGTCGCTTGTAGAAGTGCAGTGTCAAGGATACCAGAACAATATTCCTCGCTCTGCAGGCCTTTTGGAGTTCTCCACAGGGTGAAGCGGTAGGAGTGCACTCCGACAATGCCACAGCGGTGGCTTATGTCAGTCATCAGGGTGGCACCAAAAGCAGTCAGGTGGCTCTGGAGGTTGCTGCTCATCGACCTTTCTGAGCAGAAACACTTTGGATCCAGGAGAATGGAGTCTTAGGAGGCCTTTCATCTCATGGTTCGCACATGGGGAAGGCCAGTAATGGATCTAATGGTGACAGCAGCCAATGCACACACCTGTGGATTCTGCAGTCGGCAGAAGGAGCCTTATTCATAAAGGTATTGATGTGACCAATTTGGGGCTTCTGTATGTGTTTCCTCTATGGCCGACGGGAGGGGGAGATCGTCTTCTACAGCGCATTAAGAAACGCCCTTGCTGGGTAGTCCTGGTGGTTCTGAATTGGCCTCAGAGGCTGGTATGGAGATCTGGTTCGCCTGGCAAAGGGACCTCCATTGAGCCTTCTCGGGCTACCAGAGTTTCTGGCTCAGGGTCTGGTAGCAATGCCGGTTCCATCTCCATTCTCGCATATGGCTTGGTTCTTGAGAGGGCACACAAGACAGAAAGGCTATTCCCTTTGGGTCATTGCTATGAATTTGAAGTCGTGCTGACAGCCTTCTTCTTTAACATACGTGTGGGTTTGGCATATCTTTGAAAGTTAGTGCCAGGAAAGGAATAGCAATCCATTTCGTTCTTCCATTCCCAAACTTTTGGCCTTTGTGCAGGATGGCTTGGAGAAGGGGTTGACCTTGGCATCCCTGAAGGTGCAGATTGTGGTGCTTGCATGTTTTCAAGGAACTGTCAATGGAAAGTCATTGGCTTCTCTTCTAGATATAGTGTGTTTCCTGAGGGGAGTTAAACTCATTCGTCCACCGCATCACCCGATAGTTCCTCAGTGGGATCTGAATTTGGTGCTTTCCATTCTCTCTTCAAGTCCCTTTGAGCCCTTGTCGGAGTGCACTTTGAAAGATATCACTTTGAAGACGGTGCTGGTGGCCGTTCTCTCTTCCAGTCCCTTTGAGCCCTTGTCGGAGTCCACTTTGAAAGATATCACTTTGAAGATGGTGCTGGTGGCTAGCTCGTTTAGACGGGTCTCTGAGTTGCAGGCCTTTTGCATTTCTTTGGTGACAAAGTGATTTTGTGTCTGGTCGTTCCCTCCCTTCTCTGCTTTTCATGCGAATCAGACTCTTTCCTTGCTGGTTCTGGGGGCGTGGTGATAAGGAAAATCTCTATTTGTCATGCTTGGATGTGAAGACAGTATTGTTGGCATATCTGCAGAGGGTGGAAGACTTTAGGAATTTGGATCACTTGTTTGTATTTTTTGGTGGTCACAAGAAAGGTGCAGCAGCATCAATGGTGACCATAGCCCATTGGCTCAGGGACACCATTGTGTCAGCTTATATTCTGAAGGACCAACCAGTTGAACAAGCACTTAAAGCACATTCCATGAGAGGGGTTGCAGTTTCCTAGGCAAAGAACAGCTTGATTCTGCTGTCGGATATTTGCTGGACAGCGGTTTGGTCCTACATAGTAACATAGTAAATGACGGCAGATAAAGACCTGTACGGTCCATCCAGTCTGCCCAACAAGATAAACTCATTTTACATGGTATGTGATAATTTATACCTGAGTTTGATTTGTCCTTGCCCTTCTCAGGGAACAGACCGTAGAAGTCTGCCCAGCAATGTTCTTGTACTAATAGTTCTGAAGCTAACGTTGAAACCCCTTAAAATTTACACTCCAGCCCATTCATATCTATTCAGTCACAATCGGGGCTTAGAAGTCTGCCCAGCACCAGTTTTGCCTCCTAATTACCGGCATTGCCACCTAATCTCCACTAAGATTCTGTGGATCCATTTCTTCTAAACAGGATTCCTTTGTGTTTGTCCCATTCACGTTTGAATTCCATTACCGTTTTCATCTCCACCACCTCCTGCGGGAAGGCATTCCACATATCCACCACCACCACCCTCTCTGTGAAAAAATACGTCCTGACATTACTCCTGAGTCTACTCCCCTTCAACCTCAATTCATGTCCTCTAGTTCTACCGCCTTCCCGTCTCTGAAAAAGGTTTGTTTGCGGATTAACACCTTTCAAATATTTGAACGTCTGTATCATGTCACCCCTGTTTCTCCTTTCCTCCAAGGTATACATGTTCAGGTCAGCAAGTGTCTCGTACGGTTTGCAATGCAAATCCCATACCATTTTTGTAGCTTTTCTTTGCACCACTTTGTCCTTTTACATCTTTAGCAATATACGGCCTCCAAAACGGAACACTACTCTAAGTGGGGCCTCACCAACGACTTATAGAGGGGCATCAACACCTCCTTTCTTCTGCTGGTTATACCCCCTCTCTATGCAGCCTTGCATCCTTCTGGCCATGACTGTCACCTTGTTTCTTCCCCTTCAGATCCTCAGACACCAACACCCCATCTCCTGAGTCGAGCTTACTAATCTCTCCCCTCTTTACATTTGTTCATGAAGCACTATTGCAGTGATTCCCAAACCTGGTACTGGAGGCACCCCAGCCATTAAGGTTTTTCTGTGACATTTGTGATCCCTTGGCCCAGAGGTGGCTGCATGAGAATCACCCAACCACCTCTGAGTAGACCGAGTCCCCCTCAGAACTAAGAGTGCTCCCAAGAACTGGACCAGACCACAAGTGGAGATGAACTGAGGCAGCTTTATTAGTAGCAGAAAACACAAGGCTAAAGCGTAGACAAATGGCACAGAAAGGAAAACAGGCAGCCTAGCTATACAGTCTAACCTAGCTGAAGCAAGGCAAACATAAAACAGAGAATAAGGTAAAGTAGAACAGCCTAGCTGTATCATAAGTGGCCTAGCTGTGCATCTTAATACTAGCAAACAATGCAAAGCATAAAGTATACAGTAAATGTAAAGTAAAACAGTCTAGTTGTATAGGGAAATCAAACATAAGCAACCTAGCTGCACCTCTCAATACTAGCAGAGCAATGCAAACATATGGCATATAGTAGAACACAATACACTAAGCAAAGGGCCTGCCCTAGCGCATTAAAGACAAACAGGCAATACTTAGCTGACAGAGGTAACACCGCTAGTGGTTAAGAAAAGGGTTCATTCTGTCAATACACTCGGATGAGCCGCGGAACAACCTCTGCAAGCTCCCTTGAGGACCTGCACCACAGGTAGAGGCCAGAGCGGGTCCCTCCACTCAGAAGACTAGGGATGACACTTAAGACAGTCACTGAGGTGCCCGAGCAGAATATGCTCCCAAGGCCAGCAAGATAAAGAAACAAAGCCCGAACCGACGCTCCCAAGGCAAGCAAGGTGAAGATATCAAACCTGAGCCGATGCTCCCAAGGCAAGCAAGATAAAACAACAAAGCCCGAGCCGACGCACCTAAGGTAGAAGACTTGGCGGCCCTGCACAGCTCCCAAGGGCTAGGATCAACCCACGTGGACCCCTCCGCACTCCAAGCACGGCTCCCTCGTCCAGAGATACTTCGCGACATGGCCTCAGCCGATGCACCTGTAGCATTCCCTGTCATCCAGCCCACACAGTCCCAAACACAGCACAAAGCCACTTGCTGCATACGAGTAAGGACTCATGGTGGGCGACTGGAATCTCAACTGAGGCAAGGGAGGCTCTGGACTCACAGGGCTGGCAGCAGGCTTCACTGGACCCAACAAAGGTGAAAGCTGAAGGCAGAGCTATTACTCCTCAGAACTACCAAGCTTGAAAGCAGGCTTAACAGGAGCACAGCACAAGGAAAGCTGTAGGCCAAGCTTTTACTCCTCAGGACTCCTGGCTTGGAAACAGATTTCCGCAGGAACACAGCATAAGGAAAAGCTGTAGCAAAGCTTCAGGCCACGGCCTCACAACAAAACAGAGTTGGAACTAGGAGGTCCCAGGCGGACCTGGGCCCAATCAAGGGTAATTGCCAGAACCCTGAGCACTCTCAGAAGGCAGCTTGAGAAGTGCTCTGTGCTGATGACATCACCAGCTTGGCCTTCACCAGTCTACAGTGACCCCCACAGGTCACTGACTGGAAGTGCAGGTAATTTTAGTAGGTAAGAAGGAATACAGCACAGACGAGCAAGGCACGGACGTTGGTGACGACTACGACTGACATTTTCTGGATATCCACTGCCTCTACTGCATGCAGATTCTTCTTGTGAATATTCATTGTGCATATCCTGAAAACCTGACTGGTTGGGGTGCCTCCAGGACCAGGTTTGGGAACCATTGTTCTATGGCATTGATGTTCAGGCAAAGCAAGATAATGCAGCCTTTGGTGCTGGGGTAACTTCCGATTTCCAGGGGTCCTGTCCTTACCAGTTACTGCTTTAGTTCTTCCCAACATTCTGGAGCAGTCTGAAGGTTTACCTGCTAATTTTTAGCAGGTAATTTTTGTTTTTTTTAGGCACTCCAGAGCGATCCAGAATCCTCCCTATGAAGCTGTGAAATGGGGGATGTGGAATCTTTCAGTGTCTAGGGGACAGGTGTAGGAGAACCAAGTTGGTATTGCTGTTTTTTCATGTACATAGTTTTCTGTGATTTAATGAAATCTGTGGTTGTTCAAAAATAAAAAGACAAGTTTGAACTGATTGTGAAGCCATTTTAATGGTTGCATGCAATATGCCTGAGTCCAAGGGATAGCCATTTGGGGTACCCAAGGGATTATCTGCTTTGCTATTTGACATCACCGCCTTGGGTGAATTCTTTCAAAAAGACAGTAATTAAATCCTAATAAATACTTCAAGGAGCTGCACAGGGTTCTTATTCAGTTCAAAGTCAGATGTTCTCAGTTTCCATCTGCTGGTAGGTGAGCCAAACCCAACAATCTGAACTGGTCTAGAGTGTCTAAAGGAAAGAAAATTAGCAGGTAAGCCCTAATGTCTCCTTATGTTCCTAATTGGGGTTGTAAAATACTAGAGTAGATTTACATGTGTAACCTCAGGCGCAGCCACTTAAATGGCTGGTGTAAATACACCTAAATGCTGTCAGTTATGCATGTAACTGACAGTATTCTGAAAGCTTAGTTTGTAATTGTTTGATACACCCCTGCCTCACCAGGCCCCTCCAGCATCCTCACCCCTCTTGCAGTTATACATGAAGGAATTATAAGACTTCTCAGCATGTGACTGATTCCAAGACTTTGTTCTATGTGGAGTCTTTTGATCTGAGGTATCTTTTTTGCAGGTAGGTATGGTTTGTTTTAAGATGGAGCCTGCCTTTCTGTACAGTCTTTGTTATTTGGAACAATGTGCCTGTAAGAAAGATTTGACATGTCCAGGCTTTTGGCTTACCATTTACATCTATCTTAAGGCTGAGGCCAGCGTTCAGAGCTATAATCCTTCTCAGAAGCCTTAATCAGACTAACTTAGTTTAACAGAATTATTAGTAGGTTTACTGAATAGCACTATGGAATGCTGACATTTCCTAAAGGTTTTTAAATTTTACATTTTTGTTGAGCGTGCGTGGGAGAATGTGGATGCAAACTTTGTGGTACCTGTAGGTAAAGCATTCAAAGCCTCAACTGCTTTATATACCACAGTGGTTTGTGTATGCCTCTAATACCTCCAATAGTACATATGCTGATATTTCCAGCAGTTCCCTGTCCTGCACAGTATTTCCTCCATAGCTAAGGAGAGCCCAACCCTCCTGTCTTATGTAGGGCACTCACTACTGGGTGGGAAAACCCACTACGCCATTTCAATACCCAGAGAGAGAGAATAAACCATGCATAAGAGATGCTGGAATTTCTGAGGAGGTTAAGGCCTCAAGGTATCAGAATGCCATGAGTGAAGTTATGGTGGTATGGAAAGTAGCAGTATACAGTATTACAACTGACCCTGGTATGCAATATAGTAGGAAAAGCCAAATTAGCCAGATGCTGAAAAACATAAGAGGTAAATACAATAGAATGCTGATTATCCAAACTCTGACATGTGAATGTCCAGTTATCTGGATTGCTTCTGTTCCTTATCCCATTTTTTTATCATAGTTATCACATTATGCCTGATATACAGTAAAATATTACAAACTGATATTTTTTCACATTTATAATTGAAAAAAATAATAATCATGTAACTCTCATATTCTCTTTTCAAAAAAGGAATGTCCAATTATACTGATTTATGATTATCCGGACCACCCCCTGCAGGGGATAGTCTGGATGATTGGAGTCCTACTGTACCTTAAAAGGCTGATGGTTTTCTATAGGACAGTGGTTCCCAAACCTGGTCCTGGAGGCACCCCAGCCAGCCACGTTTTCAGGATATGTACAGTGAATATTCATGAGAGAGATCCTCATGCAGTGGAGGTAGGTAGTGCATGCAAATCTCTCACGATTATTCATTGTGGATATCCTGAAAACCTGACTGGCTGGGGTGCCTCCAGGACCAGGTTTGGGAATCACTGCTGTAAGAGATGCGCTACAGAATATGTTTCATTTTAGAGCGCAAGAAAATCATGACAATGCATAGCAAAATTTGAATAACTGGTTAAATTTCTTATTCACACTATATCATCATTTTAAAACATGACCAGCAGTAAGTGAACATCCAAATAAACTTTCCCATGCAGCAATATGAACACCTGGTACCAAGTTTTCAACAGTTTCTAGAATTCTTCCATTCTCATAAGTGATGGTGTGATTAATTTCTTTGGAGGTTTGTCTAAAGGTGACCCTTATAGGCATGGAGTTATGAAAAGTTACAGTTTCATTTAATGTTTCTTCTCCCATGTCAACAGCCAGTGGATGCACAGCATATGAGATAAAGCCTGGAATGTCAATAGAAGCACTGGTAACTGGTGCTATATGAGTGCACCAGGTATTATTCAGTAAATTGTCGGACTTGTACAGCAAAGTGTCCTTTAGAAGATGCATGTCATATACTTTATGAACAATAGTAAAAGAAACATTCTGGGATAAAAACAAATGTCCAGCTCCAAGATGGTACAAGATGTGGGAGGTGGTATGTGAATGAGAGCTTTGTACCAGCAGGAGGTGTCAGCCTATCAAAACTGATTTGGCTGACACTTGACATTGAAAACATGATTGCTCACACAAACTGGGATCAATAGGTTTGAATGAAGTCTAGTTATTGCACCCATGTGAGATAAACCAGAGGATATATTAGCATATCAAGCTGCACACCAATGTTGACACCAGGGTAAATAACTGTTTGTTGCCCTGACCATGGGATCAAAGTACAGATAAAGCATTCTTAAGATGAACAGATTGGAACACTCACTGTCCACTAATCAAGGGGAACTATAGCAAATTTAGGTAATTTGGTGCTAGCCATCTGGACAAATAAAGTGACCTAATTAAGCTGTGGTAAGAGTTTCTTTAAAGATAATAATAAGCTTGATCTGTACTTGATCACTGGTGATATCCCAGGAAATATTCTTGCCTGAGGTTCTTCATGTGCTAAAGTAACAATTTTCTGTTCTACAATGGGTATTCTCCGAGGACAAGCAGGACAGCATTATCCTTACACTTGTAAAGCTTGTCCATAAGTTCCGGACTGGGCAACGTGGAATTTCGTTACCCACTTGTGAGAATATAAGGCCTAATTTCCTTGGAGAATACCTGCTTATAGGTAAGTATCTTTGCTTTTCCTCCTACTTGTTTTAAAAGTATTTCCATGTAATTTCATTGAGTGTGCCCTGGTCTTTGTACTTCTGAAAGAGTGAAAAATTGATTCACTTTTACCTGTTCTACACCACTCCGGATTTTGTAGACCCCAATCATATTCCTCCTCAGCTATCTCTCTTCCAAGCTGAAGAGCTCTAACCTCTGTAGCCTTTCCTCAACTGAGTTCATGTTTGTGTTGAAATTGCTTAGCTTGGGGTGTAACTGACTGCATATCAAACCAATTATTGAGCACATGTATGTTAGTTAAACTTGAACATTTTGGATATTTGTGATTAACTAAAAACAATTTAGGAAACAAATGCTAGGTAAGAAAATGGTATTCTTCATCATACAAAACATCATCTGGTGCATCATATTTAACCTGAAAGGGATGTCCTTCCTGAAACAGATTGATATCAGCAAGGTAAAGGTATAAGGAGCAGAGATAGTAGGCAGGAAGGCCTAGAACAGGGGTGGACAGCCGTACTTTTCTGGTGATGCTTGCAGTTGTGTTTCTAGAGAAGCAGAAAATGATGGAAGTCCACTGTACTTGAGTGATATTTAAGGAATAGAGCACAAGCTTTTCCTATCTCCCTGACAGCACCATCACCCCTCCCCCTATAGTACCCAACCCTTTACAGCAAGGATCCCACCTCCCTGGAACCCCCACATGTGGACATGAGACCAACATATGGCAGCCTTCCCCAGCACACACACACCCTTTGCTCCTGAACCCTGAGCCCTGTCCTCACTTGGATTCCAGGGCTCTGTCCTTTCCTGGTTCTCTTCCTACCTCTCCCTCCGCACCTTTAGTGTTCACTCTGGTGGATCCTCTTCTACTTCTATCCCTCTGCCTGTCGGCGTACCTCAGGGTTCTGTTCTTGGTCCCCTCCTCTTTTCTATCTACACTTCTTCCCTTGGTTCATTAATCTCATCCCATGGCTTTTCCTACCATCTCTATGCTGATGACTCCCAAATCTACCTTTCTACCCCTGATATCTCACCTTGCATCCAAACCAAAGTTTCAGCGTGCTTGTCTGACATTGCTGCCTGGATGTCTCAACGCCACCTGAAATTAAATATGACCAAAACCGAGCTTCTCATTTTCCCCCCCAAACCCACCTCCCCGCTCCCCCCGTTTTCTATTTCTGTTTATGGCTCTCTCATTCTCCCTGTCTCCTCAGCTCGAAACCTTGGGGTCATCTTTGACTCTTCTCTCTCCTTCTCTGCTCATATCAGCAGACCGCCAAGACCTGTGGTTTCTTTCTTTACAACATCCGTAAAATCCGCCCCTTTCTTTCCGAGCACTCTACCAAAACCCTCATCCACACCCTTGTCACCTCTCGTTTAGACTACTGCAATCTGCTTCTTGCTGGCCTCCCACTTAGTCACCTCTCCCCTCTCCAGTCGGTTCAAAACTCTGCTGCCCGTCTCATCTTCCGCCAGGGTCGCTTTACTCATACTACCCCTCTCCTCAAGACCCTTCACTGGCTCCCTATCCGTTTTCGCATCCTGTTCAAACTTCTTCTACTAACCTATAAATGTATTCACTCTGCTGCTCCCCAGTATCTCTCCACACTCGTCCTTCCCTACACCCCTTCCCGTGCACTCCGCTCCATGGATAAATCCTTCTTATCTGTTCCCTTCTCCACTACTGCCAACTCCAGACTTCGCGCCTTCTGTCTCGCTGCACCCTACGCCTGGAATAAACTTCCTGAGCCCCTACGTCTTGCCCCATCCTTGGCCACCTTTAAATCTAGACTGAAAGCCCACCTCTTTAACATTGCCTTTGACTCGTAACCACTTGTAACCACTCGCCTCCACCTACCCTCCTCTCTTCCTTCCCGTTCACATTAATTGATTTGATTTGCTTATTTTTTATTTTTTGTCTATTAGATTGTAAGCTCTTTGAGCAGGGACTGTCTTTCTTCTATGTTTGTGCAGCGCTGCATATGCCTTGTAGCGCTATAGAAATGCTAAATAGTAGTAGTAGTAGTAGGCATTGTTCCTGCCTTACTAGACACTGGGGACTGAGTTGAGAGGGCCAGGGAAGGCTGCCATGTGTCGACCTTGTTTTCACACATTGAGGAGGGTGCTATGGTGGATAAATGGGCAGTTGGGAGGGTTGGATGTTGTAGGGGGGGGCACGATTGTGCTGTTGGAGAGGGTTGGGTGCTGTGAGCCTCGCGTCTGCCCTGCGTGTGCTGTGAAAGGGAAAATCACCTCGCTAGCGTCGGGCCTTCCCTCACTGTGTCCCGCCCTCTTCTGAGTTAACTTCCTATTTCCTCGAGGGCGGGACATAGCGAGGGAAGGCCCGACGCCAGCGAGGCGATTTTCCCTTTCACAGCACATGCAGGGCAGACGCGAAGCGCTGCCTGCATCGCTGCATGGATTAAAAAAAAAAAGGCA
This sequence comes from Microcaecilia unicolor, assembly GCF_901765095.1. Lineage (NCBI taxonomy): Eukaryota > Metazoa > Chordata > Amphibia > Gymnophiona > Siphonopidae > Microcaecilia > Microcaecilia unicolor. The sequence continues at coordinate 278,842,958 of NC_044031.1, forward strand.
GGGTGGTGGCAGAAGACGAGCTCTCGACAGAGCACCCCCACCCGCTGGCACCCGGGGTGGACCGCCCCCACCGCCCCGCCCTTGCTACGCCACTGGTCCCCAGATAACGAAATTACTACAGAAGGAGCAAGGAAGAGCAGGCAAAAGCAAGATTACAGATGCTGCAGGGCCTTCTCGCCTATAGCAGGAGCGGCATGGATCTCTGAAATCACAGTAGAGATCATGGCTCTTGTGGAGACTTCATTAGAATGTAAGCTCCAAAAAGATTTGAATCAGTTGGACAGCATGGATGAATTACTAGAGACCTTAACACAGGAATTCCATTCAGTGGCCCAAAGACTGAATACACCAGAAGCAGAAACAATTCGCCCAAGAAAAACAGAAATGTAAAAAAAAAAAAACCCTATGTCAACAACTAGAAGATAAGGTTGATGATTTAGAACATCAAAGCAGACAGAACAACAAGACTAATTGGCATCCCAGAGATGATTGCTCTCAGAACTTAGGTGTTTCTTGGAGACCTGGATCTCCAATGCCTGAAACTTACTAGTATGGCTGGGCCACTGAGAATCGAGAAGGCGTAGGTGCGCTCAAAACCAAAGGCTGCAGGTGTGATTTTCCACCTACTTAATTTTGTGTACAAAGAGGCAATCTTGAGGGCTGTGTGACCAGAGAATAAATTTAAATATTGAGATCATAAGGTTTTCAGCTTTCAGAATTATTCAAGCAAGGTCACCAACCTATGGAAGGAATTAACATTTATTTGTTTGCAGCTGGTGCAGACAAAAATTAATTTTGTACTACTGTATCCTGCAAAGTTCAAATTTAGCCACCAAGGAGATTTCAGATATTTCACCATGGTGAGGAGATGCAGACTTCATCTTACCCATTCAAGCAGACCGTAGACACTCTTCTGTTGCAGAGTTTGCTACCTATTGAACTTTAGGGAGCAGCAGCATCTCATTATCTAACCTGACTGAGAAGGCCACTAAATGGTAACTGTAATGGTGTATCCTCCGTGCTGGCAATGAGCTAAGTTGTGACAGTTCAGCAATGTTTTTATTGTTTGATTAATGCATTCTCTGTATTTTTGCTATAACCATGGAAGAATCATTCATATCTATAACTGATATTTTGCACCTCTGGTGGTGGCTATAGCTAGTAGAAGGAAAACTGTTCTTTTGGGATGGTCAACTGGGAAGTTTCAGACCGCTAATCTGGATGTTAATTTTACATTGGATATCGTGGAACTGAAAATCTCATTCTTGCAGGATAGTGGAAAATGATAGGGGAAAATGATAGTGATAGGAGTGGATGCATCTAGCCAGGATGAAGAGACACATGTAGAAATGTTATCAGAAATTAGGGAGACTAACAAACTGGGTAATACAATAATAATTACCCTGATATTGACTGGGTAAATGTAACAGGACACGCTAGGGAGGTAAAATTCTTTGATGAACTCAAGGACTGCTTTATGGAAGAAAGATCCAAATGAAAATAATAGGAAACATCATAAGGAATAGCAAGTCAAATGCAAAACATGAATGAGAAAGGCAAAGAGAGACTTTGAAAAGAAGATTGCATTGGAGGCAAAAATGCATAGTAACAATATTTTTAGGTATATTAGAAGCAAGAAGTCAGTAAAAGAATCAGTTGGACCACTAGATGACCAAGGGCTGAAATGAATTCTTTGCTTCAGTCTGTACTGAGGAAGATGTGGGAGAGATACCAGTGCCAGAAATGGTATTCTAGGCTGATGAATCAGAGAAACTGAAACAAATCTCTGTAAATCTGGAAGATGTAATGGGAAAATTTGACAAATTGAAGAGTAGCACCTGGATTAGGCGGTATACATCCCAGAGTACTGATCAAATTGAAAAATGAACTTGCAGAGCTATTAGTAATATGTAATTTATATCTAAAATCAAACATGGTAACAGAAGATTGTAGGGTGGCCAATGCAACGTCAATTTTTAAAAAGGATTCTAAGAGGGATCCTCGGGCGAAGTGGAGTCAAGACAGGGGTGTGCTGGTAAATTTTTAACAACAGGCTCTTTCTCCATAGCCAGCTCTGCAGTTGGAAGGGCCAGGGGTGGCCGGTGGGGGGTGGAGAAGCAACACTTGCCTCTCTCCTCCCTCCCTTCGTGTGGGCATGCTAGGCATACCTTTGTTGGCAGCCAATAAATGGACTGCCACCACTCCCAACGTCTTGCTCTGAGCGGGGAGCAGCAGTAGTCTATTTACTTGGCTGGCAGGGCTCAGCATCCCCACCAGCAAAGTAAAAGATAATTCAGCAGGGGGCCCAAGCCCACATTTTGGGAGCCAGTTGTTAAAGTAACCATGGAGAGCCCTACTTTAACAACCAGCTCCCAAAATTCTTAAAAACTTAACAACCGGCTCTTGCGAGCCTGTGAGAACCTGCTCCAGCACACCACTGAGTCAAGATGGCCTGCATGTTCCTGAACTTGGTTTGCTGGCTTCTCGTCTACTGAGAATAATTCTGTTGTCTTCTTTTCTTCCCATGCCTTGTACTAAGCAGAAAGGGGTAGTTAAGCCCACTGCCTCTGTGGGCCATACGTCGACCCCAGTTCAGACTATTGAGCAGTATGCGCTCGGGACCCCTCATAAAGAATCCAGAGTTTGAGAGCCTGTTGCTCCCTGCAAGGAAGGATTCCCAGAGCTTGGGCTTGAATTATTCTTTCTCTCCTCCAGTCTACAAGGCTTCTCCAGTCTGCAGGATCAAAAGCCAGTTGGGCTGGCTACAGGAGGTGGTTCATTCTGCTGAGAACCCCGCCGTTAGCCTTACACAATCTTTGGCCTCGAGCAACGTGACCCTGGATGGGGAGGGTGCTTTCCAAACAAAGACATTGACAGATGTTTCGTCTTTCTTGAGTAAGATTGATTTGCTGACTACTAATATGGATAACGTTAAAGTGGAATTTACAACACAGCTCCAACAAGTTAAAATGTTCAGTGTAATCAAGAAACTATTGCTGCTTTGGCAAAGTATAAGTTGAACATACATAGGAAAATTGAACAACTAGAAAATTTCAACAGGGGGTTAAATCTCCATGTGCTGAACTTTCCCAATGTGTGTGGTATGGCTCCCTTGGATATATTGAAAAAGAATTTATTTGAAGTACTGAATTATTCTCTAGATTTAGGCCCAGATGCATGAAGGTCCCCGTTAAGAATCCATCTGTATTTCCGAATCAGTAAACATTACTGATTTGAAAATACAGAGGGATTCCCAAAGAGAATCACTTGCAAATGAGTTGCTTTTGCGACCCAGCTCAGTTGCATGTGATGTGGGGGAAGTCAGTCAGCCAGCTGATCATGTGCAGAGCAGCCCATCACTAAGGGTGGCTGCTCTGAGCATGTTACAGATGGCTCTCATACATGCAGACAAGCTGGGTGTATGAAAGCCAGCGTAGCTTTTTTCTTTTCCTTTCAAAAATTCACCGGGAGTCTGCACTCTCCTGTCGGGGGGGGGGGGGGGGGGGGGGTCAGTGCAGCCTATACAGAGCAGCAGTCTTTTACATACTGAAAACTCACCAGGATATGAGGAGGGCTTCAGCTCCACTTTCTCTAGGATTTGAGGTCCACAGCTGCCTTCATCCTGGCTGCTGGTTTGAAGCTTTCGGCTGGATTTTTGCTGTCCTCGGGGAGGATTGATGAAATGGCACTTGCTCCTCAGATTTCCTTCTGCCGAGGAGAGAGAGAAGGAACAAATGATGACTTCTTTTTGCTACCGGGGAGTACTTTTTCATCGCTGGCGCTTGAGCATGTGGGGCAAGTGATTTTGTTAATGCCGGTAAGTGAGAGCTAATCATCTTCCTTCTACATGTAAGGCAACGATTCCTGCACTTGCTGTGTATGAAGTAGTCCATACTTGTGCGTTTATTTGGGAAGCTTTGCTGAAGTTTAAAAGACCGCATGTGTGCTCAAACTTTTGGCTGTGGTTTAAAGTGAAAGTGGTTGCAGCTGCGACTTAGACAATTAAAGGGCTGTTTAGGAATTTGCAGTGGACATTATAATAAGGCTTTTTTTTTTTTTATCACAGCTGGTTTGTTAGAATTGATATCATCTTCTCCCCATCCCTCCACTGTTTCAGCTGCCATGCTAGGCATTACCAGCAGCTCCTGACCACCCATTAAAATTTCCATGGTAAAGGTAGGAGCTGCCACTGTGTATCGGGTTGGAAAACGGCTGTGCATCGCTTTGCATGCACATTTGTATAGTAATTAGCTCATTATAATAGCTTTGCGTTCCATTTTCGTTAGCTGCTACTGTGATAGGAAAAGAGCTCAGAGAACCATTTTGTGCATTTCTGACCAGAGGCGTAGCCAGACCTCAAATTCCGGATGAGTCATTGGGCAAACTGGGTGGGCACATGAAGTCTCTACATCCCCCTCCCCCTCGGCGCCAACAAAAAAACATTAAATACCCGAGCTGATGGGGATCCCCAAGCCCCACTAATTGCAAAGGTACTCTGGAGGCAAAAACACCTCCCTCTCCTTTTTGCTTCAGCTGTTGGCTCTATGCACATGCTGCTGCTGCCCTGCCCCGCCAGCTCGTGCATACTCGGTTTTCATGCATGCGCAAGAACTGAGCATGTGCGGCAGGGGGAGGCAGCATGCACAGTGCCGCTGGCTGGAACAAATAGGAAAGTGAGCTGTCCTTGCCTCTGGAGGACCTCTGCAGCTGGTGGGGCTTGAAGATCTCCACCCAGCTATAACAAGGGCACTAGAATTCGGGGTGGACCTGTGTCCAAAGTGGGTGGGCCCAGGCCCACCTGTGGCTACGCCACTGTTTCTGACTGCACTCCTTGCTTGCTAAACCAGCTAGAACCAGTTTAAAAACCACATTGCTGGCTCATTAGGTTTTGTGCATCTGGGCCTTAATCTCTCCAACTATTAAGGTTTACTTTTTTACCAGTTTCTTCTATAAAGAATGGTAGCGATACCTCCCAAGGAAATATACAAATGGAAGAGCAGATTGAAAATGACAGAGTGGATGTGAATAATTTGGTGGTTTTCTTGGAGAATTCTACTATAGATGTGACTGAGTGGTCTAAATTGCGTGTGATATTTTCCATTGCCCCATGTAAGCCGCATTGAGCCTGCCATGAGTGGGAAAGCGCGGGGTACAAATGTAACAAAAAAATAAAAATATTTGTTGTTGAGAATGATCTGATCTTTCTTTTACAGCTTTATTTTAGGAGGTCACAAGAGTTATTCTTGCCACAGAAAGTTTGGATCTTTCCAGATGTCACAAAATTAACACAAGAAAGAAGGAAAGTCTTTTAACACTAAAGCAACAAGTTAGAGAACTGGGAGCTTCTTTTTTATTGAAGTATACCTGTAAATGTGTAATCCGTTATCTTGGTGTCAAGTATGTCTTTTTTGCTCCCAAGCAACAGAAGATTTTCGTTGATGTTAAAAAGTTGTCTTTGCCTGAAGCCTGATTTAGTTTGCAGTATTTAAGATAGTATGAGGGTTTAATAATGTGTTAATAGCCTTTTCCTTTTTCTTTCATTATTTTTTATATTCTTTCAATTACCAGTCTCCACTTCCTCTTATAGTGGTCTAAGAGTGTGACTAGATTCTTTCTCTTTTTTTATGATATGGAATATGCCTAATTATGTTTGTATGGTCCATGTTTTTATAACAAGATTGTTCTTGTGAGACTGTTAATGTAATTATAAATAAATAAAGGATTCCAGAGGTGATCCAGGAAATTATAAACTGGTGAGTCTGATATCGGTGCTGGGCAAAATGGTAGAGACAATTTTAAAGAACAAAATTACAAAGCATATACATAAGCATAGATTAATAAGAGATGGAGGGGCATTTTCGATATGATGTCTAAGTCCAATGTTGGACATTTTGCTAAAAACTTCCAAAATTCAAGTGGGGAATATAGCCATTTTCAAAACAGAAAAACGTGTTTGTTTGTTTGTTTTTTTAATGGTTATTTGCTAGATGTTTTTGTGCTCTGTGTGTTTGTCTTTTTAGTCCATTTTTGGAAAAACAAAATGTCCGAGGGAAAAATGCACAAAATCAAGCCATTGGGATGTAGAAGAAGCCAGCATTCTTAGTAGACTGGCCACAAAAACATCCCAGGAGAGCAATGGGGCTCCCTAGGGGACACTGTACATAAGTATATAAGTATTGCCATACTGGGAAAGACCAAAGGTCCATCAAGCCCAGCATCCTGTTTCCAACAGTGGCCAATCCAGGTCACAAATACCCGGCAAGATCTCAAAAATGTACAAAACATTTTATACTGTTTATCCTAGAAATAGTGGATTTTCCCCAAGTCCATTTAATAACGGTCTATTGGCTTTTCCATTAGGAAGCCGTCCAACCCTTTTTTAAACTCCGCTAATCTAACCCCCTTTACCACATTCTCTGGCAACGAATTCCAGAGTTTAATTACACATTGAGTGAAGAAACAATTTCTCCAATTCGTTTTAAATTTACTACATTGTAGCTTCATCGCATGCCCCCTAGTCCTAGTATTTTTGGAAAGCGTGAACAGACGCTACACATCTACCCGTTCTACTCCACTCATTATTTTATAGACCTCTATCATATCTTCCCTCAGCCGCCTTTTCTCCAAGCTGAAGAGCCCTAGCCACTTTAGCCTTTCCTCATAGGGAAGTCGTCCCATCCCCCTTTTCATTTTCGTCGCCCTTCTCTGCACCTTTTCTAATACCACTATATCTTTTTTGAGATGCGGCAACCAGAATTGAACACAATATTCAAGGTGCGGTCGCACCATGGAGTGATACAAAGGCATTATAACATCCTCATTTTTGTTTTCCATCCATTCCTTTCCTAATAATACCTAACATTCTATTTGCTTTCTTAGCCGCAGCAGCACACTGAGCAGAAACTTTCAATGTATCATCAACGACGACACCTAGATCCCTTCCTTGGTCCGTGACTGCTAACGTGGAACCTTGCATGATGTAGCTATAATTCAGGTTCCTCTTTTCCACATGCATCACTTTGCACTTGCTCACATTAAACGTCATTTGCCATTTAGACGCCCAGTCTCCCAGTCTCGTAAGGTCCTCTTGTAATTTTTCACAATCCTCCCGCGATTTAACCACTTTGAACAGTGGCGATCCTAGCCAGCATGACACCCGGGGCGGATCGCCGATGCCCCCCCCCCCGGGTGCACGCCGCTGGGGGGGGGGGGTGCCGCGGCGCACGCCTGTCAGCTGAGTTCGCTAACTTCGCTGCAGCTCCCTCTGCCCCGGAACAGGAAGTAACCTGTTCCGGGGCAGAGGGAGCTGCAGCGAAGTCAGCGAACTCAGCTGACAGGCATGTGCCGTGGCACCCCCCCCAGCGGCGTGCACCCGGGGCGGACCTCACCCACTGCCCCCCCCTTGGTACGCCACTGACTTTGAATAACTTTGTGTCATCAGCAAATTTACTTACCTCACTAGTTACTCTCATCTCTAGGTCATTTATAAAAAAAAAGCAGCGGTCCCAGCACAGAGCCCTGGGGAACCCCACTAACTACCCTTCTCCATTGAGAATACTGACCATTTAACCCTACTCTCTGTTTACTATCTTTTAACCATTTTTTAATCCACAATGGAACACTACCCTCCTATCCTATGACTCTCCAATTTCCTCTGGAGTCTTTCATGAGGTACTTTGTCAAACGCCTTCTGAAAATCCAGATACACAGTATCAACCGGCTCACCTTTATCCACATGTTTGTTCACCCCTTCAAAGAAATGTACTAGATTGGTGAGGCAAGATTTCCTTTCACTAAATCCATGTTGACTTTGTCTCATTAATCCATGGTTTTGAATATGCTTTGTAATTTTGTTCTTAATAGTCTCTACCATTTTGACCAGCACCGACGTCAGACTCACTGGTCTATAATTTCCCAGATCTCCTCTGGAACCTTTTTTAAAAATCGGCGTTATGTTGGCCACCCTCCAATCTTCCGGTACCACGCTCGATTTTAAGGATAAATTACATATTTCTAACAATAGCTCCACAAGCTCATTTTTCAATTCTATCAGTACTGTGGGATGAATACCATCCGGTCCAGGAGATTTGCTACTCTTCAGTTTGTAGAACTGCCCCATTACATCTTCCAGGTTTACAGAGAATTCATTAAGTTTCTCCAACTCGTCAGCTTCGAATACCATTTCCGGCACCGGTATCACTCCCAAATCTTCCTCGGTGAAGACCAAAGCAAAGAATTCATTTAATCTCTCCGCTACAGCTTTGTCTTCCCTGATTGCCCATTTTACTCCTCGGTCATCTAGCAGTCCAACTGATTCTTTTGCCAGCTTCCTGCTTTTAATATACCTAAAAATAATTTTTACTATGTTTTTGCCTCCAACGCAATCTTTTTTCGAAGTCCCTCTTAGCTTTCCTTATTAGCGCTTTGCATTTGACTTGACATTCCTTATGCCATTTCTTATTATTTTCAGTCGGTTCCTTCTTTCATTTTCTGAAGGATTTTCTTTTAGTTCTAATAGCTTCCTTCACCTCACTATTTAACCACGCCGGCTGTCATTTGATCTTCCGTCCTCCTTTTTTAATACACAGAATATATTTGGCCTGGGCTTCCAGGATGGTGTTTTTGAACAGCATCCATGCCTGGTGTAAATTTTTGACCCTCGCAGTCGCTTCTCTAACTTTTCTTTTCACCGTTCTCATTTTATCATAGTCTCCTTTTTTAAAGTTAAACGCTAACGTATTTAATTTCCTATGTATACTTACTTCAAAGCTAATATCAAATCCGATCATATTATGATCACTGTTTTCAAGCGGCCCCAGCACCATTACCTCCCGCACCAGATCATGTGCACCACTAAGGACTAGGTCTAGAATTTTTCCTTCTCTTGTCGGTTCCTGTACCAGTTGCTCCAACATTGAGCCTGCAAATAGGTGGGATAATGTGGGATACAAATGCAATAAATAAATAAAGCTGTCCTTGATTTCATCAAGGAATTTTACCTCCCTAGCGTGTCCCGATGTTACATTTACCCAGTCAATATCGAGGTAATTGAAATCACCCATTATTATTGTGTTGCCCAGTTTATTTGTGTCCCTAATTTCCTTTGACATTTCTGCATCCATCTGTTCATTCTGGCCAGGCGGACGGTAGTACACTCCTATCATTATCCTTTCCCCCTTTACACATGGAATTTCAATCCACAGTGATTCCAAGTTTTGTTTCCTGCAGAAGTTTCAATCTATTTGATTCAAGGCTCTCGTTAATATACAATGCTACCCCTCCACCAATTCAATCCACCCTATCACTACGATATATTTTATACCCCGGTATGACAGTGTCCCACTGGTTAGCCTCCTTCCACCAGGTCTCAGAGATGCCTATTATATCTAATTTTTCATTTAGTGCAATATATTCTAACTCTCCCATCTTATTTCTTAGGCTCCTGGCATTCGCATATAGACATTTCAAATTGTGTTTGTTGCTCCTATTTACATCATGCTTAGTACTTGACAATACTAATTTGCAATGTTTTGTCTGATTTTTATTTTTATTTAGGGACACCTGATCTACTATGGTCTCTTTTGCAACCTCACTATCAGGATACCCTATCTTCCCTGTTTTGGTGATATCTTTGAAAGATACCTTATCCCGAACCATGCGCTTTTGAGCAACTGTCGGCCTTCCCCCCATTTCTAGTTTAAAAGCTGCTCTTTCTCCTTTTTAAATGCCGATGCCAGCAGCCTGGTCCCACCCTGGTTAAGGTGGAGCCCATCCTTTCGGAATAAGCTCCCCCTTCCTCAGAATGTTGCCCAGTTCCTAACAAATGTAAAACCCTCCTCCATGCACCATCCTCTCATCCACGCATTGAGACTCCGGAGCTCTGCCTGTTTCTTGGGCCCTGCGTGTGGAACAGGTAGCATTTCAGAAAATGCTACCCTAGAGGATCTGGATTTGAGCTTTCTACCTAAGAGCCTAAATTTAGCTTCCAGAACCTCACTCCCACATTTTCCTATGTCATTGGTACCCACATGTACCAAGACAGCCGACTCCTCCCCAGCACTATCTAAAATCCTATCTAGGTGATGCGTGAGGTCTGCCACCTTTGCATCAGGCAGACAAGTCACCAGGCACTGGACTTAATTGCTCCCATGTACACATCTCACTATTGCTCCTTTATCTTGTCTGCTGAGCCCCCCCAAAACCCACTACCCCCAACTATACACCACTACAATAGCCATTATGGTTGAAGGGGGCACCTATATGTGGGTACAATGGGTTTCTGTGAGTTCTGGAGAGCTCACAGTTTCCACCAGGGGCGTATCTAGACCTGATATTTTGAGGGGGCCAGAGTTAAAATGGGGGGCACTAACCCCACATCACCCAGCAACGAGTTAACTCTACAGTTCCCACAGTTCCACAACCCACACAACATCAACCCAACCCAGCATCACTCCACCAGTGTCCCCAAAGTTTTTTGTTTTGTTTTGGGTTTGTTTTTTTTACCTGGAGTGTCTGGATTCTCAGTTCGGACTCTGGAGTGGACAGCAGGCAGGGCAGTGTGGAGCCTGGAGGACTACTGATGCTGCTGCTGCAGTGATAGGCAGGCTAGGCAGCGGATGGTGGCTCTGGTCGGTGGTGGGCTCTTCAGTGCTCCAGTCCTCCTCCTCTGGTGAGTGGTAACTGGTTGGCGCGAAGTTCGCAAACCTGAAGTTGTGAGGCATGAGGCTGGTCATGGTGAGCAGCCAGCCAGGGCGGCAGTGAGGCACGACGAGGCGATGAGCAACAGGGCGGCAGCGGGAAGAATTGTGGAGTCGGACAGCCGCTGACCTGGACCCAACTAGATCAGGCCAGACTTCGGCGGGAAGGACCGTGTGGACATCACGTCGTCAAAGAAACAGAAGCGCGCGGCCGCATTGCTGATCTGCAAGGGTGGGCTACTGTTTATGTGAGTCTGACGTCCTGCACGTTAGACTCACAGAAGCGAAGCCTGTCCTTCCAGATCCGCGCCGGAGAACAGGACTTGTTCGGCTGGCGGTGCCAGCAAAGGTACCAACGGCGGCGGGGGAGTGTTGGCAGTGGGAGGGGGGTTGAAGGCGTTGGCGGTAGGGGGGTCCAGGGACAAATCTAGGGGGCCCAGGGCCCCATGCAGATACGCCCCTGGTTTCCACCACCAGTGTAACAGGTAGGGGGAGGTATGGGCCTGGATCCACCTGTCTGCAGTGCACTTACACCCACCATCATTGGAGCCGACTCTGTGGGTGCTTGAGCACCCCCAATATTGAGAAAATTCCTTGTGTGTGTCCAGGGAGGGGTTATTTTCATTGGGCTTAGCACCCCCAAATAATTTTGAAAAGTTGGCTCCTATGCCCACCATTAGACTACTCCAGGGACCTGCATGCTGCTCTAATGGACCTGAGTATAACATCTGAGGCTGGCAAATAATATTTTAATCACATTTTTGGGGGAGTAAGGGGAGGTCATCCCTGATTCCCTTCAGTCGTCATCTGGTCATTTAGGGCACTTTTTGGTGGCTTATTTATTAATAAAATAGGTCTAGACCAAAACACCACACTTATAGCCCTGGATGTTTTTGTTTTGTTCCATTATGTCAGAAAAATGTCCAAGTGTTAGGAACACCTAGATCCCACCCTTAGCACACCCCTTGTGATTTGAACGCACTTCAGACGGACTTCAAAGAAAAACGTCTAAAAATTGGTTTTGAAAATACCACTTTGGCTGTTTCTGTGAGAAAAACTTCTAAATGCAGATTTATAACACTGTTTGGACATTTGTTTCTTCTTTGAAGGGGTGAATGCACATATGGATAAATGTGAGCCAGTCAATATCAGGTATCTGGATTTTCAAAGGGCATATCACAAAGTACCTTATGAAAAACTCCTGAGTGGAGTAAAGCAAGTAAAAATGAATTGATTTTTCAAACTTTCAAAAAGTACAAAGATTAGGGGACACTCAATGAAATTACATGGAAATACTTTTAGAACAAATAGGAAGAAATATTTTTTCACTCATAAAATAGTTAAGTTCTGAACTCGGAGGATGTAGTAACAGCAGTTAGTGTATCTGGGTTTAAAAAAGGTTTGGACAAGTTCCTGGAGGAAAAGTCCATACTCTGTTATTGAGATGAACATGAGGGAAGCCACTGCTTGCCCTGGGATTGGTAGCATGGAATGTTGCTACTGATTGGGTTTCTGCCAGGTACTTGTGACCTGGATTGGTCACTGTTGGAAGCAGAATAATGGGCTAGATAGACTATTGGTCTGACCCAGTATGGCTATTCTTATGTTCATGGGATAGGAGATTATGTCCTATTGTGGATTAAAACTGGTTAAAAGAGAGAAAACATAGAGTAGGGTTAAACAGTCAGTATTCTCAATGGAGAAGGGTAGAGGTGGGATTTCCCAGGGGTCTGTGGTTTTTAATATATTTATAAATGATCTAGAGATGGAAATAACTAGTGAGATAATTAAATGTGCTGATGACACAAAGTTTTTCAAAGTTAATAAATAGAAAGAGGATTGTGAGAAATTGCAAGAGGACCTTAAAAGAGTGGGCATCCAAATGGCAGATGATGTCTAATGTAAGCAAGTGCAAAGTGATGCATGTTGGAAAGAAGAGCACGAACTATAGTTATGTGATGCAAGATTCCACATTAGGAATCACCGCCCAGGAAAAGGATCTAGGTGTCATTGTTGATGATATATTGAAACCCTCTGCTCAGTGTGCAGTGGCAGCTAAGAAAGCAAATAGAATGTTAGGTATTATTAGGAAAGGAATGGAAAATAAAAATTAGAATATTATAATGCCTTTGTATCGCTCCATGGTGGACCGCACCTTGAATATTGTATGCAGTTCTGGTCTCCGCATCTCAAAAAAGATATAGTAGAATTATAAAAGGTACAGAGAAGGGTGACGAAAATGATAAATGGGATGGGACAACTTCCCTATGAGGAAAGGCTAAAGCGGCTAGGGCTGTTCAGGTTGGAGAACAGACGGCTGAGGGGAAGATATGATAGAGGTCTATAAAATACTGAGGGGAATGGAATGGGTAGACATGAATCACTTGTTTACTCTTTCCAAAAATACTGAGGGCTCTGTTTACTAAGGTGTGCTAGCGATTTTAGTGCATGCACAAAATTAGTGCATGCTGTGTAGGCGCCCATAGGAATATTGTAGGCGCCTTCACAGCACACACTAATGGATAGCGTGTGCTAAAAACACTAACGTGCCTATAGCATGGCTTAGTAAATGGGGCCCTAGGGCTAGGAGGCATGCAATGAAGCTACAAAGTAGTAAATTTAAAACAAATCAGAGAAAATATTTTTTCACTCAATATGTAATTAAACTTTGGAATTTGTTGCCAGAGAAAGTGATAAAAGCAGTTAGCTTTGTGGGGTTTAAAAAAGGTTTGGATAGCTTCCTAAATGAAAAGTCCATAAGCCATTACTAAAATGGACTTGGGGAAAAACACTGCTTATTTCTAGGATAAGCAGCATAAAATGTATTGTTTTAGGATCTTGCCAGGTACTTGTGACCTGGATTGGCCACTGAGCACTTTTGTTTATATAAAGTATTTTTATATATTAATGATTTTTTAATATAATTATGTACTTGTGATAGTTATTATAGTAGTACAGTTTATATATTTATTTCTTCCTTTTGTGTATGATTCTGATTACATTTTATCTACTGGACCTTAAACCATTCTTCTAATTTTTGGAGCTCTGCCAGTCTGCATGCACTATCATGTAGAATCTGAATTAAGTGCGCAGAGTCTCTTAGATAAGATGGCAGATCTTCATTTTCAACAACTGGATATGTCTTCTGAGAAAGTGGAATTTCTGAATACTCTCATGGATATTGTGATACGGAAAAATTATTTCCAATTTGAAGGGAAAATTTACCTTCAGACTCATGGGTGCTACAGTCGCGCTAACCATAGCATGCCTTTATATGGCCGAGTTTGAGGAGAACTTTCTTTATTCATCTAGATTTTTCCAATATATCGTTTTGTGGAAAAGGTTCATTGATGATGTCATCTTTATATGGAAAGGAAGCAAAGAGCAGCTTCAACAGTTTTTTCAGTATCTAAACTCTGTGGATAGGTACATCAAATTTGAAACTGTGGTGGGAGATCAATCCATTCATTGTTTGGACATTGTTATTGAATTGTACAATGGGAGATTCAATACGAAAATATACCGTAAATCCACCGACTCTAATACACTGCTTCACTATCATAGTTTCCATCCGATGGCAGCCAAAAATGGTATTCCTGCTGGCCAATTTTTACGGTTGAAAAAACTGGCTGCTACTCGGAAGGATTTTAAAGAATCTGCAACAGATTTATACAACAGATTCAGATCTCGAGCATATCCCAATAAGATCATCAATAGGGCTTACAAGAGAGCCATAAATGCGAACCGTGATTGGTTACTCTATCCTTCAGCCAATCCCTCACGAAGAAATGATAGACTGGCGTGTGTACTGCCCTTTTCCCAGCAGACCAGAGCCATTAGAAACATCATTAACAAACATTGGCCTATGCTTGCAATCCACGGATTTCATGAATTACCCACTTATGCCTACACCAGGGATCATAATGTGGGCGAAATGTTGTCTTCTGTTTGTTCTACTACAGTCAATGGAGTTACATCTGTTGAAAGGGGCCACAAGAGTTGTGGCAGATGTGTTTACTGACGCTATGCATGGCAAGCCTCAGTAGTTACTAATCCGAAGACTGGCAAACCTTTTCATCTTAACAGTGCCACGGACTGCAACTCTGCCCAGGTGGTTTATGGAATAATCTGCCCATGCACTAAGTGGTACATTGGGCATATCAACAGATGGATCAAGCAAAGAATTGGTGAACATTTAAGTAATTTAAGAACTGATAAAAGTGAAGCGCCATTGGTTGATCACTAGACACAGGAACAGCATGCTTTGGACGATTTGAAATTCATAATGCTTATCCAGGTGTCTTTACCTTTAGGTGGTGATGTTCCCAGGATTCTTTTAAGAAGAGAACAGGAGCTGATTTTCCGATGGAACACAGTGGCCCCTAGTGGTCTAAATAGGGAAATAGAGTGGCAATCGCTTGTCTAGATTTTCCCGCGCTAGCAGGTCAGCTGATAGCCTATAAGAGTAGGTGCGCATGTGTGAGCGTTCATGCAGGCTTTAACTCAGATAGGAGAGGTTCCTCCCTACGGTTGCTAATCCGTAAGTAATAGAATTTATACTATACACCAGTTTTGTATAATGAGTATTTATTATACATGATATTGATTGAGTTTTGGCTTTATGCTCATTTTTTTATTTTGTTTTATTTTTATTCTTACATTTATATAGCTTTTCTTTTTTTCTCTTTTTTTAAATTTTGTCCACATTATTTTTAGATCAGTTCCCCTGAGGGAACCATGAATATTGAACAATGGACATTTATTTTCACGATTATGAAGTAAAAAAAGTTTCACTCCGGCTGGAGGCTCGCACAGTTCCAGCATAGCAACATCCCATTGACTAATGAACAGCAACACACCAGCTATAATCAAAACAAGCTAAGTTGATACCCATTTATTGCATTTGTCATTTTTGAAAAGCTGTAAACACAGATTATTTAAGATGGTTTCTACTACATAGCGGTGTGGAGGCAGGGAGTGCTATGATGTTGGCATAGGTGGTTTTACAATATCTCGAGCCTTCGAGTCGCAGTAAAACACCAAAAAAAATGAGCACAATTTGAACATTTTTTTTAAATTTTTTATTTATATGACTTTTTTTTGCACATATAGTTTGGTTTTTATTTCAACTTATTTGGTTTCTGTGAGAATTTGTAGTACACTAATTGGGAACCGAACAACTTCTTAAACCCAGTATTACTATTAGCCTAATATATGTGTCAGTTCTGCAGGTAGGGTTTTCCAGACAGTTGGTCAACAACAGAAAAGGCAAACCCGCATGTGACACTCAGCCTCACAACTTTAACAGATGGAATTGATGATAACTTTCCTCCAGCAGACTGGAGAACAGAAATTGATTTATATATAGAACTATGTCTTCTATGAAATAGCCAAACGGGCAATATATTTTATTTTTGAAATGTAAAGAGGGAGAGAGTGAGAGTGTGTATATGTGTGTGTGAGAGAGACAGAGAACGTATGTTTGTGCATGTGTGTGTGTGTGTGAGACAGAGAAAGTGTGTGTGTGTGTGCATCTGTGTGCAAGAGAGTGAGTTCAGAGAGAGACAGAGAGATTGTGTATGTGTGTGTGTGTGTGTGTGTGTGTGAGAGAGAGAGAAA
This sequence comes from Microcaecilia unicolor, assembly GCF_901765095.1. Lineage (NCBI taxonomy): Eukaryota > Metazoa > Chordata > Amphibia > Gymnophiona > Siphonopidae > Microcaecilia > Microcaecilia unicolor. The sequence continues at coordinate 278,859,274 of NC_044031.1, forward strand.
GTGTGTGTGTGCATCTCTGTGAAAGAGAGAGAGTGAGAGACAGCGAGAGAGAGAGAGACAGCGAGAGAGTGAGTGTGTATATGTGTGAGTGTGAGAGAGAGATATAGAGGCGTATTTTCAAAGCACTTAGACTTACAAAGTTCAATAATAACCTATGGAATTTTGTAAGTCTAAGTGTTTTGAAAATGAGCCCCATAGAAAGTGTGTGTTTGTGCGTCTGTGTGCAAAAGAGTGTGAGTGAGTTCAGAGAGAGATTGTGTATATGTGTGTGTACATGTGTGTGTGAGAAAGACATAGAATGTGTGTGTGTGTGTGTCTGTGTGCAAGAGAGTGAGTGAGTTCAGAGAGAGATTGTGTATATGTGTGTGTGAGTGTGTGAGAGACAAAGTGTGTGTGTGTGCGTCTGTGTGAAAGAGAGAGTGAGAGTGAGTTGAGAGAGATAGTGAGAGTGTGTATATGTGTGTGAGTGTGTGAGAGAGAGACATAGAAAGTTGTGTGTGCAAGAGTGTGAGTGGAGAGAGAGACAGAGAGAGATTGTGTATATGTGTGTGAGTGTGTGAGAGAGAGAAAGTGTGTGTGCGTCTGTGTGAGAGTGAGTTGAGAGACAGAGAGTGTGTGCCCCCCCTGTAGCCACCCAGCGATTCTGCTCTCTCCCCTGCCCCCCCCCCCCCATCCAGGAACCCAGCGATTCTCCTCTGTCCCCTTCCCCCCCTCTCCATCCACCCAGTGATTCTCCTCTGCCCCCCTCCAGCCACCCACCGATTCTCCTCTCTCCTCTGCCCCCCCTCCAGTTTTGGGAAATAGGTGGCTGACATAAAGGCAAAATTATCCCCAATTCTGACAACAGAAATTTTGTTCATGCTCGTGCTCCAGCGGGAATAGTTGTTTACATCCTTGACAGCGCCGCATGCTTGCCGTATAGTAGCTACTGCCTCCTCCTTCCTTTCGGTTCTTCCCCTCATCTGCTTGTGCATATTCCCAACCACACAGGAAGTGAGCTGTCAGCGTCCAGGCTTCCTTCTGAAGCCGCACTCGTGCCGGCACGCCTGCTGTGTATGTCAGGAGACCTGTGATCGTTTGTAAGGGGTGGGCGGAGGAGTTGGTTGCTGGAGATCTGTCAGGGTGGGCGGGATAGTGATTTGCGGCTGTGGGCCGCTGTAAGTTGCTGCTGGTTGGGTACGTGCAGTGCTGTAAAACTGCCATGTTACAGGTGCTGGCTAAGGTCTGTTAGGTGAAGGTAAGCAGGGCAGGGGGATCCGGAGCTCTCTTGATCTGGGCGCTTAAGAGATGCGGCTTGGGGACATGGGTGTGTTCAATAGAGTGTTCAACGGAGATGGCCCGGGTTGAGGGGGGCCGGCGGCGACCTCAGAGAGGGAGCGGTACAACCTCGCCGGGGCGGCGATTTGTGACGTGCCACACATGGGCTGGAGCAGGAGGTGGGTGTGTTCAGCATATGTGATCATTTGTAAGGGGCGGGCAGAGGAGGTGGGTGCGGGTTGGGCCGTCAGTGTGGGACGGAATTCTGATTTGCCCTTAGTGGCGTGAGTACCGGGAGGAGGATGCGTGTTCGTTGTAATCGTGTGTGTAGCAGTGTGTGTATTGCTTGTTGGCGCTGTTACAGCTTCTAATAATGTCTGAAGCGTTGTGTGACGTGCCGCACATCGGTCATTCTTCATTTATATAGTAGGATATACACTTGTGTCCAGATAAAAGTGAGTCTCCTAAACATTTTGCAATAACAACCTTGAACCTGCACTGAATTAATTAAAATTGTACGTGCACAAAGTGACATCTATTTGCGTCACTGACATCAAATTATATAGGAATCCCTCGTCCCTTAATTACTTACTGATAAAACATACATACAGGCATATTTTCAAAGCACTTTGGGAGGCTAAGTTCCATAGGTTTCTATGGAACTTTGGGAGGCTAAGTGCTTTGAAAATGAGCCTGATAGTAACATAGTAGATGACGGCAGAAAAAGACCTGCATGGTCCATCCAGATTGCCCAACACGTGCCCCAAAACTCATATGTGCTACTTTTTGTGTATACTTTACCTTGATTTGTATCTGTCATTTTCAGGGCACAGACCGTATAAGTCTGCCCAGCACTATCCCTGCCTCCCAACCACCGGCTCTGGCACAGACCGTATAAGTCTGCCCAGCAATATCCTCGCCTCCCAACCACCAGCCCCGCCTCCCACGACCGGCTCTGTCACCTAATCTCAGCTAAGCTTCTGAGGATCCATTCCCTCGGAACAGTAATTACTTACTGATGTCATCTGTGATGTCATTGCGCGTCGATAAAATGTCAAAAGAAGATATTTAATTAAAATACTCAAAATTGGAAAAGGATATGGCATTAAAAGATCGGATTTATACATTTGGATTGTTCAGGTTGACATTAACTGTGTTAAAAACTAACTTTTGGATAGTATTATTTAAAATTTGACATCTCGAAGGGATCCAAGATGGCGACGGTTTGACTTGCGCCGACGGACGTGCTACCAATCTGTGTTCAAGCAGAATCTGGAAAGAGCTCCTTTACCTGTCGAGGAGATGGGAAAGCGACGAGGAAAAGTCAGGGATGTTCCCTCCGACCCTGGCGGGAAACCTCAGCTCTCACAGCCGACGCTTGAACATTTTGGCATTGCGTCCGGTTCTGGTCTCACTTCTACTCCTGCAGCTGGTGCCAGCATCTCGGCGCTGACCGACAGTGGCGACGAGGCTTCCCTAAGCCCTGTTTTACGTATAGCGCCCCCTCAACCAGGAAGAGAGAGCTCCCAGACGAGTCCTGCCGCTTCCAACCAAAGTGGTGAAGGGAGCGAGCAGGGAGGGAACTTGCAGGCAGCAGGAACATCAATTGAACGATTGACTGAACCAGAGAAGAAAACAACTCCGTTTGTGGCATCTACAATCGTGAGTACCCTGGAACAAGTTGTTCAAGCACCTCCCCTGGTTTTTACTGAAGGGAACATTGAAAAACCTGCTATAGTGACTTTGGAGTCACTTTGGGACCTGAATTCCACAACTCTCTCTGCTTTGCAGTTATCTATTTCAAAGAATTCTGAAACTATTAAAGTTTTAGCTGAGACTGCACTTAAACAATTGCAAATTAATGAGGTCCAAGCAGTTGAAGTAAAAAGCCTCTCTGAAAAGGTTGAAAAAAATGGAACTTGTGGAGAAATCACTGATTAAAGAAAGGAATTTTGCTTCTAGACGCATGGAATATTTGGAAAACCAATCTAAGAGACTTAACCTGCGTCTTATAAACTTTCCAAAATCACCATTACTTTCCCCGGTACAAATGGTTAAGAAATATTTTGTTGATATTTTGGGAATGCCTGAGACTTCACTGCCACCAATTACAAGAGCTTATTATATTCAAATTCCTGGGCAAGTTCCAGAAAATTTAAATCCCCAGAATGCAATGAATCTGACGGCTTTCCTGGAATCATCTTTGGAGGTGGTCACGCAAAGAACTACTTTGTTAGTGACTTTTGCATTAGAATTAGATAGAGATGCAGTGCTCAGATTATCTCTAAGACATTTAAGTTCTTTATTTATGGGTTCAAAAGTAAGGGTTTTCCCGGATCTGTCCAGGGAAACCCAAAAGAGACGTAAGTTATTTCTAGATTTGCGTCCTAGGGCAGTAGCCCTGGGAGCAAATTTTCTTTTGAAATTTCCTTGTGTGTGTAGGATTTTCCTTCACACAAAACAATATCAATTTTTTGAACCCAAACAGTTGAATGATTTTCTGAAAGGTAAAGAGAGTATTATTGTGAAAATTTAGACCCGAATGTAACACTGTAAAGCAGCTTCGAGTAAGTCGGCAGAACATGGCGCAGTCTTGGTTTAACAGAATTGATTATAAGCTGGGTACTAAATAGCTTGTTTAATATTTCTTAATTCTTGGATCATTTACCTAATTTGTGGACGATAACAGTTTGTTAATTTCTTATTACTTTTTTCCTGATAATGCTTTTTTCAGTATTGTGTATTATTATTCTTGATTGAATATTATTATGTATATTAAAATGTTATAAAGAAATTAAAAAAAAAAATTGACATCTCAGTAACATTAAGGTGAATTTCTGTGAAACCACACAACATTATTTGAAGTAGGTGTAATTTTGTGCATATAAAATTATAATTAATTTGGTGCGGGTTAGCAGTTATTGCAAAATGTTTAGGGCGCTCACTTTTTCCGGACTCAGTGTATTTACATATGTCTTTATTTATTTAGACCAATCAGTTCTTTCTGACTCAGTCAAAAATGGGCTGGGGTCTGGCACCATGATTCTTTATCACCAAATGATAGCTAATTCTCCTTCCTATAATACCGCTCAACTAATTTTAATTATTTCCAACAGCCATGATTCTTCATAAAACATACCTAGTTGGGTCATTGTGCCCAGTATCCTGGGCTGGGATACAAGTGGTTTGGCTCCTTTCAAATACTTACTACCATGGGCCAAGACTTCGACCATCTAGGCCTCAATCCTAGGTCAGGCAGGGTTGGGATGAATGTAGAGTTGGCATGATCTCCCTCTGTAATTGCTTTTGACTTGATTCGTATGCTTGTTGAGTATTAGGCCAAAGCAGTCTCTTTTTGAAAATAATAGGGCTGGCTGTATATTTTTGACAGATGGGATGTTATTTTTCTAGTTAAAATGAGTTGTCAGAAGATATTTACAAACAAATTAGACAGGCCAGTGAAATAACGACATCCAAGTTGTGTTTTTCGAGACACTTTTATTGATTGCTAAACACACTGAAGTTGTGCAAATTTGTCTGTTACCCCTTCCCCCAATACTCTTAGGGCCCTGTTTACTAAGCCATGTTGTAGGCGCACAAACTTTTTAGCATGCGCTAAAAATTAGCATGCACTCACAATAGAGACACCCATTGTAGGCCGCGTGCGCTAAAAAGCTCGTGTGCCTACAGCACAGCTTAGCAAACAGGGCCTTTAATGTTAACATTTCAGTTTGCAAGGAAGGCATTAATCAACTTAGTACAGGGGCGGACAACCTGCAGCCCACAGGCCAAACATATCCTGCCATTGAATTTTATGTGACCTGCAAAACCATGGAAAGTATACACAGAAAATATCATTAACCGATTTTAAATACTGTATTTTGCAAATATTTTCAGTCTGTTTCTGTCTTTTTTAGTTAAAATGTTATTTATGTATTTGTCACAAGTTCTATTACTACTATTTACTACTATTTAGCATTTCTATAGCGCTACAAGGCATACGCAGCTCTGCATTTCTATTTCCAATAGTATATAATGTTGCCACCTCCTATGGGTAGTACTGACATTCATGTGGCCTCTGTGTATAAAGGTTGCCCACTCCTGTCTTAGTAATTATGACCAAATCAATTTTTGTGGTTTGTTATGAATCAAGTGTCCAGCAGAGGGGAGCAGAGGATGGCTCAAAGAAAAGCCACAGGTGTGGTTCTTGCTTGAATGTCTATGTGCACAGGCTGGTTCAGCCATTAGCATTGAAAAACAAGCTACAAGCCTGTGCAATGTTTTATTTCTATTTATTATCTCTAAATTGAGCTAACACAGTAGCTACACTAGTACTTTGCGCAATGACAGTAAAAGACGCCAGCAGCAAGACCTAAAATGGTAGAACGAGACACTGATGAATTTTGGTTTGTAATGTTTTATCAGGGGCAATATTCAAAAGGATTTCTGCATTGTATGGAAGTGCTGAACTAATAAATCCTTTGTTTTAGAAATTGCTGATGTTTGCATGCGTAACTTAATCACATAAGTCATTAAACAGAGAAAAGCTATGCATATAAAAGAAGAGGAGGTGCCGGAGGCATGCCAAGGCCCAGACTAGAAGTAATCCAGGGAGTGGCAAAATTCAGCCGCTTTCCCAATAATTTATATGCATAAATTAGACCTAGAAAAAAAAATCTGGCCTAACTTAGGTATTAAAGTGGCAACATGGTCGCTGCATAAAACGTATATTCTGCAGCATTTCTTATATGTATAGCATCATGCAGTGGCGTAGCCAAGGGTGGGCTTGGGTGGGCCCGGGCCCACCCACTTTGGGCTCAGGCCCACCCAGTAGCAGCACACCTATGATGTACCGTGTTTCCCCGAAAATAGGACATCCCCCGAAAATAAGACCTACCCAGGTTTTGGTGCCCTTAGTAAATATAAGGCCTCCCCTGAAAGTAAGGCCTAGCAAAGTCTTATTTTCAGGGGATGTCTTATTTCGGGGAAACACGGTTGGTCCGCCCACCCTCCCTCCGTCGCTCCTGCAACTAACCCCCCACCCGAGATCGCCGCCCCCCCTCCGTTGCTCCGAAAGTAACGGTTGGTCCGCCCACCCTCCCTCCATCACTTCTGCAACTAACCCCCCACCCGAGATGGCCCCCCACCCGAAGTCGCCGGGCCACCCCTCCGTCGCTCAGAAACTAACCTGAAGCCTCCTTTCACTTGCCTTCCAGTTCGCATCGCAGCAAGCAGCAGGGCAGGCCACACCTTCCTTCCGTGTCCCGCCCTCGCCTGACGTAACGTAACGTCAGGCGAGGGCGGGGCACGGAAGGAAGGAGAGGCCTGCCCTGCTGCTTGCTGCGATGCGAACTGGAAGGCAAGTGAAAGGAGGCTTCAGGTTAGTTTCTGAGCGACGGAGGGGTGGCCCGGCGACTTCGGGTGGGGGGCCATCTCGGGTGGGGGGTTAGTTGCAGAAGTGATGGAGGGAGGGTGGGCGGGCCAACCGTGTTTCCCCGAAATAAGACAGCCCCTGAAAATAAGACCTAGCGCCGTTTTGGGAGCAAAAATTAATATAAGACAGTGTCTTATATTCGGGGAAACACGGTAGCTGGCAGAGATCCCCAAGCCCCACCAGCCGAAAATTCCCAACAACTGTCTCTCCTGCATACCTTGTAAATAGCAGATCTTTGTCTGCAGCAAGCAGCGACTGATACATACTGCTCGCACCAGCCCCAGAGTCTTCCCTCTGATGCATTCCCATCTATGCGGAAACAGGAAGTAGCATCAGAGGGAAAGCTGTGGGGCCAACATGAGCAGTATGTATTAGTTGCTGCTCGCTGCCGGTGAAAATCTGCTATTTAAGTGGGTATGCGAGGGAGGGGGGATGTTTGATATGGCATGCAGGCGAGAGAGGGAGAAACCAAATCACTTGTGGGACAAGGCGGTGGTCTTCTGCCCACCCATCTTGGGCCCAGGCCCACCCAAAATTGGGTGTCTGGCTACGCCCCTGGCATCATGGCCAGCATGTTATCTTATCCAGTGGCCGCGGCTGCTGAATTTCAGGCCCCAAGGTCTTTTTGTTTTCAAAGTACCATAGTGTAAACATTTTTGTGACTGTTTTTCAGCCAGCCTGACCAGCTTTCCATGGCCAGGCTGCTGCCAGCAAAAGGTAAAAACCGTCAGTAGCTAGTTTTGATGCCATGTAGCTTTGGCTGCAGTGGATGGTTCAGGGTAACAGCAGCAACAGTACTTCAATTCTTGTTAGTATTACTCCTACTTATCATTTCTATAGAGCTACTAGAATACACAGCACTGTACACAAAGCACATACAACATGGTCCCTGCTCAAACTTACAATCTATTCGAAACATGACAAATAAGGAATTAAGGAGTAATTTATTATGGGAAGGATTAAAACAAACATGAGTACTGAACAGTTGAATAGGGTTTAAGCGTTAAAAAGGAATTCTATTCCAGGCATAAGACACAGATTAAAGGAACAGAGGGTCCAATGCAGAAAAGTACTGTAAGCTTACCTGTGTGGTATAAACGCTTTATTGACTGAGTAATGCACCAAAGGTTTGAGCATGGATATATGTGGCCGCAAATTGTATTAAAATGTGTGGTAAATAGGTCAGTTCTGCGACAATTCAATAAAGGAAAGAGTCGATTTTGTCTCTTGAAATTTTCACCAAGGTCTATAACAGCATAGGAACAATTGCTAAAGGTGATATATAGGAAGGGAAATATTTTTTGGCCATAAATAATATACAGAAATTGTTCAGTATGTTAGGCGCCAATTGTTCTGTGCTCATCTCCTGCAAAGTGAACAATAAACAAGAAAAAACCATGAAAGCGCTTGAGGGAAGTGGGCCCTATCATCTGCATGCTTTTGTCTGTGCCTATTGCAGCTGTGCTTGTTGTTTTGCAACTACCATGACTGTGCATGTGTCCTGCGAGTTTGCCATTTCCTTCTAACAGTGCTTCTGTGCAGAAAATTGTGTATGATCCTTAAGAAACCTGCCTCTCGATGGTGGCTTTTCTGTTTTGCTCACCCTTCTAAAACAATTTTTGTTTCCAGTCTGTGAAGATGGTCAGAATGGAGTAGATAGTGAAAACAGGGGACAATGTGGTAATTAGGCTGAAGAAAGGAAGGTAGAGCAATGCCAGGAGTTGAGAGCTCCCAACTGGCAGCCCAGACAGTGTATTTATCGCCCAAGGACATTACTGGATGGGATGGGGGGGCGAGATGGCAGAGGCTAGTGCGTAACTACCAGTTATCTACAAGGGGGGGGGGGGTGATATTAGTCCTCTATGAAGAGATTAAGTGTGATATTGATCTGGTGGGCATGCCATTCCAGAGTTGACAAAGCTACTTGGCCATCCTACATTTTACATTCTAGAATGTTGGTGTATCCAGTGGGATGTACCAATTATCCTGTTCCAGACACTTCACTCAAGTATTGTGAGCTATCACAAGGTGTGCCTGAGACTATATATACTTCCTAGAACAGCAGGCTTAGTGGCAGGAGTTGAAACAGGGTTTTTTTTGTTAATGTTGCAGGCATGTCAAACATGTTGGGTGCAACAGATTGCACCCATGTTGCTCTCATACCTCCATCAAATAGAGAAGTGACATTCTGCAACAAAAAAACAAAAAACATTTCTATTCACTGAATATCCAGGTCATGTATGCTGCTAGAATGAAGATCCTCAATGTGGTTGCAAAGTTTCTAGGGAGCTTCCATGATCCTTACATTTGGTTGAACTCTGCAATAGAGTGCAATGTTTCCGATGGAAAATTTGGAGAAGGCTAGCTCCCAGGTAAATGTTCCATAGCACTACTGTGTCTCTAAGACCACACAGGTAAGCACATGGTAGTGAGATGTTGATATTAATATCCAGGGTTGTGGTTGTTGGGTGTGGGGGATGGGGGATGGGAAGTGAGCAAAGACCTATTTGCTTTGGGAAGTGTCATCAAATGAGGTGGTGCATAATACATAGAGGAGTCAGCAGTTGAAGCAGAGAGAAGCAAGTCATCACCATAAGAGAGAAGAGTGACATTGTCTGGCAATGAAGAAGTAAACGCCGACAAATCGTGAGAAAGCATCCTAAAAAACATAGAAGGACTCTCCACATACCTTTGTGGCAACTATGTCCATTGATAAGTTTGGCCCTCATACTGAAAACTGTAATAGGTCTACTCTGTGGATCTAAAGGGACATCAAAAAACCGCATTAGATAAATCCAAGACAGTGTGGAAAGATCCCAGAGAAACAGATTGCAAAACAGTAGCAGGATTTTCAACATTAGAAAATTCAGTGTCCACTAATTCATTAAGTCTTTGCAGATCATGAACAATACGCCACTGAGCCTCCCCCTTGGGGATTGGATACAGTGTGGTATTAAAAGAAGAGTCACTTAGTTCGATTATACCATGTGCCAATTAATTTTGAATTTCTGGATAGATACCTTCAAGAGCTGCTCTGCTAAGAGGATTATTGAGACTTCCTGGGTCCCACGCCCTCAAATCTAGCCTTTAAAGTAACTGACGCAACTGATCTCACTTTCCCATATGAGTTATCAGTTACAGCATGATGATTAGGTAAAGGATAACAGTCAGGTTCTGAATCTGCCACCCTTCTGGCCTCTTGCAATAGCAATTGGAAAAACTGGCGATGCAGTTTCAGGAGGAGGAGCAAAAGAAACTGAAAATTGAAAAACAGTTAATAAGCCCCTACCAAGTAAATTTACAGGAGAATGGGGTGCATATAGAAGTTGGGCAACTGTAACCTCACTTCTGCACTGTATGTAGTTTGATCAAGACCTCCAAAGCCTGCAGCTGTTATAGAAACAGAACAAAGATTCCCGCCCTGGAGCAGGGGAGTATCTGCGTGGGGCCACAGGGGCCTGGGCCCCCGCAGATTTCGGCCTGGATCCCCCTACCGCCGTCAACCCTCCCCCGCTGCCATTGCTTACCTTTGCTGGCGGGGGACCCCAACCCCCGCCAGCCGAGGTCCGCTTCCACCTGCCGCTGCCTTTAAAAATATTTCTTCAGCTGGCAGGGGACCCCAACCCCCGCCAGCCGACCCGAGATCTTTAAAGTTCTTCTTCGTACTCCGTGGCCGTGCTGCTGTTGAAAGTTGTTGAATCCAGTTCGGAGTCTGACGTCTCACTGTGCTCCCAATCAGAATTCGGATCTGACATCCACTCTTTCACCTTCTTAGTAACCACTCTTTTCTTTTTTGATTTGACACTGTCCTTTTTCTTCTCCTGTAACTGAAGATTACATAGCTTACTGTGCATCTGCACAAGATCTTTTTCTGGCTTCTCCAACTCTGACTTACGCTGCTGACAAAAATGTACAATATATTCATATGCCTCTGTCCAAGCTACAGTATTCTTAAGTTTCTTTTTTTACAGGCTGTGGCAACATCCCTTTTAGTGATTGCAAGAATAGCGGAAGCCTTCCCAGTGCATCAAAAGGTTGCTCCATCTACTTCCGCCATTCCTCCTGGAAGTTTGTAAAACATGTATGTATGGACTCTGTATTGGGGTCCCAGGTCTTGTGCATGAGGGAAGAGAAATCTCTTTGTGCAGAAACATATCCCTTAATGCTTGCCACACCTGCTGCCTATATGTGCCAAAACTCACCCCAAGTTGTAGTAAGGGTAACAGAACTCAACTTTGCTCTCTTAAAAACTGCATCCACATCAACACCTGGTAATTTTGCTAGTAATGCTTTGATATCCCCAGTACACAATTCATGTCTTGTATCATTTAGTTCAAATGCTGCAATCCACTGATTCGCCCCCTTCTCAATGGGCAGTAGGGAAGAAATCAGCATAGTCAAATCCAGAAAAGTTCAGGGCACATATTTCCTAGGTGGTCTACTCTGTCTAGCTGCCGTTTACCAAATATCATTGTAAATTGCCCATTAAGTCTCTTTTCATACTTCTCCTACACTAGTAAACCTTCCTGCATGTACTTCATGTCCCATTTAGGGTCTCCTACTCCTCCACGAATACACAGTTATGTGGTATCCATATGCACAGTTTGAAAAGACCCCTTTTGAGGGTAAGGACAGGGCTGTTGAGAGGGGGGGCAGGGGGGACAAAATTCCCCGGGCCTCTAAGGGGGGCCCGGCGCCACTGTCCCCTCCATCCGCCCCCCTCCGTCCACCACCGGGCCGGGCCCCCCTGAATTCAAATCATAGCCCCTCACCTCGACCTCGCTCCGTGTGAAAGAAGCGCCGCAGCGGCAGTCTGCAGATCACCTCCCTTCGGGCCTTCCCTCCCTGTTTCCTGCCCTCACGCAAGTTATGTCAGATGAGGGCGGGACGCAGGGAGGGAAGGCCCGAAGGGAGGCGATCTGCAGACTGCCGCTGCTGCGCTTCTTTCACACGGAGCGAGGTCGAGGTGAAGCGCTATGATTTGAATTAAGGGGGGCCTGGCCTGGTGGTAGACGGAGGGGGGCGGGTGGAGGGGGTGGGGGCATGGCCCTGGGGGCGGCCTTGCCCCAGGCCCAGCCCATAAGTACATAAGTAATGCCACACTGGGAAAAGACAAGGGTCCATCGAGCCCAGCATTCTGTCCACGACAGCGACCAATCCAGGCCAAGGGCACCTGGCGAGCTTCCCAAACGTACAAACATTCTATACATGTTATTCCTGGAATTGTGGATTTTTCCCAAGTCCATTTAGTAGTGGTTTATGGACTTGTCCTTTAGGAAACCGTCTAACCTCTTTTAAAACTCTGCTAAGCTAACCGCCTTCACCATGTTCTCTGGCAACGATTTCCAGAGTTTACTTATGCGTTGGGTGAAGAAACGTTTTCTCCGATTTGTTTTAAATTTACTACACTGTAGTTTCATAGCATGCCCCCTAGTCCTAGTATTTTTGGAAAGCGTGAACAGACGCTTCACATCCACCTGTTCACTCATTATTTTATATACCTCTATCATGTCTCCCCTCAGCCATCTCTTCTCCAAGCTGAAAAGCCCTAGCCTCCTTAGTCTTTCTTCATAGGGAAGTCGTCCCATCCCTGCTATCATTTTAGTCGCCCTTCACTGCACCTTTTCCAATTCTACTATATCTTTCTTGAGATGCGGTGACCAGAATTGAACACAATACTCAAGGTGCGGTCGCACCATGGAGCGATACAACGGCATTATAACATCCTCACACCTGTTTTCCATACCTTTCCTAATAATGCCCAACATTCTATTCGCTTTCCTAGCCGCAGCGGCACACCGAGCAGAAAGTTTCAGTGTATTATCAACGACGACACCCAGATCCCTTTCTTGGTCCGTAACTCCTAACGTGGAACCTTGTATGACGTAGCTATAATTCAGGTTCTTTTTTTCCCCACATGCATCACCTTGCACTTGCTCACATTAAACGTCATCTGCCATTTAGCCGCCCAGTCTCCCAGTCTCATAAGGTCCTTCTGTAATTTTTCACAATCCTGTCGCGAGTTAACGTCTTTGAATAACTTCGTGTCATCAGCAAATTTAATTACCTCGCTAGTTACTCCCAACTCTAAATCATTTATAAATATATTAAAAAGTAGCGGTCCTAGCACAGACCACTGAGGAACCCCACTAACTACCCTTCTCCATTGTGAATACTGCCCATTTAACCCCACTCTCTGTTTCCTATCCTTCAACCAGTTTTTAATCCACAATAGGACATTTCCTCCTATCCCATGACCCTCCAATTTCTTCTGTAGCCTTTCATGAGTTACCTTGTCAAACGCTTTCTGAAAATCCAGATACACAATATCAACCGGCTCCCCTTTGTCCACATGTTTGTTTACTCCTTGAAAGAATTGAAGTAAATTTGTCAGGCAAGATTTCCCCACACAAAAGCCGTGCTGACGTGGTCTCAGTAATCCATGTCCTCGGATGTGCTCTGTAATTTTGTTTTTGATAATAGCCTCTACCATTTTCCCCGGCACCGACGTAAGACTCACCGGTCTATAATTTCCCGGATCTCCCCTGGAACCTTTTTTTTTGAGGGGGTGAACAAACATATGGACAATGGGGAGCTGGTGGGTATTGTGTATCTGGATTTTCAAAAGGCGTTTGACAAAGTGCCTCATGAAAGACTCCAGAGGAAACTGGAGAGTCATGGGATTGGAGGTAGGTTATTACTATGGATTAAGAACTGGTTGAAAGATAGGAAGCAGAGAGTAGTATTGAATGGTCAGTATTCTCAATGGAGAAGGGTAGTTAGTGGGGTCCTGCAGGGGTCTGTGCTGGGACCGCTGCTTTTTAACATATTTATAAATGACCTAGAGATGGGAGTAACTAGTGAGGTAATTAAATTCGCAGATAAAGTTATTCAGGGTCGTCAAGTCGCAGGAGGAGTGTGAAAGATTACAGGAGGACCTCGCGAGACTGGGGGATTGGGCGTGCAAGTGGCAGATGAAGTTAAATGTTGACAAGTGCAAAGTGATGCATGTGGGTATGAGGAACCCGAATTACAGCTATGTCATGCAAGGTTCCGCGTTAGGAGTCACAGACCTAGAAAGGGATCTGGAGTCATCGTTGATAAGACGTTAGAAACTTCTGCTCAGTGTGCAGCGGCAGCTAAGAAAGCGCACAGAATGTTGAATATTATTAGGAAAGGGATGGAAAACAAACACGAGGATGTTATAATGCCGATGTATCGCTCCATGGTGCGACTGCTCCTCGAGTATTGTGTCCAATTCTGGTCGCCACATCTCAAAAAAGATATAAAGGAATTAGAGAAGGTGCAGAGAAGGGCGACGAAAATGATAAAGGGAATGGAATGACTTCCCTATGAGGAAAGGCTGAGAAGGTTAGGGCTCTTCAGCTTGGAGATAAGGTGGCTGAGGGGTGATATGATAGAAGTCTACAAGATAATGAGCGGATTAGAGCGGACAGTTGTGAAGCGTTTGTTTACACTTTCAAACAACAACAAAACCAGGGACACAAGATGAAGCTAGACTATGGTAGATTTAAAACAAATAGGAGAAAGTTTTTCTTTACTCAGCGTGTAGTTAGACTCTGAAACTCGTTGTGGATTGGCCGCTGTCGGAGACAGGATGCTGGGCTTGATGGACCCTTGGTCTTTTCCCAGTATGGCGGTGCTTATGTACTTATGAAATAGAAAAATAAAGATAAAAATTTAACTGGGAACCCCAAGACGTCAAACTACAAATGTACCACAGTATAAGAGACATAAAAACAGAAATGTATTTCCTCTTTTACTGAACATAATACAAAGACTTCCAAGATGCACATTTCCCAAACTAATATAATCTAGTTAATAAGTTCAAAATAAAACACTTTTTCCCTATCTTTGTTGTGTGTACATTTTCCCCCTGATATTTAAAGCTATTTAACCGGCCAGACATGGCTGCTGACCAGTTAAATAGCATATCGGCACCTAACTGGTAATATTTAGCAGGGCATAACCGGTTATCTCCACTGAATATTGCCGGTTAGCACTTAGCACATATCGTGCGACTTATCTGGTTAGGCGCCAATATTCAGCGCCTAACTGGATAAGTTTAACAGTCAATAGGAATTGACAAAAACAGAAGAAACCAAACCCTCGCACAAGTGGGTAAGCAGGCAAATCACAGCAAAGGTGACACGAACGATGATGTCTTTCTGCCCACTGCTGCTGACCCTCTTGCTGCCGCATCGCTTTTTAAAAATGGCTGCCAAGACTTCCATTGGTGGCCTCGTGAGACTTCTGCTGAAGTCTTGCGAGGCCGCCATTGGAAGTCTCAGCAGCCATTTTAAAGAAAATGTGGCCTCAAGAGGGTCAGCGGCAGCGGATCAGGAAAGACTGGGGATCTTTCCTTCCCTGAAGAATCCACTAGACCACCAGGGTAGCTTGAGGTATGTGCCGGGAGGGCACCCTGTGTCTTGAGGGACTGGGGGAGTGGGAGGAGGTCTGGAATATGTGGGAGAGTGGGAGGAAGGGAGAGGAGGGTACTGTTAATCTACCTTGTTTTTTTTTTTTTTTTTAATCTGTTTCCCCTTCCTCTTGTAGCCAGATCCTTGTGCACTCAAAACAAGCAAGCAAGCAAACCTATGAGCTGCTGCGTCCACGTTGTCTTTCTTTATTGTTGGTAGAATTTTTATTTAATCTCACTTAGATTTTCAAACATGCCGGCTTGTACACAGAGGAAATATAATAACAGAATAACTTTTTATAGATAGAGTAGTAATTTGATATAAATCATAATCAGTGTGTCATTTGGAGGGGCTGGTTAAAGGGACACCCTAGTACTGTTATATTTGTGCTGAGATTTTATTTTCTCCTGGTAAAGGACCACTAAACAGACATCATGTTATGAGAATGAGTTGCTCAACATTCAGAGTTTCTCTCTATCTACCTATTTACTTATTTATGGCATTTATATCCCATAATAAACATGAATTAGGTTAAAACCTTGGAGCATTTAACATCTTTTGTTTCCTGTGCCTACATCAAAAGAAAAAAAGATGGCATATGGGAACTTGCTCCTTTTGCTTTGTGGAATGCAGTGGTATATTATAAAAATGCACTTACCTTTTATTCATTACTACTATTTCACAGAGAAGGTATTGATTAATGAGGGAAAGGTTTCCTTAGAGTCAGTCTAAATGTGCCAACATTGTCCAGTTCAGCACATTATTAGCAACTAAGTTCATACAAAGTTAATTATGTTCAATGGAAAATAAATATGTTGGCTCAGGCTGCTTGCTAAATGAATGTTCAATCACTGTTTGATTATTGCTTCCAAGTATTACATATTAAGGGCATTTGTTCTAATTCATTTATCCAGTCCTTACATGCACATCGTTTTGCTTGCACAGGGCCCCGCAATTGCTAAGACCGGCCCTGAGTGCCAGACATACTTCTATGATCTGGGTCCCACAGATGGCAAAGACAGATGAAGATCAAGTCTGCATATTGTATGTTACCTTATTAACATGTACTACGAGTGAGGGTGCTGTGCCTCTTGAGGGGGAGGGGAAGACATCTTAATGTTTAAATTAGCAAGTTAAATACTGTGAGCAATATCTTTGATTTTTAACAGATATTGTTCTAAGGCAGCTTCATATTTAACTGCTTATATGGTTGGCATTGTGGCAAAATTGCCAACCAGTGTTTAATCATGAATGGCTATAACCTGCAGAGAGTGGTGGGTGTGGCTCTGGCTGCTTCACTGGGCAGACTAGATGGACTGTGCAGGTCTTTATCTGCCATCACTTACTGTGAGCAACTGATACCAGAACCTGGACAGAGACCTACCTATGAACCAATAATCCCCCCAAGACGTAGATCTCTGCCATGATGTGAACACCTCAGCATGAGTGAGTCAGACAAACTGAGCTCCCCTGGTAAGCATACTCCTTTGTTTTGCTTTTCCTGGGGGGAAGGGAGGGAAAGCCTACCAGCTAATGCCCTTCGCTGTCAGGTGGAGGTAGTAGGCACCAAGCATTCAAGGACTGACAGACCTAGGGATGACCATAAGGGGGTGCTACATAAAATGTTTGGAGGCTGTCTATATTCCATACTGGTGAGCTGTAGCATGGATTTTCTTTGTGTGTTTAATTCTATGTTATCTTTTAATGGATTTCCTGTTTTGTTACTATTTTGTTATTATTTTAAACCACCGTGATCTATTGTAGTTTAAAGGTATAGCAAGTTTAATAAACCATATTGAAAAATGGAGGCTGCGGATGTTGTAATGTTGAAAAATTGGTGTAAAGGCGAGGGTGCTTAAAGATGTGGAATCGGCTACTACTGAGCAGGCTTTAGATATGTTACAGGTACTTGGTTGGGTAAAAGTTAGAGGAACATAGAGGCAGCCCAAGGATATTGTACACTCTAGGTGAACTTTCAGCCAGGCACCCCTCCCTCTTATTGCAGCAACTTCCCTTCCCCTCCCCTCTCTCCCTATCTACCAAGGTGGCCAGAATCTTCCTTTCCTCTCTGTCTCATAGTGGATTCATATCCAGCCTAAGAACTGACCTTTTTGAAGTCACTGTTCAAATTGAAAACTTTACCCTTCCTGTTCATGGCTTTCTTGACTTTCAATGTTTTCTGGGTACAGAAGCGCTTAAAACCTCTTATTTGTCTTGCATGTGTGTCTAAACCCCTCCTTCACTTGTCCAGCATCTCATCTACCCTTTCCTACCTTACCTTGCAACCAGCATATCCCTCTCTCTTCCCTCATGACTTTGGGGCTTACCGCAGCTGCCACTGCCTTCCTACTTCCTTCAATGCCAGCCCCAGGCTTAAAGGAGAATGCATGTTGTACTGGCCCTTAAAGTACAGGCCCATGCTGAAGTGCTGCCTTATTCCACCCTTCTCTGACAGGAAATCTGTGGGCCTGTACTAAATGGACTTAGGAAAAATCCACAATTCCAGGAATCACATGTATAGAATGTTTGTACGTTTGGGAAGCTTGCCAGGTGCCCGTGGCCCGGATTGGCCGCTGTTGTGGACAGGATGCTGGGCTCGATGGACCCTTGGTCTTTTCCCAGTGTGGCATTACTTATGTACTTAATTACTGCTTTTTTGAGCTTTGGGACTGGAGCAGAAGGTCATAGGTGGTGCTGCCACCAAAGCAGACACCTAGTCCAACTAGTGTCAGGGCCAGCTAGGAGTAGCCTAGCTGGCCCTGACACTAGGAGTAGTCTAGTGATTAGTACAGTGGACTTTGATCCTGGGGAACTGAGTTCAATTCCCACTGAAGCTCCTTGTGACTCTGGGCAAGTCACTTAACCCTCCATTGCCCCTGGTACAAAATAAGTACCTGGATATATGTAAACCGCTTTGAATGTAGTTGCAAAAAAACCTCAGAAAGGTGATATATCAAGTCCCATTTCCCTTCCATTCCCTTTATGCAAGGGAATTTTAAGGTTTTCTATACTTGTTCTGTGGAGAGAGATCCTGGAAAGCTATTCTTTGCTGTGTTACTGGGGGATGAAATTTCTGTTCTTTTAGTTTTTATTGAAAGGAGAAATACAATACACCAGCTTCCTATAAGCTGACAAGACAAACTCTAGGCCCTGGCAAAAAGTGAAGAAAAAAACTCTGCACGGTGTTGCCAGCTTTCTGCCCCAGGGGCTACCTGTAGCCTACTCCTCGACATACTGATTGCACCATGGGAAAGGTTCTAGAAAAATTTTGCAGCTTCATTATGGTACTATGCCATATAAGAGCGTATTTTCTGGAATTGATTCTCTTCCCTGCCACCTCCCCCCCCCCCCCCCCAACCGAGAGAAAGGGTTTAATCATTGGAATATTCTATCTCTCCAGATGTTGGAGGAATTGCAATGCACTGAGAGAAAAAGAAAGGTGGACATTTTTCAGGGCCCTGCACGATGCAGTAATGTTTCTGACCCTCTCCAAACGTGAAGCTACTGCCCTAGATTGTTGAGATGTTCTAGAAGGCATGTATGGTAGTATAGAAGACAAAGAGGATAATTTTATCTGCTTCCATTCAGAGGCTTGGATATTTAGATTTTAGCAAAGCCTTTGACACGGATCTGCATAGATGATTAAGTAAACTGCCCTTAGTATGGACCCTAAAGTGACTGACTGGATTAGGAACTTGTTGAGGTCATAGGCGCCGACTCCGTGGGTGCTGTGGGTGCTCGAGCACCCCCAATGTTTTCACCCGCCCAGGCAGGGGCGGGGGGCGCCGCTTACCCCTCCGACGTCGCAGCACCGTACCACCTAAGCAGCATCAGTGAAAGTGCTGCCCGCTAGTCTTCGCTTCGCTCGTTCGTTCCCTGTCAGTGTCCCGTCCTCGCGGAAATGATGTCAGAAGAAGGCGGGACACTGACAGGGAACGAACGAACCAGCGAAGGGAAGGCTAGGGGGTAGCACTTTCACTGACGCTGCGCAGGCTCAGCTGCTGCGACGGAGGTAAATTTAAAATATTTAGAGAAGAGGGGCGGGTAGGGCAGATGGACATGGGAGCGGGAGGGTAGGGGAGAGCGAAGCATTGATGGATGGATCTGGATGGGAGGAGAGGGCAGGGCCCAGGGAGAGTGGAGAAATTGCTGTACAGGGAGGGAAGGGAGGAGAATTGCTTGAGATGGATGTATGGAGGTGGGCAGGGGACAGAGGAGCACGAATGGACGTGGATTGGAGGACAGGGCCCAGGGAGAGAGTAGAAATTGCTTGATATGGCTGGATGGAGGTGGGCAGGGGACAGAGGAGCATGGATGGGAGGACAGGGCCCAGGGAGAGAGGAGAAATTGCTTGATATGGCTGGATGGAGGTGGGCAGGGGACAGAGGAGCACAGATGGACATGGATTGGAGGACAGGGCCCAGGGAGAGAGTAGATATGGCTGGATGGAGGTGGGCAGGGGACAGAGGAGCATGGATGGACATGGATTGGAGGACAGGGCCAGGGAGAGAGTAGAAGTTGCTTGATATGGCTGGATGGAGGTGGGCAGGGGACAGAGGAGCATGGATGGACATGGCTTGGAGGAGAGGGCCCAGGGAGAGAGGAGAAATTGCTTGATATGGCTGGATGGAGGTGGGCAGGGGACAGAGGAGCACAGATGGGAGGACAGGGCCCAGGGAGAGAGTAGAAATTGCTTGATATGGCTGGATGGAGGTGGGCAGGGGACAGAGGAGCACGGATGGACATGGATGGGAGGACAGGGCCCAGGGAGAGAGGAGAAATTGCTTGATGTGGAGAGGAGGACAGGGGAGAGAGGAGAATTGCTGGATATGGATGGATGGAGGAGGACAAGGGAGAGAGGAGGACCCAGCTTTTACTTATGGATATAGAGCAAGAAATGAAGAAGAAAGGAGGAAAGTAAAGAAATAAATGGAAATGAAGCCATGGAAACGGAGTTAAGAGGACAGATAACAGCAGAATCAGATACTGGGCCAGCATAATCAGAAAAACAAAGTCACCAGACAAAGGTAGAAAAAAATCATTTTATTTTCATTTTAGTGTTTGTAATACAGTGGGGGAAATAAGTATTTGATCCCTTGCTGATTTTGTAAGTTTGCCCACTGACAAAGACATGAGCAGCCCATAATTGAAGGGTAGGTTATTGGTAACAGTGAGAGATAGCACATCACAAATTAAATCCGGAAAATCACATTGTGGAAAGTATATGAATTTATTTGCATTCTGCAGAGGGAAATAAGTATTTGATCCCCCACCAACCAGTAAGAGATCTGGCCCCTACAGACCAGGTAGATGCTCCAAATCAACTCGTTACCTGCATGACAGACAGCTGTCGGCAATGGTCACCTGTATGAAAGACACCTGTCCACAGACTCAGTGAATCAGTCAGACTCTAACCTCTACAAAATGGCCAAGAGCAAGGAGCTGTCTAAGGATGTCAGGGACAAGATCATACACCTGCACAAGGCTGGAATGGGCTACAAAACCATCAGTAAGACGCTAGGCGAGAAGGAGACAACTGTTGGTGCCATAGTAAGAAAATGGAAGAAGTACAAAATGACTGTCAATCGACAAAGATCTGGGGCTCCACGCAAAATCTCACCTCGTGGGGTATCCTTGATCATGAGGAAGGTTAGAAATCAGCCTACAACTACAAGGGGGGAACTTGTCAATGATCTCAAGGCAGCTGGGACCACTGTCACCACGAAAACCATTGGTAACACATTACGACATAACGGATTGCAATCCTGCAGTGCCCGCAAGGTCCCCCTGCTCCGGAAGGCACATGTGACGGCCCGTCTGAAGTTTGCCAGTGAACACCTGGATGATGCCGAGAGTGATTGGGAGAAGGTGCTGTGGTCAGATGAGACAAAAATTGAGCTCTTTGGCATGAACTCAACTCGCCGTGTTTGGAGGAAGAGAAATGTTGCCTATGACCCAAAGAACACCGTCCCCACTGTCAAGCATGGAGGTGGAAATGTTATGTTTTGGGGGTGTTTCTCTGCTAAGGGCACAGGACTACTTCACCGCATCAATGGGAGAATGGATGGGGCCATGTACCGTACAATTCTGAGTGACAACCTCCTTCCCTCCGCCAGGGCCTTAAAAATGGGTCGTGGCTGGGTCTTCCAGCACGACAATGACCCAAAACATACAGCCAAGGCAACAAAGGAGTGGCTCAGGAAGAAGCACATTAGGGTCATGGAGTGGCCTAGCCAGTCACCAGACCTTAATCCCATTGAAAACTTATGGAGGGAGCTGAAGCTGCGAGTTGCCAAGCGACAGCCCAGAACTCTTAATGATTTAGAGATGATCTGCAAAGAGGAGTGGACCAAAATTCCTCCTGACATGTGTGCAAACCTCATCATCAACTACAGAAGACGTCTGACCGCTGTGCTTGCCAACAAGGGTTTTGCCACCAAGTATTAGGTCTCGTTTGCCAGAGGGATTAAATACTTATTTCCCTCTGCAGAATGCAAATAAATTCATATACTTTCCACAATGTGATTTTCCGGATTTAATTTGTGATGTGCTATCTCTCACTGTTACCAATAACCTACCCTTCAATTATGGGCTGCTCATGTCTTTGTCAGTGGGCAAACTTACAAAATCAGCAAGGGATCAAATACTTATTTCCCCCACTGTATGTCCACTTTGAGAATTTACATCTGCTACATCTGCTGTCTTATTTTGCAATGTATAGCAATGTGTTTCTTTCTGTTTGTCTGGTATTGTGCTGCATGCAGGGTCTAACTTCTTAGGATTTCAGGTTAATTTTTGAAGAATTTGAAGAGGGGCTAGCTCTGTTCTGCATGTGTGACTGCAAGGCCAAGTGTCTGAATAGGGATCTGTTTGTTAGATTCTGAGATTTTGCTAACACATTGTTTTTCAGAGTTGGCAAGACTGTTCTCGTATGCTAATTTGGTTTGTGTCATTTAGAGTATAATGGAGCTGTAACAGCTTACAGAAACTATTTATAATGAAAACAAAAAAGAAACAAGTTATTTTTCTTCTTTACTGGTGTAATATTTTCAATGACACCATGGCTGGTAAAAGGGGTGTGAGTACTGTGATCCCACCCCTGGATGGGTAGGGGCACCGACTAATAGGCTGCAAGAGGGTGCCAGAAATCCTAGGACCAGCTCTGCACCCGCCGGAAGTCGGAAGTTCCCTTCCCAGCCAGCCCACCTGCCTGGTGCCCGCCCTCTTCTCCTTCAGTTCTCTGCCGGTCCGTCCTCGCCTTCCTGCGTGCCGCCCAGAATTTTAAAACTCATCTTACCTCGGGGTCCCAGCGGCAGCAGTGAAAGGCAAGCAGGCTCGGCGCTTCAGCCTTCCCTTCTCTCTCAGCTCTGGTCCCGCTCTCATTTTCTGTTTCCGCAAGGGCGTGACCAGAGCTGAGAGAGAAGGGAAGGCTGAAGCACCGAGCCTGCTCGCCTTTCACTGCTGCCGCGGGGACCCCGAGGTAAGATGAGTTTTAAAATTCTGGGCGGCATGCAGGAAGGCGAGGATGGACCGGTGGAGGACTGTTGTGGGAGAAGAGATCAGGCTGGGGTTGGGAGTGGCATTCGGAGGAGGGGGGCCTGGAACTTGGGGGAGGGGGGCAGCGAGGGGGAGGGAGGGAGGGGGCGGGGGAATGCGCCACCTGTTAAAAAAAAATTCAGCACCCCCAATCATTTTGAAAAGTTGGCTCCTATGGTTGAGTGGAAGGTGACACAGGGTTGTGGTAAATGGAGCTCATCCTGAAGAAAAGAATGTTACCAGTGGTGTGCCGCAAAGTTCAGTTCTTGGGCCGGTTCTTTTTAACATTTTTGTAAACGATATTACTGAAGGGCTGCCTGGTAAGGTTTCCCTCTTTGCAGATGATACCAAAATCTGCAATAGGGTGGACACACCTCTGATGGTGTGAAAAACATGAGGAAGAACTTAGCGAACATAGATGAATGGTCTGGAATTTGGCAGCTTAGATTTATTTATTTTTGTTACATTTGTACCCCGCGCTTTCCCACTCATGGCAGGCTCAATGCGGCTTACATGGGGCAATGGAGGGTTAAGTGACTTGCCCAGAGTCACAAGGAGCCAGTGGCGTACCAAGGGGGGGCGGTGGGGGCGGTCCGCCCCGGGTGCCAGTGGGTGGGGGGTGCTCCACTCCCGCCGCCTCCCGTGGCCGTTCCCGCGGCGCCGCACATTAAAAAAACCGGCGAAGCAGCGTCGCAGGCAGCGCCTCGTGCCCTGCTTGTAAAAAAAAAAAAAATCAAATCTCCTTCCTTCTCCTCCTCGTCTTGACGTCGACTAGGGCCTTCCAATCAATTTGATTGGAAGGCCCGAGTCGACGTCAAGAGGAGGAGAAGGAAGGAGATTTGATTTTTTTTTTTTTTTACAAGCAGGGCACGAGGCGCTGCCTGCGACGCTGCTTCGCCGGTTTTAACGGGAGTCACTGAGGTGGGGAAAGAGAGGGGCGAAAGGGACTCGGGTGGGGGTGTTCAGAGGGGAGAAGGGGACTGGGGTGGGGGTCTCAGACAGGGGAGGGGAGAAGGGGACTGGGGTGGGGGTGTTCAGAGGGGAAAAGAGGAGGGGAGAAGGGGACTGGGGTGGGGAGATGGGGACTGGGGTGGGGGTCTCAGACGGGGGAGGGGAGAAGGGGACGGGTGGGGGTGTTCAGAGGGGAGAAGGGGACTGGTGGGTATCTCAGACAGGGGAGGGGGAGGGGAGAAGGGGACTGGGGTGGGGGTGTTCAGAGGGGAGAAGGGGACTGGGGTGGGGATCTCAGACAGGGGAGGGGAGAAGGGGACTGGGGTGGGGATCTCAGAGGGGAGAAGGGACTGGGGTGGGGGTGTTCAGAGGGGAAAAGGGGAGGGGAGAAGGGGACTGGGGTGGGGATCTCAGACAGGGGAGGGGAGAAGGGGACTGGGGTGGGGATCTCAGAGGGGAGAAGGGGACTGGGGTGGGGAGAAGGGGACTGGGGTGGGGGTCTCAGACGGGGGGAGGGGAGAAGGGGACTGGGGTGGGGATCTCAGAGGGGAGAAGGGGACTGGGGTGGGGGTGTTCAGAGGGGAAAAGGGGAGGGGAGAAGGGGACTGGGGTGGGGATCTCAGAGGGGAGAAGGGGAGGGGAGAAGGGGACTGGGGTGGGGGTGTTCAGAGGGGAGAAGGGGACTGGGGTGGGGGTCTCAGACGGGGGGGAGGGGAGAAGGGGACTGGGGTGGGGGTGTTCAGAGGGGAGAAGGGGACTGGGGTGGGGATCTCAGAGGGGAGAAGGGGACTGGGGTGGGGGTGTTCAGAGTGGAGGGAGGGGAGAAGGGGACGGGTGGGGATCTCAGAGGAGGGGAGAAGTGGACTGGGGTGGGGATCTCAGAGGAGGGGAGGGGAGAAGGGGACTGTGGTGGGGGGTCTCAGACAGGAGAAGGGGAGGGGAGAAGGGGACTGGGGTGGGGGTGTTCTGAGGGGAGAAGGGGGCTGGAACTGGGGGCTGAAAAAAGGGGCAGAGAGAGGGAACAGATCCTAGATGGAAGGGGGAGCAAGAGGGAGGGCAGACCCTGGATGGATGGGAGAGGGAGGGCAAATGGTGGATTGAAGGGGCAGAGAGAAAGGGCAGGCAGTGGATGGCAGAGAGAGAGAGAGAGAGTGAAGACAGATGCTGGATGGAAGGAAGACAGTGAAAAGAAGATGAGGAAAGCAGAAACCAGAGACAACAAACTGTAAATAAAATATATTTTTTTATTTTTTTTGCTTTAGGATAAAGTATTGTAGATGTGTTAAAGGTTTATAATAGAACATGTAAATAAGGTAATCTTTTTATTGGACTAATTTTAATACATTTTGACTAACTTTCGGAGAACAAAACCCCCTTCCTCAGGTCAGGATAGGATACTGTAACAGCACTATACTGTACTGACCCGAGGACGGAGGTTTTGGCCTCTGAAAGCTAAATGTATTAGTCCAATAAAATGGTATTATTTTACTTTCTATATTTGTTTTATTTCTATTTGTTAATTTGTAAAGTGGTGATTGGTACTTGTTAGTTTTTTTCAAATTTACATCTGCTGTCTTTATATTTTGCACAGTACTAGGGGACAGTTTCTGTTTCTGTGGTGTTGCATTGTATGCAGAGTCTGGCATTGGGGGTTCAGTTTAATTTTTGTCTAAATAGAAAGTTTATGATTACTTATTCTATAGTGGATTAGGGTGTATCTGTGTTTGTGAAAAAGACATGGCTTTCAGTTGGCATTGACTGTGCAGGATCTACGATTTGTACTATTCTGTCTGGTTTCGTTTTACAATAGGTGAATTGATGTTCTAGTGCTCACTATAGTGTTTAAGATGCTTTCCTTTTCCTTGTGTGACTCGTAGAAATGACTGCTTATGGTATGGTAGAATTGCTCTATAGGTCCTGAGTGTTTTGTATTCTCGGCATGCCTAGTACTGGATTTGGGGGGGGGGGTGTTAAAAAATGACCGGCCCTGGGTGTCAACTACCCTAGGTACGCCACTGCAAGGAGCTGCCTGTGCCTGAAGTGGGAATCGACCTCAGTTCCTCAGTTCTCTAGGACCAAAGTCCACCACCCTAACCACTAGGCAGCTCCTCCACTCAAAAAATGCTAGGTCATGCATTTGGGCTGCAAAAACCCGAGGGAACAGTACTGTTTAGGGGGTGAAGAACTTTTGTGCATGAAAAAGGAGTGGGACTTGGGTGTGATCATATGTGATGATCTTAAGGTGGCCAAACAGGTAGAAAAGGCAATGGTAAGAGCTAGAAGGATGCTTGGGTGCACAGAGAGAGGAATGGTCAATAGGAAAAAGCAGCTGATGATACTCCTGTATAAGACTCTGGTAAGACCTCATTTAGAATATTGTGTACCACGGGCGTAGCCAGACTTCGATTTGGGGGGGGGGGGGGCCAGAGCCCAAGGTGGCAAGGCACATTTTGGCCCACCTCCCTGCTGCCGCCCTCTGCTTCTGCCTCCCTGCTGCCTCTGGAAGGTACCGCTTCTGCCATTGCTGGAAGGTACCTTGGCTAAAGCGTTTGTCCCGCACTGCTCTTACCTTACCTGGTACCATGTCCTTCTTTTAGTGCCATTCATGCTCACTTATGAAACTGAGTGTGCACAGCGCTTAAAAGCAGGATAGGGCACCAGCAATGTAAGACCAGAGCGGGACAAACACCTTCACTGGCGGGAGTTGGGGACCCCGCCAGCCAAACTGGGGGGCCCTGAAGCCAGTTTGAGTGGGCCCAGGCCCCTGTGGCCCCCCATGTAGCTACGCCATTGTTGTGTACAATTCTGGAGACCGCACCTTCAAAAAGATATAAACAGGATGGAGTTGGTCCAGAGGCCAGCTACTAAAATAGTCAGCGATCTTCGTCGTAAAGAGTATGGGGACAGACTTTAAGATGTCAATATGTATACTTTGGAAAAAAAGGCAGAAGAGGTGAGATATGATAGACATTTAAATACCTTTGTGGCATAAATGTACAGGAAGTGAATCTCTTTAAATTAAAAGGAAGCTCTGGAATGAGGGAGCATAGGATGAAAGTGAAAGGTGATAGACTCAGAAGTAACGAGGAAATTCTTAACGGAAAGGGTGAATTTGTGGAATGGCCTCCTAGTGGAAGTGATTGAGACGAAAACAGTATCTGAATTCAAGAGAGTTTGGTACAAGTACATAGGATCAGGGCCGCCGAGAACCGGAGCCGGGCCCGGAACAAAGGTCGCTGCCTACCCGAGATCGCCGGGCCCCGCCCACTTGAGGTCGCCACCCACCCGAGATTGCCGGGCCACCCTCCACCCGCTATCGGGCCGGGCTCTCGGAACTAACCTTAAGCCTCCTTTCACTTCGCAGCAAGCAGCGGCAGGGCCGACCTCTCCTCCTTCCTTCCGTGCCCCGCCCTCACGGACGTTACATCAGGCGAGGGCGGGACATGGAAGGAAGGAGTGGCCTGACCTGCTGCTGCTTGCTGCGAAGTGAAAGGCTTAAGGTTACTTCTGGGAGTGATGGAGAGCGGGCCAGGCGGCGACAGAGGGCGGGCCAGACGGCTGTGGCGGGCCTCCCTGGAGGCCCGGGCCCCGGGACTTTTGTCCCCCCTGTCCCCCCCTCTCGGCAGCCCTGCATAGGATCTGTAATGGAGTGAAAGGGAGAGTAGATGGCATGCATGGGTTGACTGGATAAGCCATATGGTCTTTATCTGCCTACATTTTTCTATGTTCCTATGTTTCTATAAACATTCAGTTTTCCTATCCAGCTCATAAAAGAAGGAAAAGCAGTGAAGGAGTTACCAGGTAATATAAAAACTGTTCTAAGTTGTAGAATAGGTTAGTTTTATACTGGAGAAGGAAAGCCAAAGGAAAAGGATGGCTGCGTTCTGGGTGCAGGCAAGAAGATGGTGGCAGGATATATATATATATACTATGGATCTGTTTACTCACCTTTCTAGGAGGCGCCTTAATAAAACATCATCTGCTGCTGTGAGACCAGACTTGGAATAAGAACTGTGAGATTTTGCAGTACTTATCACGAGACTGGTATCACAGTATCAAGAGATGATGTCTTATTCAAGGCCAGTGCTAGGGTCTCTGGTGCCCCCCAGCAAACTATCAATTGGTGCCCCCCCTTCCAGCATCTCCTTTCTTCTCCCTCCTCCCATTCTACCACCCCACCCCCTTTTCAGGCAGTGCCTTAATAGGTGAAGAACAAAAGTTGGTTTCTTTTTTTTGTACTTGACAGTGGAGGAGTAGCCTATTGGTTAGTGCAGGGGACTTTGATCCTGGGGAACTGAGTTCGATTCCCACTGCAGCTCCTTGTGACTCTGGACAAGTCACTTAACCCTCCATTGCCCCTGGTACAAAATAAGTACCTGAATATATGTAAACAGCTTTGAATGTAGTTGCAAAAACCTCAAAGGCGGTATATCAAGTCCCATTTCCCTTTCCCTATTTGAGATTCTACATTGAATGTTGCTACTATTGGAGATTCTGTTGCTACTATTGGAGATTCTACATGGAATGTTGCTATTCCACTAGCAACATTCCATGTAGAAGCCTGCCCTTGCAGATCAGCAACGTGGCCACACAGGCTTCTGTTTCTGTGAGTCTGACATCCTGCATGGTTACCCTTGCTTACCGTCCCCCCACTGTCACAGCAATGCCGCTATCCCTATCCTGTGTACTACTACCTTGCCGCCCGCCCTGGTGATGTAGTGGTCTCTGCGGCTACAGGGGCAGGAAAGAATCCCACTCTTTCCTGCTCGCTGCTGCTACTCTGTCTCTGGTGCTCTCTGCTTTTCTCTTCTGTGCTGCGGGCACCACCGCCGTTTTTCCCAAAATGGCTGCCGAGACTTTGGTGGCAGTCTCGGCAGCCATTTTTAAAATACGGCGGGGCCGTCCACGGCACAGAAGAAAAAAGTGGAGAGCACTGGAGACGGAGTAGCGGCAGCGAGCAGGAAAGAGTGGGATTCTTTCCTGCCCCTGTAGCCGCAGAGACCACTACATCACCAGGGCAGGCGGCAAGGTAGTAGTACACGGGATAGGGATAGCGGCATTGCTGTGACAGTGGGGGGACGGTAAGCAAGGGTAACCATGGCAGTCTTTGGCACCCCCCCCCCCCCAAATGTTGGCATCCCCTGCCATGCATACCCTGTTTACTGCGTTCCACTGGCCCTGGTCTTAACACATCTGCTCCTGATGGAAGGGGAGGCAGCTGAGTGGGAAGCCTTGGCTCCCCAGTGGGACTGCAGGACATGACCTGCAAAAGTGGGAGACTCCACTGAATGCAGGAGACGTGGCAGGTCTGCCTACATCCCAATGCAGTGTAGTGTTTGTAGTTCCTCATTCTACCCATTGAAATCAATACTGCAGGTCCCACAATGTATCAGGATAGAGCTCTTAGAAACCCAGGACTGCCCTAAAATTTCCCTCCTGGAAATAGGTACTTGGCAGGCTGTGCCCTCCTTCACTTGGAAAGTAGTAGGACCTATTGCAATTCAAATACTTAAGTTAGATAAAAGACCCTCACCTTTAACACAGTCTCTTCCACTTCCTGTACATTTGTGTGTGGGAGCTGGGTCCTTGTGAGGCAAGAGTGAATGCAAAAGTAACATGTGAGACTTCCCCTCCCCCAGTGATGGTGAAACTGCTCATAAGTTTCACACTTGTATTGATTCAGCCATTTGTCTATGTGCTACCTTATATCTGGAATATATTGTGTATTTGTGTTTTATTATCAGCAAACTAAAAGTTTCCCTTTTCTGGTTAAGAACTTTTTTCAGATGAGATTTTATTTATTTATTTGTTACATTTGAGATAAATGATGTGAATTGGGGACCTACAGTTGACTGAAATCTTCAGAAACTGCTTCTCTTGTGCAGAAATCTGTCTGCTTCAAAACCTTGGTCTACTGACCCTTTGGGTTTACAGAATACACAAAATAAGCATGTATAACATAGATTTGCCTGTGTGATGTCCCATTTCATTTCTTGTGGCAATGATGAAAATCTGACTGACTGTGGACAGGTTTGGGGAGCTCTGTTTTATTAGTTTTAAGGCTGACCTTATCCTGTCCCCATAAACTTCAATAGCATGACCCTAATCCGTCCGTTTTAACAATGAGATTTCACTTCTCTGCCTAGATGTTCTTCCTATTAGGGAATCAGTTGGCTGAGAGGAATGAGAACAGGAGGGTGATGACAGAATCAAACTGCTTCTCTTCCTCCCCTTCTGGGGAGTAGATAAGCTGCTCCCATGGAGGTCACCTTGCTGTTATTTTCACAAGTGATGTTATGGAAGTCACAGGACTGGGATGTAACTTGAGTCTGGGTGTACGTGCTCAGCCCCTCTCCTCTCCTCTCCTCTCCTCTCACTCTCTCTCTCTCTCTCTTTTTCCCTGTCTCTCTTCTGCTCATTTTCCCTTCTCTTCTTAATTTTTGTTTTTGTTTTCTTTCAAAAATTTTCTCTCCCTACGTGTGTCTCATTTCACATTTCCACCTCCTTTCTTACCGTGATCTCGTTCACCTTTTCTCCATGTCACTTTTTTTTATTATTTTTAATTCACTCCCATTCCTTTCTCTTTCACTCATGCCCAAAGAAGCCTGCACTTATGGAACTCTGAATTCAGCAATGGGGTTAGTTATTTTCATGTATAAAGGTGTTACTTCTTTAACTTTTTTCTCTCTGTTCCTCCTGTTGTTTTCATCTAAAGCAGAGGTTTTCGGCCCAGTCCTCGGGACACACCAAGTCTGTCTGGTTTTCAAAATATCCACAATGAATATGCATGAGATAAATTTTCATGCACTTCCTGTGTCATATGCAAATCTATCTCATCTCATGCATATTCATTGTGGATATCCTAAAAACCTGACTGACTTGGTGTGTCCCAAGGACTGGATTGAGAACCCCTGATTTAAAGATATCCACTCTGCTGAACAGAAGCAGCTGCATTTCTAAAATGTTACTAGCCACTTGTAAAGGCCCCATAATAACTTAGGGGTCAATATTCGAAGTCATTTGGCTCCTGCCTGGTTAAATAGTGCTCAGTGCCCTGGCCACCAATATTCAGTAGCACTTAATTGGACAGTGCTGCTGAATATCGCCTCTGACTGCTGTGGCAGTGTCATCTTAGTGCCAAGGTAGTCAGTGGGCAGAGTGTTCGTGGAGCCAGTACTTAAACAGTTAATGGTGATATTCAATCTGTTAACAAGTTCAGTAAGTGGATAAAGTTAGGACATCACAAAGGCTGTCCTAACTGTGGGCCAGATGCACTAAACTTAACGAGCCATTAACGAGCAAGTAGTACCCCCTGGCATGCACTAAAGACTTCTCTGAGATAGTAGCAGCTAATGAAAACGGAATGCAGATGAGCAAATTGTGTAGAAACCCTATTGTAATGAGATGCACTAACCTTTTCCGATTGCCTTAACGCTGGAAAATCTAATGAGAGGTCTGTACCTGTCGTTGGGGCTGCGTGGGATTGAAAAATATCTATAAATGTACCAAAAAAAAAATCAGGGAAAAAGTGCTCATCAGGGATGTCCTTTAATAGACGTACTTCATTATATATATAAAAAAGACGAGCTGTGCCTATGGACGTCCTTTATAGACGTCCTTCGCCCCCCCCCCCCCCCGAGATCACTGCTGCTCCCCCTCCCCCTACATTGAAATGATAGCTTCCTGCAGCCCCGCCCCCCTGAGGTTGTCGCTGCCGCCTCTCCCCTCCTCCACCCACCCCCCTCCGTCTGCCACCGGGCCGGGCCCTCACAGCGCCTCTCACCTCCGTGTGAAGGCGCTGCAGCAGGCAACAGCAGATTGCCTCTCTTCGGACTTCCCTCCTTTCCTCCCTGGCCCGCCCTCGTCTGACGTAAGTAACTTACGTAAGTAACTTACGTCAGATGAGGGCGGGCCAGGGAGGAAAGGAGGGAAGCGATCAGCTGTTGCCTGCTGCTTGCGCATTCACACAGAGGTGAGAGGCGCTGTGAGGGCCCGACCTGGTAGCAGGTGGAGGGGGGGCGGGTGGAGGAGGGGAACAGTGGCGACGACGACCTCAGGGGGGGTGGGGGCGGGGGTGCAGAGGATGGCAGGGAGGCCGGGGCTGCGGGAAGCTGTCATTTCAATGCAGGAGGGAGGGGGGAACGGTTGCGGCGATCTCGGAGGGGGCGGGCGAAGGATGTCCATAAAGGATGTCCATAGGCACAGCTCATCTTTTTTTTTAATATATAGTGAAGGACGTCCTTGGCATGCGCAGAGCAGCCAGCATAACGCTTGGCTGCTCTGCGTATGCCGACTGGCCGACTGTTTAATGATGGAATAGAGAATGCAAGTGAGCTACAACGAGCAGCTCATTTGCATTCCTATTCCTTGATGCATGCCCGATCCTTACCGATTCGCTAAGGGAATCGGTAAGGAAAGGGCTTTAACGAGTCTTTAGTGCATTTGCCCTTTATCTGTCAAGCTATCCACACACCGGGCTGAATATTGACAACATGGTTTTACCAAAGGTAAATCGTGCCAAACGAATCTCATTGAATTCTTTGACTGGGTGACCAGAGAATTGAATCAAGGATGTGCTATAGACGTAATCTATTTAGATTTCAGCAAAGCTTTTGACATGGTTCCCCAGAGGAGGCTCTCGAATAAACTTGACAGGCTGAAGATAGGACCCAATGTGGTGAACTTGATTAGGAACTGGTTGATGGACAGACGCCAGAGGGTGGTGGTTAATGAAATTCACTCGGATGAGGGGAAGGTGAATAGTGGAGTGCCTCAGGGATCGGTGCTGGGGCCGATTCTGTTCAATATATTTCTGAGTGACATTGCCGAAGGGTTGGAAGGTAAAGTTTGCCTTTTTGTGGATGATACCAAGATTTGTAACAGAGTGGACACCCCGGAGGGAGTGGAAAACATGAAAAAGGATCTGTAGAAGCTAGAAGAATGGTCTAATGTTTGGCAAAATTCAGTGCGAAGAAATGCAAAGTGATGCACTTAGGGAGTAGAAATCCACAGGAGATGTATGTGTTAGGCGGTGAGAGTCTGATATGTACAGACGGGGAGAGGGATCTTGGGATGATAGTATCTGAGGATCTGAAGGCGACAAAACAGTGTGACAAGGCTGTGGCTGTAGCCAGAAGGTCGCTAGGCTGTATAGAGAGAGGTGTGATCAGCAGAAGAAAAGAGGTGCTGATGCTCCTGTACAAGTTATTGGTGAGGCCCCACCTGGAATATTGTGTTCAGTTTTAGAGGCCGTATCTTGCAAAGGATGTAAAAAAAATTGAAGCGGTGCAAAGGAAAGCAACAAAATGGTATGGGATTTGCGTTACAAGATGTATGAGGAGAGACTTGCTGACCTGAACCTGTATACCCTGGAGGAAAGGAGAAACAGGGATGATATGATACAGACGTTCAAATATTTGAAAGGTATTAATCCGCAAACGAACCTTTTCCGTAGATGGGAAGGCGGTAGAACTAGAGGACATGAAATGAGGTTGAAGGGGGGCAGACTCAAGAAAAATGTCAGGAAGTATTTTTTCATGGAGAGAGTGGTGGATACTTGGAATTCCCTCCTGATGGAGGTGGTGGGGATGAAAACGGTAATGGAATTCAAAAATGCGTGGGATAAACATAAAGGAATCCTGTTCAGAAGAAATTAATCCTCAGAAGCTTAGCAGCACTGGTGGTTGGGAGGTGGGACTAGTGCTGGGTAGACTTCTACGGTCTGTGCCCTGAAAATGGCAGATACAAATCAAGGTCAGGTATACATATGAAGTAGCACATATAAGTTTATCTTGATGGGCAGACTGGATGGACAGTACAGGTCTTTTTCTGCCGTCGCCGTATCTCTTCATGTTCAAGTGTACAGCGCTGTGTACGTCTAGTAGCGCTATAGAAATAAGTAGTAGTAGTAGTATGTTACTATCCAGCGTATTTTTGAAAGAGATTGCCGACCATCTTTCGACACAAATCGGGAGATGGCCGGCGATCTCCTGAATCTGGCCAAATCGGTATAATTGAAAGCTGATTTTGGCTGGCGCCAACTGCTTTCCGTTGCGGAGCCGGACAAACTTCGAGGGGGTGTGCCGGCAGGGTACAGAAGGCAGGACGGGGGTGTGGTTTTTTCCAATAATGGAAAAAAGATGGCCGGGTCTGATGAGCATTTTACCGGCTTCACTTGGTCCATTTATTTTTACGACCAAGCCTCAAAAAAGTGCCCCAATTGACCAGATGACCTCCCCTTACTCCCCCAGTGGTCACCAACCCCCTCCCACCCCCAAAAAAATATTTAAACATTTTTTTGCCAGCCTGTATGCCAGCCTCAAATGTCATACCCAGCTCCATGACAGCAGTATGCAGATACCTGGAGCATTTTTTTGTGGGTGCAGTGCACTTCAGGCAGGCGGACCCAGGCCCATCCCCCCCTACCTGTTACACTTGTGGTGGTAAATGGGAGCCCTCCAAAAAACCCCAAAACCCACAGTACCCACATGTAGGTGCCGCCCAAAACACGCGTCTACACTTCCGCAGGCCATTTTTCAGTGCTCCTTTGTAAACGGGCCCCTCATTTTTTTGTTGATCTTATCAATTACCTCTTCCCATCCTCAAGGAAACTTTTTATATTGCTAACCTTTTTCTTTTACATCACAAGCCCCTTTCCCTATCATATCTCCCTTCAGCTGTCTCTTCTCCAAGCTGAAGAGCCTTAACTTCATTACTCTTTCATCATATGAGAGTCTTTTCATCCCAGTTATCATTTTGGTCATCCTTCTTTGTTCGTTTTCTAATTCTAACTTAACTTTTTTGAGATGCAGTGACCAGGATTGCACACAGTACTCGTGATACAGTGGCATGATCAGTGGTGTACCAAGGGGGGCGCAGTGGGGGCGGTCCATCCCGGGTGCACGCCGCTGGGGGGGGGTGCCGCGCGCCGGTCAGCGTCGTTCGTTTCCATGCTCCCTCTGCCCCGGAACAGGAAGTAACCTGTTCCGGGGCAGAGGGAGCATGGAAACGAACGACGCTGACCGGTGCGTCACCCCCCCAGCGGCGTGCACCCGGCGGGGTTCTTTCGTCGGGGTGGGGGGGTGTCGCGCTGCATGGGGGGGTGGGGCGCATCGGCGATCCGCCCCGGGTGTCAGCGCCCCTCGGAACGCCACTGGGCATGATAGCTTGATAAAGAGGCATTATGATCTTCTTTGTTTTATTCCTTCTTGGCTGCCACCACAAACTGAGCAGAAGATTTCAACATACTATCCATGATGATGATGCCTAGATCCTTTTTCTGAGACCTAGCACCATGTAGCTGTAATTAGGATTATTCTCCCATACTGGTCACTTTGCACTTGTCTACATTAAATTTCATCTGCCATTTGGATGTCCAGTCTCTCAAGATCCTCCTACGATTTCTTACAATCTAAATGTGAATTAACAGCTTTGAATAATTTTGTATGATCTGCAAATTTGATCAGTTCACTTGCTGTTTCCATTTCCAGATCATTTATATTGTTATTATGTTAAACACTCTTCCTGGTTGGTAATTCCTAATGTGGAACCTAGCATCGTGTAGATATAATAGGGTAATCCTTATACATGTGGAGCAGGAGCCACAAAGTGCTACTGAGGAGAGACTGGAGACCAGGGTATATCCTATGCCCTAAAGGCAGATTACACTTGAAAACATCTAGGAGGAAGAGATTGGGCTGCAAAGGCCCTGAGAGTTGAAAGGCACTTAACTACTAGCAGAGAAGGTTCAAAACCCTTATACAAGCAAAAGAGTCCAGAAGATTACAGACGGCCATCTATTCATTCCTCCAGTCATAGTAACATAGTAAATGATGGCAGGTAAAGACCTGTACGGTTCATCCAGTCTGCTCAACAAGAAAAACTCATTATACATGGTATGCGATACTTTATACGTATACCTGAGTTTGATTTGTCCTTGCAATTTTCAGGGCATAGGCTGTAGAAGTCTGTCCAGCACTGTTCTTGTACTAAAATTTCTGAAGTTAAAGTTGAAGCCTCTTAAAATTTACACTCCAGCCCATCCATATCTATTCAGTCACGATCAGGGCACAGACTGTAGAAGCCTGACCAGCACTGGTTTTACTTTTCAATTACCGGTGTTGCCACCCAATCTCCAAGATTCCGTGGATCCATTCCTTCTGCACAGGATTCCTTTGTGTTTATCCCACACATGTTTGAATTCCATTACCGTGTTCATCTCCACCACCTCTCGTGGGAGGGCATTCCATGTATCCACCACCCTCTCCATGAAAAAATACTTCCTGACATTACTCCTGAATCTGCTCCCCTTCAACCTCAATTCATGTCCTCTAGTTCTACCGCCTTCTCGTCTCTGGAAAAGGTTTGTTGGCGGATTAATACCTTTCAAATATTTGACCGTCTGCATCATGTCACCCCTGTTTCTCCTTTCCTCCAAGCTTATCAGTGTGCCTTTTATTGTGCAACCCTATTACTTTGAAACATGCTACCAACCTCACTTTGCATAGAACTCTCCTTCCTTAAGTTTAAAGCTGCCCTCAAAACTTTTCTTTCCAAATGAGCCTTGGGGCAGACAGCACTCTGTTATACAGCTGCCTTGATGAGACATTCTGTTATCAGTGCCTATATCCCCCCCCCCCCCCCATATTATATCCTATAATTTTCTCCCCTTTCTCCTTCTCCCCTTTTTTTCTCTGTTCTATGATTAATGGTGTTCCTTTCCTTTTCCTTAATCTGTTTGTATATCAAGTGCAGTGCATTTTGTCTAGCAAAAAAGGTGCCGGTACTCAAATACCAGACCACCCTTCAGGGGTGGAGTGATCATTGAGGGACTCACCCCACAATAGCCAGGACCCCTGCAACCAGTCATAGAATCTATGACAAGGCAGAATTTGTATGTAGAACCTGAGCTCTTTCATTAAAATACGAGAACCATGGGTCAAGTTTAGCAGACAGTGGAAAAGGTGCCAGTACTCAGTACCCCCTCAAAAAAAGCCCTGATCAAGTGTAATTAACCATAGCCATAGTCAAGATGCAGGAGAATAGAGAGAACACACCACAGAGAAGATCAGAGAATACATAAACACTTTGAGCTTGTTAGATAATTTTTGCCATCACTTTACTTTGTTTTTATGATTATGGAGACAATTCTACAACTGGGTGCCTGAATTTAGGCATCACAAGGCCGCATGGGGTGGGGGTTGTTATTATTGGGTTCAAGTTTTTAAAAAATGTACCTCTTGCTGGTTGTTGTGGTGATGGTGGGCAGAGGGTGTACCGTAGGGCTGGAGTTGAAGTCTGGTGGTAGGTTGATAGCAACATTAACTCAGTCAGGGATGCAACAAATTAGACCTGAAGTGGAACGTTCCGGTCGCCTGTGTTATGGTCTGATCATTATCTTGCCAAGTTTACAATGTACTTCAGCAAATTTAAACAAATGAATAAGCTGAGATTTGGTAATTTGGGTCCCAGAAGGAAGATTGAAGAAGGAAAGTTTTGGTGATATTTTGAAGGTAACTTAGTTTTTAATGAAGTTTCAACTAAAGCCATGTTATCAAATTGGAATAATACTGTTGAGGAGGCCTTAGAACAAATCTCGGAAGATAGCACTAAACAACATGAAAGAGTTTTTAAATCACCATGATACACTGACACACTTTGAGACTTGAAAAGATCTTGTTCTAAGTTAGAAAGGTTCTGAGAAGTTATGGTGTGTATTGATTAAAAAATATCAAAGGGAGGTATCTGATGCCAAAAAGTAGTATAAAAAACATTAATAGATGAGGGAACTCAGAACACAAAATCATTTTTGGGATTTTTAATAATCTCACCAGGACTTCATTAGTGACTGAAAAATACTAGGACAAGGGGGCATGCGATGAAGCTGCAGTGTGGTAAATTTAAAACGAATCAGAGGAAAATCTTTCTTCACTCAACGTGTAGTTAAACTCTGGAATTCGCTGCTGGAAAAGGTGGTTAAGGCAGTTAACTTAGCGGACTTCAAGAAAGGGTTGGATGGCTTCTTGGAGGAAAAAGCCATAGAATGTTATTGAATAGACGAGGGAATACAATATTTCTAGGATGGGCGGGACAAATTGCTTGTTCTTTTGGCTGCTGACGGTGACAGGGTGCTGGGCTCGATGGACCCTTGGTCTGTCCCAGCATTGCGATGCTTATGTACTTATGAAGGACAGCATCCTTTAGTGGAAGAATTGGCCAGTTATTTAATTGACAAAGTGGAGAAAATTAGATTATCTTTTAATAGAGGTTCTTTTGATACTAAGAAAGTTATAGGAAATTATAGTGATAATATACCAACAGATAGAGTTTGGCTTACTTTTGAAGAGATTCAAGAAACCGAGATCGCAATGAAGTTGAAAGAATTGTCAAACAAGTCTTGTTCATTAGATTTATGTCCATCATTTTTGTTGAAGAGTATTCCAAAAGAATTAGTACTTTGGATAACTAATTTTGTGACTACATTGTTTTGGGAGGGAATTTTTCTGGTTGCCTTAGGAGAAATAATTTTAACACCTATTTCCAAGTCAGAGGGAGCTGATTTATCTTTAACTTCAAATTTTCGACCAGTGGCTAGCATACCTTGGATGGCAAAATTGATTGAATCATTAGTAGCTTCTCAAACAATGAATTTTTTGGATACTTTTCAAGTTTACACACAACACAACATGGTTATAGACTTTTACATAAAACAGAATCCTTGTTGCTAACTTTAGTTTCTAATATAAAAACATGGTTGAGTAGGAAAAAATACCATCTGTTTTATTACAGTTTGATGTGGATCATTCTTTGCTGTTGGAAAGACGGAGTGATCTTGGCTTGACAGGGGCAGTCCTAAATTGGTTTAGTGGTTTTTTGCAGAACAGGAGATATAAGGTAAAAAAGCTGGGTAATTATTCAAAGAGTTGGTCTCCTATTTGTGGCTTCCCTCAGGGGTCATCATTGTTGCTGATATTACTTAATGTCATTATGAGTACTTTGGGACCTACATTAGAATTCTCAGCATTTTTCATTTCTTCTTATGTTGACGACATCTTTATTTTTTTTTTATTTTTTTTTTTGCACATAAATTGTAATTAATGCCAGTTAGTGCCGATAATTGGCTGTTAGCATCCAATCATCAACACTGACCAGCTTATTATGTTTCAACAGTTTTTATTGATGACAATAAACATTATAAACATGGTTCATAAATTCAAACAGCTCATTAACCTAAGAACAGGTCACTGTTGCATACATACATCATAACTGCTTCATCAATATTTTCCATCATCATTTTTTCCCCCCCCCCTCCCCTCCCCCCCCCCGGGGGTTGACATCTTTACAGTGATCGTTTTTAACTTCATAGCACCTAATCTTTTTCAATATCTATTACAGGACTATACTCATTTACATCCTGAAATGCTAATCTCCCAAACACCCCACTGGCTAAGGCGTTCCAAGTCTATTTAGTACCGCACTTCGTGCTTTATGGGATATGTTTTGCAAGTACTTACTCCATATTTTAATAAACTCCTTTCTTTTCTTTGAGTTACCAAAAGCCGTCCTAGCCTCCCAAAGCATTAATTCATGCATCCTATTTCTCCAGTACCAAAAGGAAGGTGGATCTTCCTGCATCCAGTGTTTAAGTATGCATTTTTTCCCCACTGCATATGCCTTGCATAAAAATAGCCCTATATAGCTGTCTGTTATCCCATATGCATCCCTTTTGTTCAACAACACTCCTCTCCAGGAGGGGAGTAATCTTTGCCCTATGATCTGCTCGATATACTTCTGTATAGCTCTCCAGAATATTTTTATTCGAGCACATTTCCAGAATGCATGCAAAAAGGTATTATTTTCTCTATTACATTTGGAGCATTGAGCTTCGCCTATCCAACCCGCTCTTGCTGCTTGATTTTGTGTTATGTATCCCCTGTGTATTACCCTATATTGACTCTCCTGTAACTCTGCCCCACCTACTTGATGTGGTATATCGTTTATCAGTTTTGCAAAATTTATTCCTTTCAATTCGTATCCCAAATCCTTACTCCATGCCTCTTTAAGTATCTCATAGGTACGGGGGGGACTCAATGCTACTAAAGCTCTATGTAAACTCGATATTGATACCTGCCCGTGTGCATCTCCCTTTAAGAATTCACGAAGTCTACAACCAAGCCTCGCGCCTATTGCTTCTTGGTCCATACTGCCCCAGTAATGATGTAGTTGTCTGTATGAGTAATGATCCTGGTTTGCTAAAGACATTCTTTGCTGCAGATCCTGAAAACCATACAACCCTCCCTCCTCATTAACTAGATGTTCGAGTAAGGTAATCCCCGCCCTTGACCACCTGTCAAATATACCTTTCTCCAGACCGGGTGGAAAGTCCCCATTTCCTTTGATTGGTAGCTGATCGCTAACATTGGGGTTTTGCTTCCATATCTGCATGAGCAATCGCCATATGCTTCTCATTGGCCTTAACAATATACTTTTTCGGAGGTTTAATGGTAAGTTTTTTGTTTTGGCCTGCAATATAAAATTCAAGTGCCAGGGCTCAAATAGTGTTCTCTCCCAGCTAGTCGGGGTATACTGGTTGGTATTGAGCAGCCAATCCCTAAGATGTCTCAACAGGCATGCTTGATTGTATCGTTTTATACAGGGTAATCCCACTCCCCCCTGTGTCCATCCATCATACAAATATTCAAAGCGAACTTTTGATTTCTTCCCCCCCCAAAGGAACTTTCGGATTATTCTATTTAACTTTCTAATGTCCTTACCCAGGATATGCAATGGCAATACCTGCAATATGTAGAGCCACCTTGGGAATATAATCATTTTGAACATATTGATTCTTCCTATTAATGACAGAGGCAAATGATTCCAACTCTCTAAAGAGCTGCTGGTGTCTTGTAACAGCTTTTCTATGTTGATCTTATATAGATTAGTTATATCCATAGTTAAGCGCACTCCCAGATATCTGAACGATTCCGCCGCCCATTTTAATGGTAATTGTCTTTGCCAGTCTCTAACTTGGGCTCCCTCCCTCTGCA
The DNA here is from genome assembly GCF_901765095.1 of Microcaecilia unicolor. NCBI lineage: Eukaryota > Metazoa > Chordata > Amphibia > Gymnophiona > Siphonopidae > Microcaecilia > Microcaecilia unicolor. The sequence continues at coordinate 278,899,938 of NC_044031.1, forward strand.
TAGCTTCAGACTTCTCTAGATTGAGCTTAAAGCCTGAGAAGTCGCCATACTCTGCCATACACTCGATGAGGGCTGGTAGTGATTCCTCTGGCTGAGTCACATGTGCTAATAAATCATCAGCAAATGCTGCTATTTTAAAAGTTTCCGTGCCCATCCTAACTCCCTTTACATCGGGTGTTTGTTGGATATTCCTAATCAATGGGTCTAAAGTTAATACAAATAGTAAAGGTGATAGTGGGCATCCCTGCCTTGTTCCCCGACAAATGGGAAAGGGAGGGGACAATATTCCATTCGCCCACACCTGGGCTTGTGGAAGATAGTATAATGCTCTAATTGCCTCCTGAAAGAACCCTGTTATTCCATACACATCCAATATTCCGAACATAAAGTCCCATACTACTCTGTCGAATGCCTTTTCAGCATCGAAGCTGACCAGCACCGACGGCGTGGCCCGCTCCGCTACCGCCTCCAAAGTTACCAATATCTTTCTCACATTTTTTGTGATATTTCGCCCCTGTACAAATCCCACCTGTGAATCTTCAATAATATCTGGCAGAATTCGCGATAAACGATTTGCCAAAACCTTGGCAAATAGTTTAGCCTCATAATTAAGTAGCGAAATTGGCCTATAAGATTCTGGTTTCTGTGTGTCCCTTCCTGGTTTTGGGAGCACAATGATCTGAGCTGTTCTCAAGGAGATAGGCATTTGTTTTTCTTTCACTATGGCATTAAACATCAATGTGATGGGTACCACCACTTCATCCCTCATCATTTTATAGAATTCTCCTCTATACCCATCTGGACCCGGGGCTTTCCCCAAAGGCCCCTGCTGTATTGCCCATGCTACTTCATCTTCCATTATGGGGGCATTTAACATTTCTTGGCTCTCTATATCTATTCTCGGAAGATTTTGTCCCTCCAGATACATTTCACTATCCATCGGGGGTGGATCAGGGACATCATACAGCTGCCTGTAATAACCTTGCAAAATTCTGTTTATTTGGGTATCTTTGTTTTCTAAAGTTCCATTGGCCGAATATAATGCGTTAATTTTTGGAGGTCCTTGCCTTGGATTTGCTAACCTAGCCAACATCTTTCCCCCTCTGTTAGCATATTTATATAATTTATATTTATAAGAGCCATAGTTGTGTTGGGCCTTTCTATGAAGTCTCTCATTAAGGGTCTGCTGCAGTTCCAAGAGTTGGGCTTTTAGTGTAACAGTATGTTGGCGTCCATACTCCCGTCTTACCCTTGTTATTTCCTTCTCTAGCCAAATCTGTTCCTTCTCCCTTGCCTTTTTTTGATGGCTAGTATACGCGATTATCTCTCCCCTAAGCACAGCCTTTGCTGTGTCCCAATAAAGTATAGGAGTTGTTGTATGTGCCTGATTGGTGTCTTGGAACTGCTTATATTTTTTAATTATAAAATCTCGGAATCCCTGATCTTTGTATAACCAAATAGGGAACTTCCACTGGAACTGTCTAATCTCTCTCTCCATAGGCTCCCATACGGTCATTACCATTGCATGATCTGATATTTTAATGGGGCCTATTTCTGCACTACATATTTTAGTAAATATTGATCGAGATATAAATATGTAATCAATCCTCGACATGGTGGCATGTGCGCGAGACAAGTGAGTATAGTCCCGCTCTACGGGATGCAGTGTTCGCCACACATCCACCAGGTCCAGGACCTCACTTAACACCTCCAGTCCTCTTGATTCCATCCCTGCTCCTCTTCTTCCCCCCTGTGATCTGTCCAGTGTGGGATCCACTACTGCATTGAAATCTCCCCCAACTAGCATGGGTGTTCCTTCAAAACTTGTTAACTGACGTAAAAGTTGTTTGTAGAAAGCTTTGTTATACGTGTTAGGAGCATATACATTACACAGAACCACTGGTTGACGTTCTACAGTTAAATGTACAATTACAAATCTTCCCGCATTATCAGCTATTACTTTGTGTGTAGTTATTTGCACCCCTTTCTTGATTAGAATTATGACTCCCGCTTTTTTTTCTTGCGCTGGGGATTCATAATATGAGCCCACCCACCAACGGCATAGTTTCTCATGTTCCTTGGCATTTAAATGTGTTTCTTGAAGTAATGCTATTGACACCTTTTGCCTGTGGAGTGCCCGGAGTATCTTCTGCCTTTTTATCGGCGAAGAAATACCTCCCACATTCCATGTCACTACTTTAAGGGCCATTAAGTGATATCGTAAGTTTGCTGTATTACTACCTTGATTCTTTCTCTGATTAAGTGGGGAGGGCATCCCAGCCTATACCCCCACCCCCTGTAGTTGATCCTGTTCCTACATGGATGTTCAACTCGTGTGTCCCCTACTATATTGCCTGTATTCCCCTGTTCTTCTGTTACCATGAAGATTTTGTTCCACATTAACCCTCTCCCCCTCCCTCCCCCACCCTCCCCCCTACTACCCATCTCCCCCATATTCTTATTGGCACCTATAGTGCTGTACTTCCGTGCTTCCGACCAGGGATCCCTCTAGACCAATCCTTACTTATGTGTCATTTATCCCCTCCCCCCTCAGTTTACCTTATTAACTTTACAAACAGTATCAACATCTTCAAACTTTGTAACTCTGCATCAAATAGTCTCTGGTTTCCTCACCACTTCTGCTCTTCCTCTTACTATTGTACCAGTCTCTCTTTTCTTGTCACCGCACTACTCAGGTTTTACTCGACGTTCCAGGCCTTTCTTCCTCCAGCCGGTCCACGAATGCTTGAGCGGCTTCCACCGTGTCACAAAATCTGACTGAACCATTGTGCTGGATTCTCAATTTTGCTGGATATAGTAGACTGAACCTTATCTGCATTTTGTGCAGTCTCCCACATATTTGCGAATATTGCTTGCGTATTAGAAAAAAGGGAAAAAAGACTAAACGTCAGCCGGCGTGGCTAAACAGTAAGATAAAGGAAATCATTAGAGCCAAAAAACAATCCTTCAGAAAGTGGAGAAGAGAACCAACTGAAAGTAACAGGATAGATCATAAGGAATGCCAAGCCAAATGCAAAGCGGAGATAAGGAGGGCAAAAAAGGACTTTGAGAAGAAATTAGCGTTGGAAGCAAAAATACATAGTAAAAATTTTTTTAGATACATTAAAAGCAGGAAACCGGCCAAAGAGTCGGTTGGGCCGCTGGACGAAAATGGTGTTAAAGGGGCGATCAAGGAGGACAAAGCCGTAGCGGAGAAATTAAATGAATTCTTTGCTTCGGTCTTCACCGAGGAGGATTTGGGGGGGACACCGGTGCCGGAAAGAATATTTGAAGCGGGGGAGTCGGAGAAACTAAACAAATTCTCTGTAACCTTGGAGGATGTAATGGGTCAGTTCAGCAAGCTGAAGAGTAGTAAATCACCGGGACCTGATGGTATTCATCCCAGAGTATTAATAGAACTAAAAAATGAACTTGCGGAGCTACTGTTAGAAATATGCAATCTGTCCCTAAAATCGAGTGTAATACCGGAAGACTGGAGGGTAGCCAATGTTACTCCGATTTTTAAGAAGGGTTCCAGAGGAGATCCGGGAAATTATAGACCGGTGAGTCTGACGTCGGTGCCGGGCAAGATGGTGGAGGCTATTATTAAGAATAAAATTGCAGAGCATATACAAAAACATGGACTGATGAGACAAAGTCAGCACGGATTTAGTGAAGGGAAGTCTTGCCTCACCAATCTAATGCATTTTTTTGAGGGGGTAAGCAAACATGTGGACAATGGGGAGCCGGTTGATATTGTATATCTGGATTTTCAGAAGGCGTTTGACAAAGTGCCGCACGAAAGACTCCTGAAGAAATTGCAGAGTCATGGAATCGGAGGTAGGGTACTATTATGGATTAAGAACTGGTTGAAAGATAGGAAGCAGAGAGTAGGATTGCGTGGCCAGTATTCTCAGTGGAGGAGGGTAGTTAGTGGGGTCCCGCAGGGGTCTGTGCTGGGTCCGTTGCTTTTTAATGTATTTATAAATGACCTAGAGATGGGAATAACTAGTGAGGTAATTAAATTCGCCGATGACACAAAATTATTCAGGGTCGTCAAGTCGCAGGAGGAATGTGAACGATTACAGGAGGACCTTGCGAGACTGGGAGAATGGGCGTGCAAGTGGCAGATGAAGTTCAATGTTGACAAGTGCAAAGTGATGCATGTGGGTAAGAGGAACCCGAATTATAGCTACGTCTTGCAAGGTTCCACGTTAGGAGTTACGGATCAAGAAAGGGATCTGGGTGTCGTCGTCGATGATACGCTGAAACCTTCTGCTCAGTGTGCTGCTGCGGCTAGGAAAGCAAATAGAATGTTGGGTGTTATTAGGAAGGGTATGGAGTCCAGGTGTGCGGATGTTATAATGCCGTTGTATCGCTCCATGGTGCGACCGCACCTGGAGTATTGTGTTCAGTACTGGTCTCCGTATCTCAAAAAAGATATAGTAGAATTGGAAAAGGTACAGCGAAGGGCGACGAAAATGATAGTGGGAATGGGACGACTTTCCTATGAAGAGAGGCTGAGAAGGCTAGGGCTTTTCAGCTTGGAGAAGAGACGGCTGAGGGGAGATATGATAGAAGTGTATAAAATAATGAGTGGAATGGATCGGGTGGATGTGAAGCGACTGTTCACGCTATCCAAAAATACTAGGACTAGAGAGCATGAGTTGAAGCTACAGTGTGGTAAATTTAAAACGAATCAGAGAAAATATTTCTTCACCCAACGTGTAATTAGACTCTGGAATTCGTTGCCGGAGAACGTGGTACGGGCGGTTAGCTTGACGGAGTTTAAAAAGGGGTTAGATAGATTCCTAAAGGACAAGTCCATAGACCGCTATTAAATGGACTTGGAAAAATTCCGCATTTTTAGGTATAACTTGTCTGGAATGTTTTTACGTTTAGGGAGCGTGCCAGGTGCCCTTGACCTGGATTGGCCACTGTCGGTGACAGGATGCTGGGCTAGATGGACCTTTGGTCTTTCCCAGTATGGCACTACTTATGTACTTATGTACTTATGGAGGGACACTTTGGTAGAATAGTCCTGAAAACACAGTATCTTATGTCCGTCCACCTCCAGCTTCCCTCCTTTCCGTATAGCTATCAACACATCCATCTTATGTTGATAGTGTAGCATTCGCAATATGACCACTCTTGGCCGTGTATTATTCTCTCTTCTTGGACCCAACCGGTGTGCTCGTTCTATCTTAATTGGTCCCGCGGTACTCTGGTTAGTCAGAAGCTTGGTGAGCCATGGCTCCAAAAAACCTCTCAGTTCCGCCTCTGGTATTGATTCTGGTATGCCTACCAGCCGAAGATTATTCCTTCGAGATCGATTCTCCAGGTCGTCCACTTTGTCTTCCAAGGTTGTCACCATTGCTTGTAAATGCTCGATGGATTTTGATGCCTCCTGCGTGGAGGTTTCCACTTCTCCCAGTCGCTGTTGAACCTCTTGGAACTCGTTGGTAAACGTGGTGATTCTTTGGTCCATTCCTTCAAGCTTGTCAATTATTTGCTGCAATTTATTGTTCATGGTTTCCTCCACCGCCATTTTTACCTCCGTGACAATTTCCGTGGCCCAAACAGAGCTCACTGTTGGTGACGGTGGGGAATTTTTGTCCGCCATCTTTGTACCCCCGTTCTTATTCTTCTCCGGCTCTCTCCTGGAGCTTCTGGTAGCCATACAGCAATGCACGGGGCAACTACAGTCTATTCCACTGATTTAATACTGTTTTTGTCCCCGTTTCTCAGCTGCAGTGAGTTAACTCGGCTTGTTATTTGTGCTGGATACTGTTTTATTATTCTTGGTCTCTATGCTAAGTTTTCCTCTGTCTCTTTATTTTTCAATTGCCACATGTTCATTTACAGGAATTGGTGCTGTATTCCTTGCTCTTGTTTCCCCACGCTTCTCTTCCCACTATCTCTCCGCCATCTTCTCCTGATAGCACGGTACCTTATGCTTCTTTTGCCCCACGTTCTTGTCCGTCCTCCGCCGTGCTCTCATCTGGCTGCTCTTAGCTGCGGTCTCAATCGCCCGCTCCCAAGCACATCAGCAACATCGGCGAGACCTTTCTGTCTTTGAGCCTCCAGGTCTCCCGCCCGCGTCGAGCTAGGTGTTCCGCTCCCCGCGTCTCGCCGGCCTCCTCCGGCCCCGGCTCCACGTGGTTGCAGTCGGGTGCGCGATCGCCGTTTTTCGCCGCTCCGTCTTCACCAAGCGGCTTCGCGGTTCCCAATTATGAGCCTGGGACTCTCCTCCGCACTAACCCGTCTTCTCTGTCTTGTTCTGGGGGCTTGGGCTGTTTTAATCAGTATGATCCCTGGTCGTTGCCTGCAGGAGCTCACCTTACAGCGGCCATCTTGGCTCGCCGCTCCACCGGAAGTGACGACATCTTTATTTTAGTACCTCTGTTTCAGGTTATGAGGATGGTCAAAAATTAATTGCAGATTCTCTTGCAAAGACTCATTGCTGGGCAACAGAGACTTTATTAAAATTAAATACTGATAAAACAAAATTATTATATTTCAGCCCTACTTTATTGACTATCCCTAAAGCCATTACTTTAAAGTCAGGGGAACAATTACATTTTGAAATTTCCGGAAGAGTTTTAGGAGTTATATTAAATTCTTAGCTAACAATGAAACATTAATTGAGAAGCTTGAATAAAAAGATTTACTTCAAGTTACATCAGCTAAGAGCCATTAGATCTTTATTCTTCCCTGAACATTTTTGAGTATTAGTTCATGTAATAGTCTTGACTCAGTTGGACTATTGTAATGTTTGGTATGCTGGAATTAATAGGAAACTATTAAATAGACTGCATTTGATGAAGAATACCTTTGTATAATTGATCTATGGAGCTAAGAAGTTTGGTCATGCAACGTCATTGCTGGGAGAGTTGCATTGGCTATCGGTCGATGCTTGTGTAGAGTTTAAGGTTGCATGTACAGTTTTTAAAATTATTCATGGCCTATGCCCAAGTTCTCATATACAATTGTTGTCTGTTCCTTCTTTTAGATCTACTTCTCGATTTTGTTCTACACTCGCAGTTTGGGCTTTCCTACAGTTAGAGGAGTTCTATTAAAAAGATTTCATGAAAGCTCATTTGGTTATCAATCCAAGTAGGTTGTAGAACAGTCTCCCAGTATTTATATGGATCACATCTAATTATTTAGCGTTTTGTACCATTAAAGGCCTATTTGTTCAAAAAGTATTTAGATTATTTTTTTTTGTTTTTCTTTTATGGGCTGGTTTTAATTTTAATCTTGTGACCCACTTTGATTCTTATCTTGAAAAAGGCGAGATATAAATGTTGGATTGGATTGGATTGGATTGGCAGTACATACCCACACTGGGTCCAGTAATCGTAGAGGCTTGCCGGAGCTTGGGAAACCTTTAAATGTGCCAGTTCAGGCTGCAGAGGACTGCATCGGACCCGAGTTGGGTCAAGAGGAGGGAGGGCAGCCAACATTAAAGCCACAGCAGCTGCTGAACTGCCTTTGGCAGCATTGGGGAGTATGGGCAGGAAAGCGGCAGAATGCTGGGGCCGGGCCTCTGGAGCTTCTGGCCATTCGTGGATTTTTGTGCATGTATGATTTTGCTCTCTGGAGCTCTGGTAAATCTAAAGGAAGCCAGGGACTACATTTTAAATGTATCTGGCAGGCTTATGGCGAAGAATTACTGTTCCTGCTGGCAGTGAGGGGTCCTTAATCTGGTACCAGATCCAGCAATGGTGGCAGTCTGGGCAGTATGAGGGGAGCCAGGTAAGAGACTAGTTGTGCTGCAGAATCTTAAATTTATGGACAGTCTTTATGTTTTTTGAGTTTGGGCTCTAGGAATAGTTTAAAACTTATTTTAAGGGTGACAGGGTTTGGTGAGAGGTGGAGAAGGTCTGCTGAGGTGGTTGTGGGTCTGGTATAGTGGGTTTTACTGACTAAAAATGTACTTTTGTGAATGGGTGAAAAAAGTTGTAAAAAGAGACATGGGTTGTAGTGTGAGAAGGAGCTTTGTTTTAATTTTTGGGGTGGACATCAGGGGGTTTGGAGTGAGTTTGGGCTGAGTTTTGTATGAAAATGTGAATTTGTGTACTTTTAAGTATATAAAAAACACTCTATGGATAGGGCATTTTTAATATGGGCTAAGAAGAGATTAATAGTGGAATATTTAGTGATTTTTGTGAAAAACTGAGAAAAATCCATCATTTATACTGAGAGTTAATGGATAAAAGCAGTTTAGAATGTTGTGGCTTGCATGCAGAATCTTACAAATTTCTTAAGTGTATGCTGAGAACTGGCTGAGAGGAGCTGCAGTGGGAGCCATGATGTCAGAGTCACACTTTCTTGGGAAGTAACTGAGTTGGCAGTTAGCAAAGGGCTGAAGACAGTGAAGTTAAAGGATGTGTGTGTGACAGACTCCTGTGTGAGAAGAGAATTTGTGGTATATAAAGTGGCAGAATTTGTAAGGACAGAGTGCTGGATAGCAGGTGCTGTTATATGGATAAATATTTTTAACTATTGACCCATATATTTTAATCTATTTCTACGGGTGTGAACGGCAGCATTTCTGGAGTGGCTGAGTACCTGAGGAAAGACTGAGATGTACTAAGAAACTGACTGGTCATTCAGGGCCTTGAATATGATTCTTGCCTGCTGCCCCTTAATACACGGTGAGGAGGTAAGGAGCTGTCTTCTCCTCCATAGCTGTGGCCTCTGGAGCCATGCCTGTCACAGTCTGCTGGAGACCCACTGCATAAGGAAATATCCTCTGAATGAGACTGGATTTCTTTTTGTGTATGGAACAGTGTGAAGTTTTTCCCACTGTATCAGGCATTCAGCAGGACTGGCCTTACCAATTGCAGAGCCCTGTGCGGACCTGTTTGGGTGGGCCCTGGCGATCTGGTATGTCCCCTTGTCTCCAAACTCCCCTACCTTAAAACGTGCATTTCTCTGTAGATGGCCCAGGACAGCAGCAACAATTCGCATAGGCCGTCTGCCGCTGGCCCGAAGGCCTGCTCTCTGCTGCGTCCCACCCTTGTGGAAGCAGGAACTTACGTCAGAAGGGGGTGGGATGCAACAGAGAGCAAGCTCCGGGGTTGGTGGCAGACAGCCTATGCAAATCACTGCTGTTGCCCTGAGCCCTCTATGGAGAAACGCTGTTTTGAGTTACGGTGGTGGTGGTGGAGGGAGGTTTGGAGACAGTGGGACTATACAGTCAGGATCTTGGGATTGTAGTCTCCACCCCCTGTCTTCTTGGGACCCCAACAAGATCCGGGTTACAGGCGCAAAGTTGTTGGGTACTTTTGACCTTCACTAATTTTTGCACTAATTTTGAAAGTACATTGTGTGCTTTGAGAGAAAGCACAGCTTTTGAATATCTGATTTACACCCCTTTTTACCCTCAGAAAGTTGTCCTACTACTACTATTTAGCATTTCTATAGCGCTACAAGGCATACGCAGCGCTGCACAAACATAGAAGAAAGACAGTCCCTGCTCAAAGAGCTTACAATCTAATAGACAAAAAATAAATAAAGTAATCAAATCAATTAATGTGAACGGGAAGGAAGAGAGGAGGGTAGGTGGAGGCGAGTGGTTACAAGTGGTTACGAGTCAAAAGCAATGTTAAAGAGGTGGGCTTTCAGTCTAGATTTAAAGGTGGCCAAGGATGGGGCAAGACGTAGGGGCTCAGGAAGTTTATTCCAGGCGTAGGGTGCAGCGAGACAGAAGGCGCGAAGTCTGGAGTTGGCAGTAGTGTAGAAAGGGAACAGATAAGAAGGATTTATCCATGGAGCGGAGTGCACGGGAAGGGGTGTAGGGAAGGACGAGTGTGGAGAGATACTGGGGAGCAGCAGAGTGAATACATTTATAGGTTAGTAGAAGAAGTTTGAACAGGATGCGAAAACGGATAGGGAGCCAGTGAAGCGACTTGAGGAGAGGGGTAGTATGAGTAAAGCGACCCTGGCGGAAGATGAGACGGGCAGCAGAGTTTTGAACCGACTGGAGAGGGGAGAGGTGACTAAGTGGGAGGCCAGCAAGAAGCAGATTGCAGTAGTCTAAACGAGAGGTGACAAGGGTGTGGATGAGGGTTTTGGTAGAGTGCTCGGAAAGAAAGGGGCGGATTTTACGGATGTTGTAAAGAAAGAAACCACAGGTCTTGGCGGTCTGCTGGATATGAGCAGAGAAGGAGAGAGAAGAGTCAAAGATGACCCCAAGGTTTCGAGCTGAGGAGACAGGGAGAATGAGAGAGCCATCAACAGAAATAGAAAACGGGGGGAGCGGGGAGGTGGGTTTGGGGGGGAAAATGAGAAGCTCGGTTTTGGTCATATTTAATTTCAGGTGGCGTTGAGACATCCAGGCAGCAATGTCAGACAAGCACGCTGAAACTTTGGTTTGGATGCAAGGTGATATATCAGGGGTAGAAAGGTAGATTTGGGAGTCATCAGCATAGAGATGGTAGGAAAAGCCATGGGATGAGATTAATGAACCAAGGGAAGAAGTGTAGATAGAAAAGAGGAGGGGACCAAGAACAGAACCCTGAGGTACGCCAACAGGCAGAGGGATAGAAGTAGAAGAGGATCCACCAGAGTGAACACTAAAGGTGCGGAGGGAGAGGTAGGAAGAGAACCAGGAAAGGACAGAGCACTAATTTTGAAAGTACATTGTGTGCTTTGAGAGAAAGCACAGCTTTTGAATATCTGATTTACACCCCTTTTTACCCTCAGAAAGTTGTCCTGATAAACATGGACTCGGGGCCGCCTTTACATATAGTCTGGGATGTTTTTAAGGCGGTCTCGAGAAGTTATTTTATCAAATGTGCGAGTATGAGAAAAAAGATTCAGAAAGAACGCTTGCCCCAATGTATGGTGAGAGTGGGTGTACTGGAGAAGAGGTATAGGGCCACAGGCCGGGTGTCTGATTATCGAAAGTTGCAAGATGTGCGGTTGGAGCTGGCTGCGTTGCACGAGGAAAGCTTGAAATTTGTGCATGCTAGGTTAAAACAGGTTTATTATGAAGGCTCTAATAAGCCTGGGAGGTTGTTGGCAATGAAACTCAGGAGGCTGAGGGCAGATAGACACATTGCGCGGGTGAAGGGTGCGGGGGGGTGCCATGTTAAACAAATCTGCTCAGATTAGGGAGCGCTTTGCCCAATTTTACGAGACATTATATAAAGAGGATGCCACTGTACAGATGGGTGAGATTGATAGATACCTGGAGGCTCGTGGATTGGTGGTGCTATCGGAGCTGCAAAAACGAGAATTGGAAGTCCCGGTGACCCTAAAAGAGGTGATGCAGGTTATTAAAGCTCTCCCGACGGGTAAGGTACCGGGCTTAGATGGCTTTACCAACGAATTTTTTAAGACCTTTGCCAGTGAGGTGGCTCCCTACTTGACATTGGTTATTAACTCAGTAAGAGATGGGGAGCCTCTCCCTAGATCCATGATGGAGGCCTGGGTAGCGGTTATATCTAAACCGGATAAGGATAGCACGGAATGTGCTTCATACCGTCCAATATCTATCCTAAATACTGACGTTAAAATCTTGGCTAAGGTCCTGGCGCTGCATTTGTGGGAGATGCTACCCACCTTAATCCATCCAGACCAGGTGGGTTTTGTGATCAAGAGGCAGGCAATGGACAATGTACATAGAACTCTGGACCTTATCTATGCAGCTCGGTCGAGGGCCTGTCCACTTGTATTATTGGGATTGGATGCGGAAAAGGCCTTCGACCGAGTTCATTGGGGGTATTTAGACAAGGTTTTAGATAGAGCTGGTATAGGACCTGGTTTTCGGTCTTGGATTCAAGCTTTATATACATTGCCACAGGCGTGTGTTCGGGTAAATGGTGGGAACTCGAGTGCGTTCTTGTTGGGGCAGGGCACTAGGCAGGGGTGTTCGCTCTCTCCCCTGCTGTTCGCATTGGCCATGGAACCGTTAGCCGAGGCTATTAGGGTGAATGTGAATATCCAGGGGGGTGGGGGAGTGAGGGTGGGGTCCCAGGAGCATAAAATAGCTCTTTTTGCGGACGATGTGCTGCTGTCATTGACTAGTCCAATAACCTCTCTGCCCAATTTGATGAAGGAAATAGAAGAATACTCAAGGGTATCGGGTTATAAGCTAGTAAATCGGCAGGGATGGCTGTGGGGGTGCCTTCGCAGACGTTGGAGGCGCTGCAGGCATCGTTCGCTTTTAAATGGTCATCTGGATCTCTTCGTTATCTAGGCGTCCATATACCTGCAAACCTGTCAGAGTTGTTTGCGGTCAATTACCCGGTGCTTCAGAAGGAGCTGTATAGAGATCTGGATAGATGGACGCATACGGGACTGTCTTGGCTGGGCCGCATAGCAGGGATTAAAATGAATATTTTGCCCCGGCTAATGTACCTCTTTTAGGTTATTCCTCTGAGGCTACCTAGGACGTTTTTGTCTGGTCTACAAGATCGGCTGATGAGATTTATATGGAACCAGAAGCGACCTCGCTTGCCACGGGCGGTTCTGTACAGAAGTAGGCAACTTGGGGGTCTAGGTGTGCCTAACCTATATTGGTACTACTGTGCGGCTCAGGCACGACCTGCGGTTGAATGGTTCAGGAGGGAAGAACACAAACTCTGGGTACACATTGAGCAATCCTTGGTAGGGTCCAGCAGGTTTTTCTAATGTGGCTTCCCCATAAATACAGAGGGCAGGTTGATCGTTTTCCACCAATGGTACAAGCTACCTTCTGTTATTGGGACCATATGTTCTCGGAGGGTAGGCCTACGGTTTCGGGATTGGCGCCAATAGCGGACAACCCCTTATTTAAACCGGGAGTTGGGCATATACGCCTTTCAGAAGATGGGCGGAATCTGGCCTGGATTTGTTGGGGCAGCTGCATGTGGGAGAGGTTCTTGTTCCCTACGCAACGTTGGTGGAGGATTTTCACCTTCATCCTACTGATTATTATGTTTACCTGCAACTGAAGCACTTCTTGACGGGGCCTGATTATGTAGAATGTATGCGGAGGATGTATGCATGCGGTTTCACACTACCAGAGGCATGATTACCTTTTTATACGCTTCACTGATTGCACATCAGGCGCCTTCATTACGGCACCGGAGGAAGTGGGAACAGGAATTAGATTTTACTTTGCCAGATGAGAAGTGGTTGCAACTGGAGAAGGGGATTTTGAGCTTAGCAAGGTCGGTGGCTATGAAGGAGAACGCGCTGAAGATACTGTGTAGGTGGTACCTTACACCGGCGCGTTTACACCACATGTTTGTCCAGGTTATGGAGAGTTGTTGGAGGAAATGCAGGGGTGTTGGTACCATGGGTCACATCTGGTGGACATGTCCAAAGGCAAAGGCCTACTGGAAGGGAGTGCAATCCCGACTCCAAGTGTGGGCGGGCGGGCAAGTCTGTGCGGTGGCATCCGCTAGTCTTTATACTTGGGCAGAGACCAGAGGGAATTAAGTGGGATGAATGGCTTCTGATGAGGTGTATTCTGCAGGCTGCACGAGTGAATTTGGCACAGCATTGGAAGTCACCCCTGGTTCCTTCGTTGGTGCGGTGAATAACGAAGGTGCACTATTTATGTGAAATGGAGAGGCTGACAGCAGTCAAGCGGAAGACTTTGCCTAGATAGGAACGGATATGGAAGCCTTTTCTGAGTGCGCAGTTGAGATCAGTGTAAAGGGCTATAATGATATAAGGGAGAATCAGAGGACGGGATAAGTAGGGAGGGGGGGAGGTGCAGGGAAGAGGGGGGTTTCTCACTTGAGGGGTGGAGAACTACTTGTTTTAAAAAATTGAAAAAAAATTGAAGGTCGTTTGGGAGTTATTATCAATATGATACAGATTGTATTTTTTTTTATCTCTAGGGTAGGTGATTGTTCAATATGTTTGATGTACCAGCGGATGTTTAGCTCAACATGGTAATGTAATGTCAATTGTGATCTGTACTGTATCAACAAAGTTTAATAAAGACTTCTACAAATTAAAAAAAAAATAAAGTTGTCCTGATAGCTGTGTAAATGAGGTTTTTAGTTTCAGAGCCTCTAATTGAATGGAAGATGCCTGTGGATTCCGGGGCAAACCAAGAGAACTGGAGAGCTGTTAGAGAGAGACAATGTTATCCTTGGATTCTGGGAGAAAAGGAGCATCCAGGCACGGATCTTGGAAACCATGCAGTACTTTAAAAGTGCTTCCTGATCCACTTTTGCTGCCCCATTAAACCAATTCACCCAAAGAACTGGAAAAACAGCATCTTGGAGGAAATGTATGAGAAAGTGAGATGAAAGTTAAATCTGCTCTCTCGTATTTTGGGTGTCAGTGAATGCATCATTATGTTTTTTTTTCTGAACCCTATTGTTCTTGCTTAAAACAATAAATAAATGGAACTAAAAAGAAAAGGGGAGATATGATAGAGGTCTATAAAATAATGAGTGGCGTGGAATGGGTAGACGTGAAGCGTCTGTTTACTCTTTCCAAAAATACTAGGACTAAGGGGCATGCAATGAAGCTACAAAGTAGTAAATTTAAAATGAACTGGAGAAAATCTTTCACTCAACGTGTAATTAAACTCTGGAATTCATTGCCAGAGAATGTGGTAAAGGTGGTTAGCTAGTTTTAAAAAATGTTTGGCCGGCTTCCTAAAGGAAAAGCCCATAGACCATTATTAAATTGGACTTGGGGAAAAGCCACTATTTCTGGGATAAGCGGCATAAAATGTTTTGTACTTTTTTGGGATCTTGCCAGGCATTTGTGACCTGGATTGGCCACTGTTGGAAACAGGATGCTGGGCTTGATGGACCTTTGGTCTGTCCCAGTATGGCAATACTTATGTACTTATGAATACATTTTAAATTCATTTGAAGAGAGTTGAAGAAGCAAATCGTATCATTATCCACTTTTAGCAACTGCAGATTTTACTGCCAACCCATTATCAGTGAGAGTCATTAACTGTTCCCTCGAGTCCCTGAAAGCAGTCGTGTTTTCATAATGATGTCACAAATCCCCTTGTGTAGAATGAGATTCAAATGCTTCATCCAGTGTACATGTGAGGTCATTTGCGAGACTACAGTATGAAACCAGTTGGACTTGATTTATAACTCTGTGGCTAACCTGGCAGCTTCTGTAGAATAAGAAGGGGGCAACTGCTTGGAGAATGGTGAAAGTAATAATAGCATGGTTGATACCTGAAACAGAGTGAGCAGTACTGCTTGCTGTGTGCTCTTTTATTGGAACACAAATGGGGCTGGTGGCTTGTTGACAAGTCCTGAGCACTGCTCTGAGGAAAGACCGGTTTTCAATTCCGAGACCAGCTCGGGGGTACCATAGAGGCACCTTTTGGAGTTCCTGTGGGTAGAAAGACTCAGTAGCAATACAGTACAGTCTCGACTATCCGACATAAATGGGACCGAACCGTTGTCGGATAAGTGAAAAGTCTGATAATACAGAAAACAATGGTAACCCCATAAAGAATGAATGGAAAACATACTTTATGCATGAACAGGCATTGGGTATCTGTGTTTAAAATATTGTTTATTAACACTAATCAACAACAGTTGAAGGAGGAATGGCCTAGTGGTGGTGGACTTTGGTCCTGGGGAACTGGGTTCAATTCCTACTGCAGGCACAGGCAGCTCCTTGTGACTCTGGGCAAGTCACTTAACCCTCCATTGCCCCAGGTACAAATAAGTACCTAAGCTGCATTGAGCCTGCCATGAGTGGGAAAGCGTGGGGTACAAATAAAAAAAAAAGAGAAGAAAACAAGTTTGTATAGGGCATGATTGTGCTTCTTGTACAGCAGGCAAAGCATTGCCCTTGCAGAGAAGCATGGTCTCAGTTCAAACATGGCTTCCTTTCAGCGTGTGAAGCCAGAAAACAGAAGAGAACCTACGCTCTTCTTAATGGCAACGTGATGATGTCACCTGGGGGGGGGGGGTGTCTGTCAGATATGCCAGATTGGCAAAGGTCACATAATTGAGACTGTACTGTGTCTATAGCCAGAAGCAAAGCAGGCCCAAGAGATGTAACCTGGAGAGACGGTTGTGGGTGTCTGGCTGAGCCACTGGTGTCAGGCACCTCTTCCTTACTCAAGTCACAGCTCAACAAGAATGATAACAACTGCATTTGTCTAGTATGCAAACACTTTATTGATTCATTGAGAAAACAAGCTAATTCATGCTCACATTAAAATTAAATGCTACAAAGTTTATTGTGTTCAAGATGACCAATCATCTCATTGAATGCTGAGCTGTCTCTCTATAAGCTGTTCTCTGCTTATGATGGACAACTGGCTACACAGCTAATTCTGGTGATTTGGGCAGAGTTACACTGGCCAACAATCAGTTATACAGATCGCTCGGCTTATAACAAGTATAGTTATGTAACAGTTAAGTTCATTAGCTAGCCATGGATGATTTCTATAGATGAACATGGGATAAAGAAATCTTGCTACTTAGCTACTGCAGTGGTTCCCAGACCTGTCCTGGGGGAACCCCAGCCAGTCAGATTTTGAGGATATTTTCAATGAATAT
This sequence comes from Microcaecilia unicolor, assembly GCF_901765095.1. Lineage (NCBI taxonomy): Eukaryota > Metazoa > Chordata > Amphibia > Gymnophiona > Siphonopidae > Microcaecilia > Microcaecilia unicolor. The sequence continues at coordinate 278,916,443 of NC_044031.1, forward strand.
TCATGTTAGATTTTGCATGCACTGTCTGAATATTCATGAGTTAGATTTGCATGCAATGGAGACAGTACATACAAATCTAATACGAATATTCATTGCAGGTATCCTGAAAACCTAACTGGCTGGGGTTCCCCCAGGACAGGTTTGGGAACCACTGAGCTACTGGTGATACATAGCTTGCCAGTTGAACTCCAGTACTAACCGAGGGCAGCCTATGGGGAATGCAGAGGGATGTGGAAGATGTGCAGAGACTCATTGTAGGGCCTCGTTTGCAGGTCAGTAGAGGCTGAAAAGCAGGCCGGGTGAAAAACATGGTTGCTCAATGGGAGGCCCGGTCCTAGTACCAAGGAGCAAAATGCAAGAACATGGTAGTAATATTGAGGAATTGTGCTTCAGCTCACAAATTTTTAAGTCTCATGCCAGTGGACTTTTTGCATTTACTGCCCTGTTGTTTCCTTTTAATAGGAGAAAAACGACTACCAGTCTTACACCTTGCTAACAAGAATCCACAGCTATTTCCTAAACCAAATTCAATATTTATTACACTAAATTCTAATTTGTGCATAGCACACTTTGTGAGCCTCTATGAGTATTGCTAGTGCTCTGAAATGGGAAGAGGCTTTGAGGCATGCTGGTACAAAGTGATGGGATAATGTTGCAGTCTCCTCACTCTCTCCCCCTCGCTGGGTTTAACCATGGAAACCATGTTCCTTGTAGCCGGCAGCCATTTCATGGCAGAACATGTCTAGAAATTTCTTCATGGCAGCTTGTCCGTCTGCGCCAAAGTCAGCAGGGTGCTTCTCCTTTAAAACGTCGATAATTTTTGCACTAATATGCTAAAGATTACCAAAGAGAGAAGAGAGTGAGAAACATGTCTCTGGGTTACTTTTCTTAGTCTCAGAACTTTATTTTTCTTTCTTCCTATTTGTAATCTTTACTGCTGATGGGAGACATCACATAGAGAGTGCTGGAAACTTAAGTCCTTCATTTATCTACTACTTGGTACAACACAGAAAGCTTTCTCACAGCTCTGCCAGTGTACATCTGACCTGTTCAGGTAGGGCCGCCTCACCCCCCTGTGATCGTCACCGCTGCCGCCTCCCCCCCCCCCCCCCAGGATTGCCGCTGTTGCCGCCTCCCCTCCTGGATCGCCACCGCTGCTGCAACTGCAATGTAAAATACCTTGGCTGGTGGGGATCCCGAGGTCCTGCCAGCAGAAGAGGTCTTCCTCCAGCGCTGCTCCTCACTCTGCCCGTTGCCTGCCCTTGAGGCTGCTTTTTCTCTCAGCGAATGCTCAATTTCAAAACCAAGCAAGCATGGCCTGAGAGGAAAAGCAGCTGCTTGGCAAGCAATGGGCAGAGTGAAGACCAGCGCTGGAGGAAAACCTGCAGTATCTGCTCCTCCGGGTCCTCCCCAGCCTGCAAGGGGGGCCCGGTGCCAGAGTTTTCTCTTTCCTGCTCCTGTTGGGATGCGATCACCTGGGTCCTGTCAGGAGCAGGAGAGAGAGAGAGAGAGACCCTGGCGCTGGACCCCCCTTGGAGGCCCGGGCCCCTTGGAATTTTGCTCCCCCTCTCGGCGGCCCTGTGCTGAGGAGCAGCACCTCTACTATGCATACCTATTTGAGCCTTAGCATCTTCCTGGTAATTGTTGACCAGGTACTATGAATCTCATGAGAGACTCAAATGGTAGCTTAGCAGAAACAAGCTCAACACCCCTTTGTTTCCTGGCAGTAGAAGACTTTTGGTTAGTTTAGTGTCCTGTACCACTTTTAAGTCATTCTATCTCAATCTGGAACATCAGCAGATCCTTTTCTAAAAAGACACCGACACTGAGCACAGCCCAAACTGGATGTCTTAATTCTGATCTCTGTGCTCTATGTAAAATGGGTCTCCGCATATGTAAGTGCCTTGGAATATTGGCTCAACAGTTACTAAATAACCCCTACTGGGCTTGTATTATATAACATACATGAATATATGTTACTAAATGAGGTTATACGTTTCTATCTGAGGCAACAGAGGGTGGCATAACTTGCCCAAGGTCACAACGGTTGTCAGAAGTGGGATTTGAACCCTATCTTCTTTGGTGTTTAGTGTTCAGTCTGCTGCTCTAATCTCCTGCCTACTTTTAGATGTTTACCGCCTGATACTTAACAGCGATTTTACTGATAGGTGAAATCGCTTGTGTCCATCTGAGTGCTGACATTCACAGCACTTAACTGAACAGTGCCGCTGAATATCATTGTTAACCACTCCTGCCCTGTCCATGGGAAGAGCTTGGAAAGAGCTGAAACATAACCAGTTAGCACTGATATTCACACTGCTAACCAGTTAAGGGCCACGGTTAGGACAACACTGGTAGTTATACCAGAAGAGACTGAAGAGTGTTTTAGGAACCTCTTGCTCCCCCTGATCGTGGTCTCTCCCACCCAAAGTGTGAAACCAGACCAGGCTCCACCATCTCTACCCCTCTGTAGGTTCTCAGGCCTACCTTTTAATGCCCTGCTGTTTGTCGGGGTCCATGCAGGCTTGTGAGCAGCACCTCAGTGATAAATGTGAATGCCTGCTTTCCTGGACCTCAGCAGCATTCAGTATACTGTGTTCTATTGTCAGTCCTGAAAATGTAGTGACCCTAATTTCACAACAGCAAGGTAGGTAGACTATGCTGAAATGAATGTCTTTTTCCTCTGTTTTTATAACCCTCCCTTCCCCAGATGGTTTTGCCTGGGTTGCACAAAATCCACTTGCTGGGTTCAGAGTTGGAAAGAAGACCTCTCTAAGGTGCACCTTTAGCATCACTGGTTGGCCAATACCCATATGATATAGTCTACTAACTGTATAACCTCCATAGCATGCCCAGACCCAACGAGTTCCATCAGATGAGATATGTGAACCTGGATCCCTGCACTGCAATGTTGTGAGCTATCAGGACAGCATCATAACAGGTTCTAGGTTTAATTTCCAGCTTAGGCTTCTGATATTCTGTTGTCATTACACTATTGAAGTTGGGTGCAGAATGGGAATGCCAGATATCGTGCAAACAGTGACACCTAGTGAATGAGTAAACTTAGCGCTGGAAGTCGTTTTCAGTCTAATGCCTACTTTCTTTTCATGGGGCAGACTGCTAATATAGAATATCCAAAAATCAAACGTCATAGAAGGAAATGGAGGTATTGCTTAATTAAAATTTTCTCTCCACCTACTGATCTTTGTGATCTCGAGAAGTCACTTAACTCTCTATTGCCTCAGGTACAAAAAGGTGTGGGCTATATCCACATCTTTGTTGATATTTGTAATTAATTTCTGTGGCTCAGAAATTCAATTTGCCATTGCGTCGCAATTTTACTTCTTGCAACTCGTAACTCAACGAGTTGCCAATCCGAAATGCGCCGCCGAATAAATCTTACAAAACAGCCCTCATGCTCGCGTTTGCTGTTATTTGGCATTTCAGATTGGCAACTCGTTGAGTTACGAGTTGCAAGAAGTAAAATTGCGACGCAATGATAAATTGAATTTCTGAGCACAGTTTGGGAGTATGAATGAACAATTTCTATCAGTGATCCTGTGTAACAGCTTATGAATGGAACTATACTGTCCAGCGAGAGGAAGGTGGGACTATTAATGTGAAGCTGGACTATTCTTTTCAGTTTAAATGTTTAAATTCTTGTGTTAACACAGTGTAAATCAGAAGAGATATTGAATACATATATATGTTTGAATAGAAATATCCTGATCTGAAGCTCTGAAGAGAGATGTTTGAGTGTGTGTGGTATGCATGAAGGTTGTGAGTAGTGAGGAGAGTGGCTTGCAGGGGGCTGGTAGCGGCGTCAGTACCAGCAGTGTTGATGCCGGCGATGCTGGGTGCGGACTGAGGGTACATTGGTGTGCCTCGTGCTGCTATCGTGTGGTTGGTCACTGCTGCTTGTGATGAACCAGGAAGCATGCAAACGTCAGGACAGGAGATGTATACAACGTTACACGTAGCATGAACCCCACAAACCCTTCACTGCCACGGAGTCAGCTTCAGAACGTTGGAGGTGCTTTTATTATAGTAGATAAGTGTATTCACCCTGCAGCTCCTCAGTACCTCTCCACTCTCATCTCTCCCTACACTCCTCCCCGGGAACTCTGTTCACTGGGTAAATCTCTCTTATCTGCACCCTTCTCCTCCACCGCTAACTCCAGACTCCATTCCTTTTATCTTGCTGCACCATATGCCTGGAATAGACTTCCTGAGCCAGTATGTTAAGCTCCATCTCTGGCCATCTTCAAATCTAAGCTAAAAGCCCACCTTTTTGATGCTGCTTTTAACTCCTAACCCTTATTCACTTGTTCAGAACCCTCATTTTATCATCCTCACTTTAATATTCCCTTATCTCTTATTTGTCCTGTTTGTCCTAATTAGATTGTAAGCTCTGTCGAGCAGGGACTGTCTCTTCATCTTCAAGTGTACAGCGCTGCGTACATCTAGTAGCGCTATAGAAATGATAAGTAGTAGTAGTAGTAGATTAGTGGGTTTTTATAAAGGTATATATATATTTTGTAAGTGGTATAAGAAATGTTGAATAAAGTATTTTGAATATATTTTAAGAGTGGATAGTGGTTACTAGTTATTTAGATTTGCTCACACCTTTTTCAGTGGTAGCTCAAGGTGAGTTACATTTGGGTACTCTGGATATTTCTCTGTCCCAGGAGGGCTCACAATCTAAGTTTGTGCCTGAGGCAATGGAGGGTTAAGTGACTTGCCCAAGATCACAAGGTGCAGCCGTGGGATTTGACGGCCACCTCTGGATTGCAAGACCACTGCTCTAACCACTAGGCCACTCCTCCACTCCTACTAGTAATGCAGCATTATTTGATTGTAATTAGATTGAAATTAGGATATTCATTTTTGTTGTGATGCATATTCATTAGGGATACCCTGAAAACCTGATTGGTTTGCAGCCTTCCAGGACTGCAGTTTGACACCCCTGATTCTAATTTATACATTTGTATTAAGTTTCTTCTCTCCCCCCAAACTCAAGAGGGAGAGAAAGTTATATCATCCACTGTTGATCCTGAAGTTAAAGGGAACCCTAATTCTTGTCACTAATCAGGTGACAAGAGCATGGCATGCACACCCTGTCAGCTCCACATACCTCCAGCTGCTTAATGGGGATCTTGTGTACTGTGGCATGGCTCTTTGCCAGTGGCTTCAACTCTGCCTCATGGTGCCCCTTCTTCTTTATGATTTTACCCAGGGCAGTGAAGACGGTGTTTCCATGTTTCTTCACATCCTCTGAGTGTTGCAGCTCATCGGGCTTCATGTGCTTGAACCTCTCAAAGAATTTCAGAGCGTCAGGGTCGTCATGGAAGAGCCTGTAGGAGGCAGAAGTTATGGTGAAAGAGGCCTTTATTATTAGCATTTGTATAGCGCTACCAGACGCACGCAGCGCTGAACACCTGAGGCCTTGGTACTGTTCTTTAAAAGCATCAGTGTGTGTGTGGATGGCAAGAGGTTGCATGCACCAGAGGCAGAAACCCGACTTTTACATGTGCTCTCGGCCAGTGGATTCTGTAGCAATTTTGAGATTTCTCTCAATTTTTATGTACTTATTACATTTAAAACTTTTATATGCTGCACTCCCGGCCTTAGATCACACCAAGAGATTTACATTAGGTATAAACAAAATATAAAAACATAAAACACACATCAGCTCAACCTTTCCCCTATCTCATTATATTCTTCCTTAAATCAGGAAATATTATAAACTAACAGCATCCCCTCGCTGTTACTTCTTACAGCTACTAGATAATACAGAAAACAGCCAAGCTTTTAATTTATTCTGTAAGATAATCTCCCTCCACCCTTTTGGGTTGAAAAGCAAAACATTGCCCTAAAATCCTATTCTAAGGATTGGACTGCTGGCCATTCTTACTAGTTAAAAAAAAGATAACTTTGAATGCTTCAGCTAAAACGTGTGACTTGCAGTTTGTGGATCATGTTTCCTGAGTGTGCCTGGATCATATGAATTTGGGAGACTGGGACAAGAGATACAGCTGGAGAAGGGTCAGTCAAATCTGTAAATAGTTCAAAGCTATGTTTATTGTGACCCTTCCAAACCAACAAAAGAAATGAATTTGCAGCAACTGAAAGCCAACTACTAAAACAGCTTGGCATCAAAGCTTGCAACAAAAGACCCAGTAGGTTCTCCAGAGAAGATTGAGGACTAACTTAGGTAGGTGCAAATACTGAGGCCATACTATACTCCTCCTTGTTCACACCTGCATAGTCAGAAGGAAAGGTCAGGATGGGGAGAAAGGAAGACAGCCAGATTTAGCTTCAACACAGGACAGGAGGGAGAGAGAGTGAGGAGAAGAAGCAAAGCTAACTCCTGGATGAGATCTACCCAAAAATGTACTGTTAAGGTGATACCTGTTTTATTGGAGTAGCGTTGTGTATTTCTTGACTAGCTTATGGGACCTGACAATCCCTGTACCACCTGCATTTCCTTTGAAGGATATCTCTTGTTTCTCTCTTCATGCCCTTCTTCCCCCTTGTCCTCCTCTCTCTTTTAGCTCTCCACTCCTCTCTCCCTGTAAGATGTAATGAGGCAATATGACAAATGGAAGAGTAGCAAATCACCTGGACTGGATGGTATTTATCCCAGAGTAATTGAAAAATGAACTTGCAGAACTGTTGTTAGTAATATGTAATTTATCTTTAAAATCAAGCATGGTAACGGAAGATTGGAGGGTGGTCAATGTAATGCTGATTTTAACAATAAGGTTCCAGAGGTGTTAGTATTAGGAAAGAAATGGAAAACAAAAATGAAGACATTATAATGCTTTTGTATTGCTCCATGGTGTGGCCACTCCTTGAACACTGTGTTCAATTCTGGTCACCACATCTCAAAAAGGATATAGTGGAATTAGAAAAGGTACAGAGAAGAGCGACGAAAATGATAAAGGAGATGGGACAACTTCCCTATGAGGAAAGGCTAAAGCGGCTAGGGTTCTTCAGCTTGGAAAAAAGATGGCTGAGGGGAGATATGATAGAGGTCTATAAAATAATAAGTGGAGTGGAACTGGTAGACGTGAATCGCTTGTTTACTCTTTCCAAAAATACTAGGACTAAGGGGCACGCAATGAAGCCACAAAGTAGTACATTTAAAACAAACTGGAGAAAATATTTCTTCACTCAACGTGTAATTAAATGCTAGAATTTGTTACCAGAGAATGTGGTAAAAGCAGTTAGCTTAGTGGGGTTTAAAAAAGGTTTGGATAACTTTCTAAAAGAAAAGTCCATAAGCCATTATTAAGATGGGCTTGGGGAAAATCCACTGCTTATTTCTGGGATAAGCAGCATAAAATGTATTGTACTGTTTGGGTTCTTGCCAGGTACTTGTAACCTGAATTGACCACTGTTGGAAACACTGGGCTTGATGGACCTTCAGTCTCCCCCAGTATAGGAACTGTTATGTGCTTATTTGTCCTTTTCCTGCTTCATTCTTCTCCCTTTGCTATTCCCACTCATCTCTTCCATACCCCCTCTCTCCCTATAAACCTCTTGCCTTTGGCTGTTCCTCCCTTTCTTCAGATCAAAATACAAAAGTTTGTGCTTTCTTGTTCTCTTTCCCCAGCTTGATCCTTGTTCTCTTGCCCTTCTTTTCTTCCTTCTCCCCAGCTTGGTCTATGGATTGACACTGCCTCTCTCCAGTGTGATCTCTGATCCTCTCTCCCTCTTTTCTTCTTTATTTCATTTATCTCATGGATTGTGCCATATCTGATTCACTGAGAGGCAGCAGGAACCACTTTTGAGTCCTTTCTCTGCTGGCACATGCTCGGGTCATACAGGAACAGGTCTATGAGGGTGCCACAGGGCAGAAGGAGGGGGGGTTCCTGCAGGCTCATGAATGAGCACACTCTTTGTACATTGCTCCCTCTTTTGACTGGCCCATGTGAGTTGCTTTTTCTGCACTGCCCTGATGCTTCTTTTCCTGCCATGACATGATCCGCTCTATAAACCACGCACTTTCAGGAGTAGTAACTCGGATGGGGAGCGTCCTGTAGCTGAACTGCTGGTGGAGCGCAGATCCTGGCTTATCCTCTCTGTTTTCTGCCCAGCTAGATTGGTAGATCATGGAGATGCATCTAGGCTTTTCTTCCTCCATCCATGTGAGTCAGCCAAGAAGCAAAGATGCCACCCAGCAGCAGAACAACAGCATGAGATGGTGGAGAGGATTCCTGGATTATCCTTTTCCTGTCCCTCACAGCGGGCAGGAGACACAACACTTATCACAGCATCAGCTTCCTGGCTCAAACTTGTGGTATAAGGTGCCCGATCTTGTAAATCTCAAGGATTATACTGCAAGACTGGCACAACACAGCACATGGAGTTGACTCTGTGTTACGTTTTGCTTCTCCTGCTGGGCAGGGAGGGTCAAGAAGAGGCCAGGATCAGGATCAGAGGGTGCTAGAGAGGGGATGGGATGAGAGCTTTTGGGAGAAGAATAATGCATGGAGGACTTTTGTAGAATAGTGCTGTCTACTAGAATGATACTAAGAACCTAGTGTGGACTTTTGTAGAAGGCAAGAAAATGTGGAGAGGCCTTTAGAGAGGGAGAGGGAAATGAAGAATGTGTAAGGAACTTCCCAGGAGGAGGAGGAGAATGCACGGAGAGTCTTCCAGTGATGAAGAGGATGCAAGGAAAGCCTTCCAGGGCAAACCTGCTAAGTCTCCTGCTGTTAATATGTAAATACCCTAGACATGCCCCTCAGAAAAGCAGAAATTTTCTGCTAAACATGTGTAACCTTGTTCTCCCATACAAGTTCTGGACCGGCTAAGCGCTTGGGTCAGGTACCTGAACAAGGGCCCCAAGCAATAGTTCTGTTCTTAAGAGCTGGGTGCAGGCTGGGGCCGGGCTTGATCCCAGTAGGCTGTAGGGTTTTAAGCCATGCTCTTTATTATTTCTCTAATAGTCTATGAGCAAATTGACTTCACTAGTACTCCAAAGAAACTCTCCAGTCCAGGATTTATATTACATGTAATATCAAACTTTACTGGAATGCTACAATGGGTAGATATCCAAACTTCATTATTGATAGAGGCCTTGCTAACAGTCCAAGATTATTGGCAAGGGTTCTAGTAACTGAATTGATAATCTCTTGAAAAATTCTAGGGTATTTACATATTAACAGTATCATCCAGTCCTCCAATACTCATCCTTTCTGGCAGAACAATCAAAGGCTGTGGCTTCCTGCTCTCCCGTGGCAAGCTGTCCTGCTGGACTTTTACCTAGCTGCCAGACCCACTCAGAAAGTAGAGGATGACCTTCTTGTTCATCCTCTACTTCCAGAGGTGCACTTCCATGACCTGCTATCTCTGGCACTGAACAGGCTTCTTCCTGCTCTGCTCCTGGAGGGGGGGTTAACCCTTTCTACCCACCCGCAGCTCTCCTCACATTTACTGTTCTTGTTAACAGCAGTGGCATACCAAGGGGGGGCGGTCCGCCCCGGGTGCACGCCGCTGGGGGGGTGCCACGCGCCTGTCGGCTATCTCTGGCACTGAACAGACTTCTTCCTGCTCTGCTCCTGGGGGGGGTTAACCCTTTCTACCCACCCGCAGCTCTCCTCACATTTATTGTTCTTGTTAACAGCAGTGGCATACCAAGGGGGGGGGCGGTCTGCCCCGGATGCACACCGCTGGGGGGGGGGTGCCGCGCGTCTGTCGGCTCTTTGTTTTCATGCTCTCTCAGGTTACTTCCTGTTCCGGGGCAGAGGGAGCATGAAAACGAAGAGCCGGCAGGCGCGCGGCACCCCCCCCCCCCCAGCGGCGTGCACCCGGGGGGGTTCGGCGGGGGATCGGGGTTTTTTTTGCCGGGGGGGGGGCGCATCGGCGATCCACCCCGGGTGTCAGCCCCCGTAGGAATGCCACTGGTTAACAGAAACTACTCCTTGGTTCAGCCTTAGGTAATTGGGCCTGATTAGGGTACCCCCTCTCCTCTCGAGTGCTGGCAGGGGTGAAGGTAACCAAAGACCATGTGCTCTCTAATACTACAGCTTTTATAACATTCAAACTCCTCCCCACTTATGACATCCCTTGTTGCTTATCTCCCAATATCTCCCTCTGGGCTGGGTTCTCCACCCTCCCACTCACACTGACCCTTTCCCCAGTAAGTCTGGAGAGTTCTATAAACCAGTTCTAGTAATCCCCTGGGGAAATCTACACACTTTCTCATTCCCAATTTACCAGGGAATTTAACACATGGGAGACTCTGCACTTGACAGTGAACAACTTTGAATCTCATGGCCAGCGCTTCCTGTTGTGAGATTAACAGGTAGGAAGTATGAACTGCAAGATCAGAAGTTGTTCACAGTTGCATTGCTGGCAGAGAAGAGTGTTGCAGTGAACAGGTGGTGAATTTGGAGTGGGTGGAGGCGAGGTGGGGCATGAGTCAGGTTGGGATGTTTGGTCAAAATCTCCTGCTTACAAATTGCTCTCCCTTTGCAGCTCTGCCAGAGGAAAAGTATTTGATAAAAGGGTTTTTCTGGAGATTGATGGATGGTGATGTGGGGAAAACATTCTGGAGACTGAGGAGAGGGAATATTGAACCTTGGTTTGGAAAGATGAGATTTATTTATATATACCTCATGCATTTTTATTGGTATCTCAAAGTGAGTTACATTCAGGTACAGTATATATTTCCTTGTTCCCAGAGGGCAAATTATAGCGAAATAACTTGCCCAAGATCACAAGGAGTGACAATAGGATTTGCACCTTGGTTCCCCTGATTCTTAGCCTGGTGCTCTAACCACTAGGCTACTACTATAGAGGACCAGGATGGAGGGGAAGGGGCGCAGGGAGGTGGGGGCAGATGCCATACAGCAGGACTTGAGACTGAAGCAAAGAGTGCTCTGGTAAGAGAAGGGTGCAAGAGAAAAGGATGAGGGGGAAAGGAAGAAGATTGGTTCATCTTATCATTAACAACAATGACTTTGAAATTACCTCCTACCAATCTTCTTACCCTCCATACTCTTCCCCTACCTCTTCTTTATCGCTTTATGTCCTTACCTATCCCTATCCTTTCTCTCATACCTCTTTTATCCCATTTACCCCTTGTTCATTTGTCCTACCACATACCTCCTTTGTTGATTCTGATACTACAGATTGTATTCTCTTGTTACTATGTAAGCCATATTGAGCCTGCGATGAGTAGGAAAGCATGGGATACAAATGTATTAAAAAAATAATTGTGTTGAGGGAGAGAAGGAAAGAACCGAAGATAGAGGGAGCGAGGATTTGAGGGGGGGGGGGGGCAGGGTGATTTCAAGTAGGGAGAGGAGGAGTGGCCTAGTGGTTAGGGTGGTGGACTTTGGTCCTGAGGAACTGAGTTCAATTCCCGGCACAGGCAGCTCCTTGTGACTCTGGGCAAGTCACTTAACCTCCCATTGCCCCATGTAAGCCGCATTGAGCCTGCCATGAGTGGGAAAGCGCGGAGTACAAATGTAACAATAATAATAGTATAGGATGAAAGGTAGGAAAAATGGGGAAAAGTGAGTAGGCAGAAAAAGAAGAATAGGGAGAAGAGAAAGGAAAGAGAAGAAGAGAAGGAATTAAAACATCTACAGTATATAGTACTTGGAAGCAAAGAGAAAAAGAAGGTAGAGAGAAAGAAACGAAAAAAGAAGGATACCCTATTTCAATGGTCAATCCAAAACATAAAGGCGGATTATAGGAAGGACATACAAATTGGAATTGAGAAGTCCAGGTTGGGATACCGCAAGTTACTCTAGTTCTTTAGAACAGGACCGGCTGATGCAGATCCTCTAAAATGTACAGTGAAATGGACATTTATACACCAATTACATGTGGCAGGAGCATCCATTTTAGAATTATAAACATAAAGTATCAATGGGTCAACTTGGGCACATAAACGTTTATCTTATGAAATAGCAATATAAACATTTATGTCAGCCATTTTAGGAACATACAGTGGTGGAAATAAGTATTTGATCCCTTGCTGATTTTGTAAGTTTGCCCACTGACAAAGACATGAGCAGCCCATAATTGAAGGGTAGGTTATTAGTAACAGTGAGAGATAGCACATCACAAATTAAATCCGGAAAATCACATTGTGGAAAGTATATGAATTTATTTGCATTCTGCAGAGGGAAATAAGTATTTAATCCCTCTGGCAAACAAGACCTAATACTTGGTGGCAAAACCCTTGTTGGCAAGCACAGCGGTCAGACGTCTTCTGTAGTTGATGATGAGGTTTGCACACATGTCAGGAGGAATTTTGGTCCACTCCTCTTTGCAGATCATCTCTAAATCATTAAGAGTTCTGGGCTGTTGCTTGGCAACTCGCAGCTTCAGCTCCCTCCATAAGTTTTCAATGGGATTAAGGTCTGGTGACTGGCTAGGCCACTCCATGACCCTAATGTGCTTCTTCCTGAGCCACTCCTTTGTTGCCTTGGCTGTATGTTTTGGGTCATTGTCGTGCTGGAAGACCCAGCCACGACCCATTTTTAAGGCCCTGGCGGAGGGAAGGAGGTTGTCACTCAGAATTGTACGGTACATGGCCCCATCCATTCTCCCATTGATGCGGTGAAGTAGTCCTGTGCCCTTAGCAGAGAAACACCCCCAAAACATAACATTTCCACCTCCATGCTTGACAGTGGGGACGGTGTTCTTTGGGTCATAGGCAGCATTTCTCTTCCTCCAAACACGGCGAGTTGAGTTCATGCCAAAGAGCTCAATTTTTGTCTCATCTGACCACAGCACCTTCTCCCAATCACTCTCGGCATCATCCAGGTGTTCACTGGCAAACTTCAGACGGGCCGTCACATGTGCCTTCCGGAGCAGGGGGACCTTGCGGGCACTGCAGGATTGCAATCCGTTATGTCGTAATGTGTTACCAATGGTTTTCGTGGTGACAGTGGTCCCAGCTGCCTTGAGATCATTGACAAGTTCCCCCCTTGTAGTTGTAGGCTGATTTCTAACCTTCCTCATGATCAAGGATACCCCACGAGGTGAGATTTTGCGTGGAGCCCCAGATCTTTGTCGATTGACAGTCATTTTGTACTTCTTCCATTTTCTTACTATGGCACCAACAGTTGTCTCCTTCTCGCCCAGCGTCTTACTGATGGTTTTGTAGCCCATTCCAGCCTTGTGCAGGTGTATGATCTTGTCCCTGACATCCTTAGACAGCTCCTTGCTCTTGGCCATTTTGTAGAGGTTAGAGTCTGACTGATTCACTGAGTCTGTGGACAGGTGTCTTTCATACAGGTGACCATTGCCGACAGCTGTCTGTCATGCAGGTAACGAGTTGATTTGGAGCATCTACCTGGTCTGTAGGGGCCAGATCTCTTACTGGTTGGTGGGGGATCAAATACTTATTTCCCTCTGCAGAATGCAAATAAATTCATATACTTTCCACAATGTGATTTTCCGGATTTAATTTGTGATGTGCTATCTCTCACTGTTACCAATAACCTACCCTTCAATTATGGGCTGCTCATGTCTTTGTCAGTGGGCAAACTTACAAAATCAGCAAGGGATCAAATACTTATTTCCACCACTGTAAATGTTTATTTTTCTCTAAACTGTCAAAGAGCCTGGTTCTGTCAATGATTGCAAGGTATTCAGGTCCTGATGTAGCATAGCAGCTGTACACCATGATACCTCATACTTTGGAAGGCAGTGTTTCTGTCAAGCAAAACATTTCTCATTGTGACCAAAAGTTCAATTTTGTTTCCTCTGTCTAGAGTGCATTATTCTAGAAGTCTTGTGGGTTATCCAGATGCTTATTAGTGAATCTGAGATGGCAGCAATATTCTTTTAAGAAAACAGTGGTTTCCTTCTAGTTATCCACCCATGAACACCATTCCCTGATGGTTGATGAATGGAACCCTTACGCCTTAGCGAGAGAGGCCTGTGTATCTTCTTTATATGTTAGTCTGGGTTTCCCCTGTAACTTTGTGCATAATTTTATGGTTTGCTTCTGGGGTGATCGTGACAGGCTAAAGGTTTCTGGGTAGAGTTAGTATAGTCTTCAAACTTTTACATTTGTAGACTATTTGTCTAACATGGATGGATAGAATCCCAAATGTTTAGAAATGATCTTATAAACCTGGCTGGCAGCTTGAGCATCAACTACTCTTTTTTTGTAAGTGCTCAGAAATTTCTTTCAATAGTGGCATAATGAGTTCCCACTAACTTTTATGGTGGCGACTGAATTCAAAACCTTTATGTAGAACAGGATGTCCACACTCAGTTGTACACGTTTACTCTGCAGGGTGGTTTACTTAATACCCAATCATTTAAGCACCTGATTCTAATTAGCCAATCAACTGTGCATTTACTACCCACCAGTGAACGCATATTTTATTTTGAATATCATTATATATAACTTAGCTCTTTCTTTCATCTCTTTTCCCTTCCAACCATCCTTCCTCTCTCCTCTCTA